>NC_067151.1:1012860-1337860 GCF_903995435.1 Acomys russatus | reverse complement strand
CAGCAATAGAAAGTAACTAAACAGTCAGGATGAAATTTCTGATCTCACCAATACGCATTTACAGCTTGATGGTATTCCTAAGTGATACTTATATGTATAAATCATAAATCAAGAAAATATAATAACAGTTAAGAATGTCAGAAAACAGACTATGAATAGTATAGGTTTTGAGAATGTCATCTTCCAGAATATGAAGACCTAAACTTTAAAACTTCATTTAAGATGAATAAGTACTGGGGTGATTACTCAGAGGCTAAATTCCTTGCCCCGAAGTATGAGGATTGGAGGTTGGATCCCTAGAACTCATCTGAATGTTGATTGGGCATGGGAGTCTGCCTATTATTCCAGGTTTGGAAGGTGGAGACAGAGGATTAAAGAAACAGCTAGCTAGCAAAACCAGTCTTGTTGAAGAGCTCTAGCTTTTATTGAGAGACTCTGCCTCAATGAATAAGGTGGGAGGTTTATCAAGGATCATTGGGTCTCCAAAGCCATACACACACATTCTACACAGGAGCCCACCCATGCAGAAACGTGGACATGCAGCTGCAACATGCACACATGAAAATGGAAAGAGGAAATAAAGAGATAAGTTACTGTTTAACAATACTATTTTCCTGAAAATAGTATTTTCAAAAGTTTACAGTCTTGTTTATATGCCTCTAGACTAAAATTCAGTCACACCCACAGCCCCATGGTCTACTTGAGCTCCAAGCTTTCTCACATGGAATGTGTATTATCTATGGGGGATTCAGCTATGTATTACCTGATAAGCTACTTCTTGTGTCCAAGCATACAAAATCATATAAGCACCAGGATTCAATGGTTCCCTTCATTTCAAACAGCTCTTAACATTTTGCTAAGTTAAGCAGAAATGAATCATAAATGCACAGAATAAATTTTCTTTGGAATACAAACGGGTTTCAATTGCAGGAAGAAAACATGGTTGACCAAATTCATTTCTGTTTTGCCGAGTGAGGAACTTTTGAAACCTGTTTGCAAAATTTAAGCACACCCCAATAAAGCCCAAAAATGTGACTCTTTCCATTCTCTGGTGTTCTGCTTCCATCTCAGAGTCAAATGGTTTAACAGGAATGTTTAAAAACAGATTTTCTCTTTTCCCCTAATTAATGGTTTTCTTTTTCAGACATCCCTTAGCATTTTCTTTCCATTTCTCTGCTTCATGATTTGTAGTTAAATGAAAACCCTCACTGACTGTGTAACAAAGACTTTGTTCATCAAGAGTACACAAGCATTTTGGCTAGCCAGGTCTACTGACTGATAGGGGCACTTATGATTAGCATCATGAAGGAAAACCATAAGAAGGGATGCTTCCAAATCGCAAGAAAACAAATCAAAGCTGTATCTTAGATCCTTTAAAAAAATAATTTACCTTCGCCAAAACATACTGAGATGGCAGTTAAAAGGAGAATAGAAAAGTAAATTAATTTATCTGTGGTAAAGTTGGGTATTCACACAAATGAAGAGCATCTGTTCAGAGACAGAACCTGAATCACAGATACAGAAACTGCTACCCTTGTGGTAATCCTCACCAGAGGGAATAGGAAGATAGTAGGTTTCTAGGAGATGACTAAACTGAAATTGGCCCAAGTCAGGATGAAAGTTCACAGGTATCACATAGTTTTGTGACAAGCCTAGTCAGAGACACTGAAGGGAGAGCCAAGGAGTTAGACAAAAAGAGGATGGGTTTTGCTTAATGAACACACCCATCAAGACAGAATCACATGAGAAGCCAATTTCTTATAGGCCCTCTCTGAATGTCAATGGCAGAGCTTAGTCTATTTGGATATGGGGAATCCTTCCTATCATTGAGAACTATAAGGTCTGGCTTCATCTTACTCCAGCAGAAAGGTGAACCAAACGCTGAGACCAGGCGCCTGTTTAATAATGCTGAGGACTCACTATTTAGTATCATTTAGGAGACCTCCTGAGTGTTTCCAGAAATCTGGAGTGGCTTTTTTTTTTTTACCTTTTCCACATAGTGGTTGACACTGAATCTTGTGATCTTGGGTATACCAATCTAGGGTAGAAGTGGGTCAAAGAGAAATGAAGACAAATCCAGCTCAGATAAATGTTAAGCAAGCATCAGCTTTGCACAGTGATAGAAAAGAACCCAAAGGTACTGATTGTCTCTGGATTTGGAGCCCAGATAGAAGAAGTCCCATTCATCATGGCCTTCTTTTCCTTTGTTCTGTTTATCTTTCTCTCCTTGTCTCTGTCTCCTTCTCGTCTCTTCTTTTTTCTTTCCTCCTTTCCTTTCCTTTTTTCTTTTTCCCTCTCTTTTCTTTCTGGCAGATGTATTCTTTCTGCTTTTATGTTTTAGAACAAAGAGTAGAGTGATGGCAAGTTTATACTGATAATATTGAACCCCAGGGTGTCATCTTTCTCTGTGTTTTGGGGCTTGAAAGTACCCTAGGCTCCGGCCTGCCCATCTGATATGAAGACCTCCTTATAAGAAATATGAAATAAACTAAGCACTTATGCTTCATACTTTGTTCTCTGCAGCTCAGAATTCCCAGAAAGAATCTAGACCATTGTCATGAGACAAACTTCACAGGAAAAAGCATTGCTTTCTGATAAAAAGGAAATACTATGCAGTATGTCTCCTTACAGTCAGTAAGTAGGCAAACAGTAAAAATGAGATCCATTTTCTTTAGATTCCTGAACAGACTGCTTTGAAGTATTCCTTAAGGGGAATGTCTGTCTTGATAATATACCTCAAGAAATGCTTTTCTATTTAGACATTAAATATTACTGAAAAGAATTTGGTATACATAAAACATTGGTCATATATGGGACCAGTTTGACCTGAGTTTAAATTCTATTTTGTTACTCACTCTGCTGGTTAATTTTTATTGTCAACTTGAAAAAACTTAGAGTCATCTGAGAAAAAAGGAATCTCAATTGAGGAACTGCTCAGATCAGGTTGGTCTATGGTCAAGTCTATGAGAAAGTGTCTTAATTAATAATAGAGGTGGGAGGGCCCACTATGGGCAGCATCATTCCTAGGCAGGTCAGCTGCGTAAAAATGCTAGCTGAGCATGAATGAGAGAAGAAGCCAGCAAGCAACTTTCCTTCATGGTTTCTGCCTCAGTTCCTGTTCTAATTTCCCTTTGTGATGAACTGTAACCTGGAAGTACAAGTTAAATAAACTCTTTCCTCTCTGAGTAGCTATTTGGTCAATGCACTTTATCTCAATGACAGAATGAAACTACAACAATCTGTAGATTTATTTATCAATCTCATCACTTTTAAGCTATTAGAGGCACAGTTGCTTCTTCTGCAAAGAGGGCATTAGCTATCTTGGAAAACTAGTATCAAAAGAGGTTCCCTTTTATCCTGTATCTATTCAAAGAGTAGGTGTCTGTCATTACTTCCTACTCCAAGTTTTCCCAATTGCAAGAAATATTTTGGGCTAGTGTGCTGGTCAGCCTTTCTTCACTTTGACAAAACATGTAAGAGAATCAAGGATAAAAGCTTTAGCATGGCCTGTGGTGTCAATCTATGGTCACTGTTGCTTTGTGCCTATGGCTGCACAGTGGGTCATGGCAGAAGGGCATGAAGAAGAAGGTTGGCTTACCTCACAGAAACCAAGAAGCAAAGAGGAAAAGAGAGACTGAGATGGGAGCATCCTCTTCAGGGCATGCCTCCACAACTTCCTTGCAGAAGCCTCTATCTCCTAAATTTTCTACCACTTCCCTGAAACACTACACGCTGGAGATTTAGCCTTTAATACCTAGCCTACAGGGAGCATTTAGGATCCAACTATAGTGGCTGGAGTTTTTCAATACGCTCAACATTTTTCCTCAAAGTTTGTGATAATACAAGAAGGACCTCACTGAACAAACCTTTAACAAGCTACCCCATAAAAGCTTCTAGAGTGGGTTTTGTTTCTTTTAAAAAGCACAAGAATTCCACAATAGAAAACTGACAGCATGCCATACTTTCAAGCAATTGATTTATTATGGTTAGGAAGTCAAGTAACAAATAATATACAGTCCTTTCCAGCTCTAAATTTCTATGGTTCCTTAATATTGAGGTGGTAGTGGCAACCCAAAGCAACCTTTATGACTCAGAAAAGAACACACAGGTTTGGCTGGCTGCTCAGCACAGTGAGAATTTGATTAAAAGCCCACTGTACTCAAACATTAGCTTTGGGATTAGCAAAGCAAATAGATACATGGCTCTGCTCTGTTGTAAGGAGGAGTAACAGTCATTCTAGTTGGCTAGTGTATTTTAATGAAGAGACTCCTTAGCATATAAATGCAAAGGCCAATCAAGATCCTATGAAGATGAGAAGAGGGATTACTCAGCCCTTTCCTGTCTTCTCATCATCATTGTCTGAGGGGGTTTAGCTGTATTCAAATTTTGATGTCTCAGCAAAAAACCTTATAAAGCTGTACAATTCCGAAAGCAATCCCTCAACAGCAATTCAAAGACAGATACTAAGGACAATTTTGTTTTAGATTTTATTTTAAAATCTCATCAATTACCACTTAGGTGAAATTTTAGAAGTTGGACTTCAGATAGGTTAGTTTTACAAGGGTAGATATTGTTTGACACAACTTATTCTTCATGCCCATTTCAACATATTAATGAAATGTAAACACTGGGAATGCTTGTGATGAAATTTCTTGTAGGAAATAGTGTGTGAGAGAGACTGTGAGTGAGTGGGTGAGAGAGTGTGAGTGTGTGAGAGAGGGTGTGAGTAGTGAAAGAGAGTGTATGTGAGTGAGTGTGTGAGCTAGTATGTGTGAGTGAAGTAGTGTGAGAGTCTGTGAGGTGGCTTAGCAGGTAAGGTATGTGCTGCTATCTCAAACAGCTTGAATTTGATACCTTAGATCCATACAATGGAAAGAGATAACGAACTCCTAGAAGTTGTCCTCTGACCTTGACACATGTACTACCACCCCCACTCTCCACCCCCCACCAAACAAACGAGCAAACAAAGACCCTAGAAGTTTCAAATATTCTATTATTTGGAGAAAATATGGATTCAATCTTTTTTTTTTTTTTTTGACACTCAGATCTAAAAAAGCTGCATAATTAATTCTAAAGAAATGTAAAAATCTAGCTAGTCTTGTTTAGGTGAGTAACAGCCACACCTACAGCTGAACAGGTATGCTTGCTTCAGATGTCAGGTGCCAGGTTCTGGCTTGATATTTGTGAAACTTGGTTTTTCAGCTGTGGACATGTCTTCAGCTAATATTCTACTTTAAAGAAGAAACAATATCCATTTCAGTGTAACAAAATATTCTACATTAATGCTGAATGTCAGGTCTATATCCAGCTCATAACAATAAAAAGTAATCAAAGTTAGCAAGGAAGACTCTGACTTGACTGTATCAGAGTTTGTGTTTTTCATAATACTCAATAGACACTTGGTAAGTTTCTGAGCGGCAACTGAGTTGAAAGAAGTGTGGAGTTTCCATAGTGGCTGGGCTACCAGGTTACACTCATACCAGTAGGTAGTGAGGCTTTTCCCCTTACCTCTTAGCAGCATCATTTTCTTGATGTCAGCCATTCTGACTAGGACAAGGTAAAATCTCAATGTGGTTCCAATTTGCATCTTCTTGATGGCTAAGCTAAAGGTATTAGAAATCTTTTTATGTGTTTACTGGCCATTTGCATTTTATTTTTGGGGTATGATCTGTCTATGTCTTTTTGTCCTTGTTGCTGTTTTTATGTTTTCTTTTGAGTCAGGGTCTCAAGTAGCCCAGGATAGCTTCAAATTTGCTATGTATCTGAGGCTAGCCTTAGACTCCTGATTCTTCTGCCTCCTCCTCTAAAATGCTGTCAGTTTATTTCATTAACCCAGTTATTGATGAGTTTGTTTGTTCTTCATATTTATTGTTTAAATAAATGTTTAAAATAGCCAAGGTATGGCATCAGTCAGCTTAGATGTTCATCAGTAGATGAGTGGATAGAGAAAATATCACACACACACACACACACACACACACACACACACACAGGATGGGGAGAAAGAGACAGACAAATGGAGAGAGAGGGAGAGAGAGAGACAGACAGACAGACAGAGACAGAGAGAGACAGAGAGACAGAGAGACAGAGAGAGACAGACAGGCAGACAGACACATATACACTCATATTAAAGTATTCAAAAGTACGGCGTTTGTTGAAAAATGAAAGCAACTTGAGATCATCATATTAAGTGAAATAAGTGAGACTTAGAAAGGTAAATATTGTGGGTTTTTTCTTTTAGTTGTAAATCCTAGACTGTATATAGATACAGAAAATCATATAAGCAGAGGGGGAACTGAGGAGAGGAAGGGTATTATTAGGAAGAGGAAACAATATTTTGGGAGAAAATGATGGGGTGGTATGGGGAATGAATATTGTTGAAACTTGATATTCTTAAAAGACACTGCTTATGATATCCAGCACTGTGTCCAATTAGTTATCACATGAAAATAAGAAAGAATCATGAGGGCGTCAAGATGATGATGTGCTTCTGCCTTTATTTGCAGCCCAGGAAAAGAGAAAGGATAGTCTTGTCTTAACTAAAAAATGTTAATTATATAATTTTTGCAACTGAACTTTGATGAGAAAACTCGTTTATTTTATATAAAGAAGCCATTTGTACAAAAATAAATAGAAGCACTAAAATGTAAAATTCAACTACTAAATACAACTTCAAGCTAGATAAATCAAAAAAAGGAGCAAGCCATTAGGGAAGGATAAATTCAAACAGCATGCTTTTTTGTTCTTATTGTTGGGTATTTTCATTATTTCCTTATATACATTTTAGAATAAGAATTCCTTCTATGTCTTCAATATATAAAATATAAATATTTATTTAAACAAGAAAAAGAAAAAAAGAAAGTAAATAAAAAGTAGGTGGAAGAAAGTAAGGAAGAGAAAAATTGAAGAAGTAGGGAGAAGACAAGCCAGCTGGGAACAACACTATTCCTCTGTCTGCATTGACTTACAAGAACTATGGTAATTGAGGACAAGATCTGCAGCTGCTTGGATTGAATCAAGTCTATTTCAGATGTGGCTACACTGTCACTGGGGAAGCCCAGATTCCTGTGCTGAGGAAATGGACAGATGATGCCTAGTATAAGGCTCCCCAGGAAAAAGAGTATTGGGAGAACATGGTTGTTTCAAGGAATAAATTAGAAACAAGGAAGAAGGAGTCAAGAGGCATAAAGAGTACCAAGGGAAGATTAAGAACAAGGCTTGGAGCCACATTGTGGAAGAGAAAGGACTACTGTATTTTTCCAGACTATATGACATACCTGACCATAAGATACATAAGCTGTTTTTAGAGCAGTAAATTGAGAAAAACAGCACCTTACTCCCCCACACCTTTGGGGAGCGGGAGTACGTCTTATGGTCTGAAAAATATGGGAGGCAAAAATTATTCTCTCTGTCTCTCTGTGTCTCTCTCTGTCTCTGTCTCTCTATCTCTGTCTCGGTCTCTCTCTGTCTGTCTCTGTCTCCCCCCCCCCCCAGGGAGTGGGATGGAGTGGGGTGGGGTGTGTTTGCATGTGATCTGCTAGAAGGACCTCAGTGGCTCTTGAAATGTAGTTGATAACTTCTTGTCAAATCATTTGTAAGTGGAGCCTCAAGGGACATACACTAGTGTTTTCATCTTTAAGCAGAGTGTGATTTGGTGCAGGCTCAAGTTTGCTAGTCTGGACTCTGGTCAGAAGCCCTCAGTGTCTCTGCCAGCAGCACTTGTCCTTCAGATTCCTAGAACCAGGTGAGAGCCACGTATCTAGGACCACTGCAGGTGCTGCTTCTCAATGTCCACCATCTCATTTCCTTTGGGATAAGTTACAGTATCATGGGGTGAAAACTGAGGTGGCTAATAGCATCAATTTACTTAGATACAAAGTCAACTCAGAGATATGCTTTTAGGTAGACCTGTAAATATTAGCTAAGAAGGGAGGCTCTCTCCCACTGTGGAAGGCACTTTCTACCTGTGGCCCAGAGATAAGAAGGTCCAAAGAAAAAGCTGCTCACATTTCTGCCTGCCCGTGCTCATGGATGGTTATTGTGTCTATTCTGCTGCTTCTACACTCTGCTGACATCAAAATTAGTTTTTTATGGATCTTCAGGTTTCCACTAGACTTTTAGCTCTCTGTTGGGGTTGCTGAGATGTCCAGCATTGTGGATTGAGCAGCTACCAGGCTCTTAGCCTCTAAAGAGTGTAAACAGCTATTGTTGAACTACCTAGACTATACTGTGAATATCAGCCTGATAAATCCCCTCTGTAATATATGTTTTATCAGTTCTGTTTCTCTAGAGAACTCTTAGTAGTACAGGAGCCCTGTCAGTTTTCAAGGTGCAGGTACCCAATGCAATATAGTGTATGAAAATCAGGATACGTTACAGAAAAAAAAAAAAAAAAAAAAAAAAAGAATTTTTCTTGCAAAGTAACAGTGGAACTGACAATAATGACATTGTCCATGGGTTTTGTTCCTTTTGTATGACTTCCCATAGCAGAAGTGTTGTCATGGTGACTGGCAGGAAATGTACACTTGGAAAAAGAGTTCATCTTCTCGTTTCATATAGCATGTTTGCTTATGACCTATACTGAGACAAGAAAACAGTGAGCTAAGCACAGGCTACCAGGCTGCAGAAAGTGATAGCACAGGTTCCTAGGACACTGAGTCACTGCTCACAGCTATTGTATCTTCATGCATCTTGTTCAGTACAGCAGTGCATTTGCTGATTCTAAGTTGCACTTTGTTTTCTCAGCTCAACATCTGTGAAGGCAGAATACATTCTATGGTCACTATGTCTTAAAATCACTGTGGGCCAAGGGTGTTCCTGACCTTGCTGTCATTGCCGATGCATGTGCCACTTTGATTGTTACCTCTGTGATGTGAGTGATGACTGAGGCCTCTTTGTATTTCAGTCAACAAATCATTCACAGACATGAAAAGAGGGATTCTGCTTTTCATCTGATAATCTCCTATTGAAATATGAAAGCAACCACCATCAAACCTTGCATAAGTGTCCATTCTTGAAATGATCTTTAAAACCTGTGCATGGTGGTACATACCTGTAATTCCAGCTTTCAAAAGATAGACAAAGAGAATCAGGAGTTCAAGGTCATCACTGACTACATACAGAGTTTGAAGCTATCCTTGGTTATATGAGACCCTGCCTCAAAAAATCAAAAAGAAATACATCTAGCAGCTGAGGCTACAGAGCAACTGTGCAGTGGAAAATATGATTATTATTGCTTTGAATTTAAAAATTGATTCTAAAGATTTGAATGTAATATGTTTTATGAGTAATAAACAATATAACTGATGACAATAATAGATAGAAATTGATTATGATATATAATATTTGCATGATAAATCATATCTAAGTAAGTTCCACAGGTTTCTTCCAATAGATAAAAAGTTTCCTGTCATCAGAGAGCATTGTGCCAGTTTAACTGGCAATATTATTTTTTTCTCCTTGGTTCATAAAAATAATGGGCTATGTCTCATATTTGATGAAACCAGGAATTAATTCGTTATTGTCCACGTTACGACTTTCAGTTTCTGGTAATCAAAGCACATGTAATGCTCTGCCTTAGACTTTATGAATATTTTATATTCGATAGTGTTCTTATTTTATTATGATTTAAGTTTATAAAGGGAAGTGGGTAGTGTTAGAGAGAAGTGCTGGTAGGTTCGTTAGAAGAAAGGGCAGCAAGACCATGATTGGACCTTGAGATTAAGAAAGGTCTAGAAAAGAACAACAGTGAATCAAAAACAGAGCATCAGACTCTTAAAACAAAGGTGGGCTCCCTTTTAACTACAGGAGAAGAACATCAGAAAGGTTGAAGCAAGAGCAAGAGAGAGAAATATCACAGGATGACATGGTGGATCCAAAGAGAGGCTTCAGAGAATTTTCTTTAACTCAGAAAAATCTCAGGCTTTTATACAGCTTTGAGAGCCAGAGGTGGGGCTAAGTATTTTTAAAATGTTATGTCTATGTGCGTAAGTCTTTGTGAATGTGTGCTGTAAGTATGCTCATGCCAATGGAGATTTGAAGAGGGTGTCAGACGCCCCTTAAGTTCAGTTGCAGATCATTGTATGACATCCATGTGGCTGATGGAAAAATCACTTGGGTCAATTGGAGGAGAAACATGCTCTTAACTACTGAGGCATATCTTCAGATCCTGGAGGAATGCTTTATATCACAAGATTTAGTTCAGCATAACTGATGGGACAAAGAGCCAGAGAAGTATTTGTTAGGACTGTAAGTTAGGAGTTGTAAAACCCACAGCACACAACAGCGCCAGGGAGGGAGTTGCAGGGGGCATGGCCTGTTTTTTGTTTTGTTGTTGTTGTTGTTGTTTTTTTTTTTCAGTTTGTGGATTTAGCTGCTTAAAGGACTGTCAATAGGGCAGGGCATGATCTAGCAAGCTGAGCTGGTAAACCCGATAGGAATAGTTTGGATGCAAGGGGTCTCAGAGATACTGTTTCATTAGCTTTGGGTGAATGGAACAAAGGGCAACTTGTTCCTCTTAGAACTGAGAATACAGGACTGCATCCTCCCTACTGGAAGGCATGGCAAGTTATGCTATTATGGAAAGAAGAGTTATCTCCCATGGTGAAAATGTACCTATCTCTTGGCTAACAAAATTAACTGGCTGCTATGGTTGTCTTCAGTGGTGCCTTAAACAGACTCTTTAGTTATGCATATGTCCTTTATTTGCTCTGATTATTATGGGTTCAGAGTACATTTTGATTATTCCATGGTAATTTTATAACATAAGCAGGAATCTGAGAAATCACTCATGGCACATGGTTTCATTGCTCTAACTTGGCAGCTGACTCTTTCATTCTTTAGTAACAAAGTCCTTTCTAAACAATAGCTTTAATTACACCAGTCATTTATTCCACAGCTCTAACTCTTCTCTTGCTGTGTGTCCTAGTTTTTTTTTTCTCCCTGTGATTAAACACCATGACTAAAAGCAGGTTGGGGCAGAAAGGGATTATTTTCTCTTAGGGTCATACCTCTCCAACCAGGAAAACCAAGGCAGAAATTCAAGGCAGGAGCTTGAAAGAGAAATCGAATAGCTGCTAACTGGCTTCCTTCCCTGGCTTGCTCAGTATCCTTTTTTATTTAGCCTAAGCTTACTTGTGGAAAGATAAACTGCCCACAGTGAGCTGGGCCCTCCCACATCAATTAGCAATCAAGAAAATGCCTTACAGACAGACATTCCCAAAGGCCAGTCTGATGAAGACAATTTCTAAATTGAGGTGCCCTTTTCCCAGGTATGGTGACAACTGAAGCTAACTAGGATACCGTGTTTCTTCCTCATATACAAGATGGGTAGCTTCTGTTCAGAAGTTATTCTCTATGTTGAATTCTTGTTGGGAGCAATAATTTCACCTTTTTTTTTTTTCTACTCAAAGTGGTGGACGCTCCAGCCACCCAGCTAGGAGTGATGGACATTTATAATATGCCCTGCATCCTCCAGGAAGACTTACAGCACAAAGAGTTTCCTCTCTATGAGAAAGTGCTCACTTCCTAGTAAATAAGTCTTTTGAAAGGGGTAAATAGAATGCTGTTTTCACAAAAGGATTTCAGGTGGTTAAATTTAGTGTCCCGGGGGAAAAAAAGCTTACTTTAAAATGAAAAACAATCCAAGAATAGCTTCTGGCTTTGGGTCCATGATCTGCCTTTCTGGGTGAGTTGCATGTGTTTTCATTCACTGTTTACTGCTGCTGTGTTTGTCCCTCTGCAAGCCTGCAGTAGACAGCATTGAAAATTGCAAGAATGTTTGTCTTCAAAGCCACACATTTGGATTTTTTCATTGCCAAAGATAAAGAGCCTTGCCTTCATGTTTAACATTTAAGTTCCTGTGGCTTTTTTTTAACCTCTTCTGCAATAAATGTGGATACCATTTTTCTTATGGCTATGGTCATTTCTTAGTAGAAGCCATATTTGCTCCTCTTCCCAGCACTCACAAAAGAGATGGTTTTGAAATTCAAACCTCTGGTTTTGCAAACTGTTGGTTGAGATTTGAAAACTGGACAGTGCACTCATGTCTTGGTAGTCCTGGGCAAAGCCCAAGGTTTCTTTATTCAGTTCTCCCATGAGTGCTTGGAGAAGGAAACTTGTGTTGATTGGTGTTCCTAGGCCTGCACTAAGTGTTTCATAGGCATAATCCTGCTTAATCCTTCCAATTACCTTAAAGATAACTATTATTATCCTTGTCTTCAATGTGAGGAAACTAAAGACAGAAAGTAATTAGGCAGATAGCCTGGGTTATACAGACAATTAGTGCCAAAGTCAAAATTCACAACTGCCTGTGCCAAAATCTGAACAACTCTCTCCCGTTATGAAAGTGAGCTTCACAGCCTCATGCAGAGTGTGTTCTGTATTTCAATTGAGATTTTTCCTCCATATTGCATCAGGGCATTTTTTTGTTTAAACTTGTGCCAGAATTCTGGGATTTCCTGGCAGAGTATTTCATATTCTGACTGAAAGGTCTGGCTTGAGGTCAGGTTTTCCTAGGACAAGATGAACCAGGATAATGACTCTCCTGGAGTATAGTGTGGGCTTCAGGCTGCCTACCCAAATCAAACATCATTTATAAAGAGTACAGTGATATCATACAGAAATGTTAATATAGGTAGATCTGATCAGTTTGTTCCAGGTGTGTGTGTGTGTGTGTGTGTGCTCGTGACACAGTTTGTCTTACTGGACATGTATTCTAAATCAATCCAAATTCATCCATTGCCTGTAACATAATTTAGTATATGTTTGGCCATAAGAGGAGGAGGCTGCTAAAGGAGGAAGGACCACTTATGATGTTGGTTGGAGCAGCATGTATATACAATTTCATGTAGGTGGGGATCCCTAGCTGCTAGATGCATTGTTAGGAATGGCATGTGTGTGCATAGGCCACATCAAGCAGAGCCACAGGTTGCTGAGCTATCTCCATCTCACCCACGACGACTTCGTGAGCTTTCTCAGAAATGTGTCAGAAACAGCAAGAGCAGTGTGCATCACCAAGATGCATTAAACCTGAAATATCACCTGTGCCCCACAGAAAGAGATGCTAGGTTTTTCTCCTCGGATGCCTCATATTCACACTTCCTCTGTTTGTTTAAGATTTAGATGATAAATCTCTGCTCCAAGATGAAAAAAATTGAAAGCCACCTCACTCAGGAAACAGTCTACTACAGGGCACGATTGAGTCCTGAATATTCTCAACTCTCTCCACAGGAAGAAGCAAGACCATATGCTAATCTGAAAGATGTGAAGAAAAAGGCAATCAACCCAATTTTTCATGGTAAAATTAATTACAGCAAGCTTTTTGAAATTCATGTACATGAATTATTTTCCTCTAAGGTTCAAGAGGTCAGCTTTGGATATGGGGAAAATAAAATTTGTATAGCTCAGGGTTGGGAAATTTCAAAATGGGGGATTTTGCAGGTAAATAGATAGGGTTACAGAGCAAAGCATAATAAGGTAGTCATAACAAAGTAGTTATAATAACCTTTTGAAATATAGGTGTGGTTTCCAGATGTTCATAACAATCTCCTGGAACAATGGCATGGTTGTAAGGTAGTCATAACAACTTTGAAACAAAGATAGGCTTGATATTTCCTGGAACAGGCAGTACAGAACCACTTGTAGCTAGGGTTACAGGTGGACATAGCCCAGTCTTTGAGATACAGAGATTTAATCACAAACAGAAAGGAACCTAGTCTTTCTCATAAGAAGGCTTTCAAACCCAAAATGGAGGAAGGCTGGTTCATCTCCAGCATTCCAGGTAACAAACCAACTAAGACATTTGTAAAATAAAGAAGGAAGGTTTTATGTGGCTTTTGACATATTTGCTCATTATAACTTTAATGTTTGGGCTGTCAACAGTGATTAGTTACGAGATTAACTCTTGGATGGGTTGCTTGACTGAGTTAGAAAACATCAATAAAAATTAAGCCGTGGTTCACCCTATCTAATGGGAGCAGGTACTTTGCACTTATGTCGATTCATGTTCTTCCACAGCCTCCTCTAGCATTAGAAAAACTAGAATCTTGGCCTTGTGTGGATCTTCGAGCACTCTAAACACAGCTCATAGGATGTTAGAGCATTCTTGAATGTTTTCAGAGTTAGGATCAGAGTTTGGCTTTAGGCAACCTAACTAACTGTGCTCAGCCGCCTGTCCCTAATAAAGAAAATGAAAGGAACAACTTATAAGGAAAAACAGAAGACGTATTCAATGCAACCACACTGGTAAGAGAGAAAAAGAAGTCCAGTTACTAAGGTCCTAACACAACAGTAAGTAGAAGGGAAGAAGTATACATAATTAATCAGTTCTTGTCAAGTGCAGTTCTTCCATCATTGAGCCACCATTGTCTGGGCTCCACCAGGCATCACAAGTTGAAATATTTCTCAAGGACACGAACTCCTCCACTGAATGTCTTGAGCATCCCAGCCTTTCCAGCTCAATTGGAGATTCTTGAGGAAATTTCATTGTTCTGGGCAATGGAATAAGTATGTATTTAAAAATATTTTCAGTTATGTCAAAAGGTAAATGCCATTCTATTCTTCAGTAATATATTGAGCTCAGACTGTCTTCTAGATGTCCAAAATGCATCAGCCATCAACTAGAAATGACTCCCTCTGAGCCTGACATGGCGACAGAGGAGGTAGTGCAATCACTTGATAAGAATGGGAACAGTTACTGCAATTCTGGATTTGTGGTTTTCATTTGTATTTATTTCCTTGTATAAAACCTTTGTTCCTTATGTTGTAGGCATTTCTTCCCTCAGGATATTTGGGGATCCTGAGGTATTTCTTTTCTTGTACTAGTCACTGAATTGGTACAGATGTGCAAGGAGCTCCCAGCCTGCATGTCAGTCTGTCATACTGCCAGCCACTCTGAACAGTACAGGGGCTCACACGATCCATCAGAGTTGATAAGAAGAAAGTGAGTGGCACAGACCCTGATACGTTCTGCTGAGTCCAAAAATGAAATTGACTCAGGCCACTAAAAACCCCTCTAAGCTCTTTCCTTAGTAAACCTCAGAAAAGCACAATAAATCAGCCGGTTAAAATGCAGAAGCAGTGCAAATTGGTGTCTCAGCTAATGTAGATAAAGATTTCAGTGAGCACTGCATATATCAAAAATTTAACACATGCTGCTTGCAGAGTTTTAATGAATACAAAAGCCCAATTGCTGAAAACTCACATAACCGCGGCATTGTTTCATTTGGCTGCCAATAAAATTGTTGCTTATCTTATTTTCTAATGGATTATCAATGTTGGTAATTTGCTGTGGGTGGCTTGTAAAAATGGGGACAGAAGAATGGAAGGAATTTAAATAAGTCCTGCTGACTAGGAAAGAGCCAAGTGAGATGGCCGACTTGGCTTTTGCATATCATCTGCAGATCAGTTGGCAGTGAGTGGTGTCCTTTGCTCTGAAGGTTTACATCATCTTTGGATCACTGACACTAAGACATATATGATTAAGGAAAATGGTTTTGTTCATCTTTTTTATTGTCTCTTATTTTATTTTATTACTTTCCCCTGTGCTGTGTATTGTAATTTCCAGTTAACCAATTGGTGCCAAATGCAAGACTGCTGCCTTCGCACTTTGTTGAGAGATGCTTTTCTCTAAACCGGGGGGTGAATTCCCACCATTAGAATAAACAAATCTATTACATTTTCAGTGTGATAACAGCTATTTCTAAGCAATGCTCTCAGCTTTATGGGTATGTAGGTATGGGAAGGACACCTTTACCCTGGATGACATGAATGAAGTTTTGACATAAATGGATTCATGATAACAAGCTAACTACAAGAAGAACTCATTCATTGACTGATTCATTCAGTAAATATGAATGACAGGCTAATTCATTGGTAGTTAACACAGTAATTAACCCTCTTATTTCATTATTATTATTTTCTTGATGAGCAGCTTCACTTGAAAGACTCTTAATTTTTACCCACAGAAAGAAAACCAGACTTCAGTGGTCTTGAGTTTTTGAGTTTTTTCACAAGAGAAACTCTTTTCCTTCTTCCCTCTTCACCTCTCCCTCCCTCCCTCTTTACAACTGAATTAAAAAAAAAAATAGGAAATCATTGTTTTGGACTGAGATCCATCTTCAGGCTCTGAAAATATAGGGTAAAAACACCAAAATATTTTCCTTGGCTGGTGCCATAGTTTGAGGAGGACTCCAGGGTCCAGACCCACCTGTAGTTTCCCAGGACCCTCTGAATCCTTCTATTTCCTCATTCTCCCAGGCTTCTCACACCTAAAGTCTCAATAGGATGTCCTCCCCTCTGGCCCACTTTTCTGGTAGGTAAAGTTTTTCATGGGGACGTGCCCCTTGGACTAGTGTCTCGATATAAGTGAGTATATACCATTTAGCCAATGGACAGGACTTCTCCACCGTTAAGTGGAGGAGATCTGACTTTCACACAAACTCTGGTGCCCCATATTTGATCATTTCCCTTGGATGGGGACGCCTGGTGGCACTCAGAGAAAGGATAATAGGGCACCAAGAAGAGACTCGATACCCTATGAGCATATATAGGGGGAGGAAGTCCCCCTCAATCACAGACATAGGGGAGGGGAATGGGGAGAAGAGGGAGGGAGGGAGGAATGGGAGGATACAAGGGATGGGCTAACAACTGAGATGTAATATAAATAAATTAATTTTTAAAAAGACCAAAATAGTCTCTTACACTAAACTTATATACCATTAAGTTCAAACTGAGCCATTTAAGTGAATTTTTGACAAAAGGGGATTACAAAGAAAAGAGCCAAGTCTCTAGAATGGGCCTGGAAGGATAAGGCTTCGGTCCTCACACAGGAAAAGGGAGCCCAGGTCATACAGTATTAACCTTTCGTATCTGTCCTTCCTTTCCTGATGTTCAGGGGATGTGACTTTGACATGAGCTACCTCTTTTTACTTCCTATTTCTGCTTTCTTCAGCCTGTTCTAGTCTATAATCCACCCTCCTACACCAGGTTCAAGAAAACATTTATCCTGCTGTAAGGAATCAAATGTCACCCAATTCTATAATTGAAAGACAATGAAGACCTTGAAAGGCAAATGTTATGATCTTTTTTTTCCCTGACACTTCCTTTTCAAAAAACAATTCATTCTCTGTCTCTCCATCTCTGTCTCTGTCTCTGTCCATGTCTCTGTCTCTATCTATCTATCTATCTATCTATCTATCTATCTATCTATCTATCTATCATCTATCTGTCTGTCTCTGAAATTCATTGTAATGGGAACACATAGACTCAAAGTTCTCTATTCAGTTGTCTGGAGGAAATATCTGGTCCACAAAAGTAAATGAACCAAAGCTACAAGTTAACACAGAGCTGTTTCTGCTCTCATCTTACTCCCTAATGGTGCTTGTATTGTGCAGCCCTAAGTATTCCTTTATTGCTCAAGGTCCCTACCCCTACCCCTGTACTGCCACCTTGAAAGCCAGAAAGGGGACTCCTGGGGTCAGGCAAAGGAGGCTGGGGAGACTTGTAGTTCCCTGATCACTATGGATAGTTGAGAAATCAAAGCACAGTCTGCTTTAGAAAGGTACAAAAAAAATCATGATGCTTCTTTTGTATGTGACACAACCAAATTGTGTTTGTTTTAGCAAGGTTTTATGCATATGGAACAGTCTTTGTCTTTCCTTGGGGGCATCTGAGACCAGTTAAAGAGGCCGAAAAATGAACAGATTTGCAAGCCTAGAAGGGGACAGCATAGAAGGGGCTTGAATTCAAAAGGTATATGTACAGAAAGAAGGGCAGTTCATAATGAGCACGTACATGTCAGGGTGCAGCTTCAGGGCACAAAGAGAGTGATAAGGTAGGCAACCGTCTAGTCCCATGACCCCTGGCTCAGGGGTACATGCACTTTAAAGGCCATTTCTGATTGGTTAGGGCTACATGAAGGTTATAGAGTCAAGAGTAAGACCCTGTCTTTGAATTCCTTGCTGTATCTTTAAGGTCAACAAAGAATGAACATTGAGTTGTGCTTTGTCTAAGGGAATGTGAATACAGGTCACACACAATGGTATAGGAGCGATTTCACCAAATTTTCTGTCACCACAAAGAATGGTGATATAAACCGTAGGGGTCTCCTCTTTGACTTTCAAAGGGGCAGCACAAAGGGAGGGACCTTGAGCAGTGGAGAACTACTTAGGAGGACTGGACAGTAGATGCACATGGCCCAGCTAAAAGTGAAGTATGGAATTAAATTTTGATTAATTATGTTCCTGTAAAATTTGAATTCTCTTTCTAGTCTGTCTATAAAAAAGATATTATATGGACAGAACATTCTCCACAGTTAAGTGGAGAATGGGGTATGACTTTTACATGAACTCTGGTGCCTCATATTTGACCATGTCCCCTGGAGGGGGAGACCTGGTGGCACTTAGAGGAAGGATAGCAGATTACCAAGAAGAGACTTGATACCCTATGAGCATATACAGGGAGAGGAAATCCCCCTCAGGACCAGTCATAGGGGAGGGGAATAAGGGGGAAATGGGAGGGAGGGAAGAATGGGAGGATACAAGGGATGGGATAACCATTGAAATGTAACAAGAATAAATTAATAAAAAAATTTTAAAAAACGATTTTATAGAATTTTGCCATAAGAAGACACAGTCAGGAAATATGTAACCCACAATACAGACTATAAACATTTATGGAAAGGTTTATAAGGTAATTAGCATACATTTCATGTTACTATACACATTAATATAACTATTACATTTACATTTTTGTGCTATTTCCAGTAATTGTTTACTGTAGACACTGATATTTTATGAATTACTTTCTTCTTTTACTATTGGCTTACATAACTTTCATAAATTTTTGTGGCCCCCAAATTTAGGTCACCCGCAATAGAAGTACAGCCTTCAGGGACAGAGTAGCTGAATGTAGAGTCTGAGAGCTTGTGTCAAGGTCAGGCAAGAGGGAGCACTGATGATGTGCTTTGGCTAGTCCAATGCTAAAAAATAACTTAATATCTTTAGGGGAGACTTTCCTACTGCTGCACTCATATTCCCTTCCACTCCCATCCCTTTATACTTGGGTGATAGATGTACTTTCCCTGTGTGCCCAGGAAGGCTTCTAAATGGGAACAGTCATGCATGCAGAACAGAAAGATTTGCAGGCGGAGGCTTGTGCCACTTGCCTTCAGTATTATTCTGCCATACCACCATTTATCAGTAGCTGTGGTGAGTCAAGCCCAAGTAGAACAAGAACAAAGCCATGTTTCACCTGTCAGTCATCACTAGTTGCAGAGCTGGCCCTGCTGGGCCCAGAAGTATATAAGAATACAGCCTCTGAGAGAGATACCAGGACCTAGTGAGATGGCAGCAGACAGCTCAGAGCACCTCTGTTATAAGCTGTTTGTGTGTAGTTTCAGCCTCTGGCTGTACCCTAACTGTGAGTTTAAGTTCTAAGCAAAATACAGTGTCGCAGATGTTCTCAGGATAACACTGGAGCAAGAGTGAGCATGTTTTCAGAAGGAAAGCCGATAAAAATTCAATAACAAATGACATGAATCAAAATCATTACATTACTGTAAATCTAGGCCTGAGACACAGAGGGAATAGGCTCCTTAGCTGCTAGGAGCTATTAGCAGTGCCTAGTTTTCTTCTGATACCAGATTTCAAGACCTTCTGAAGGGTACCTCAGACTGCTTTGCTCAAGGACATTCCTAAACACTTAGGACAGTCAGGCATTATGACCTCTTAGAGTGTTCACAGTGAAGCCTCTACTTACCTAAGACACCATTGGATACTGCAGGCTTATATTTACTATGCAAAATCTCCAACCATCTTGCTCTCTTTTCAAATTATAATTGAAGAATTCCAGGCCCACAGAAGCTATTTTTTGTTAAGACCACAAACTTAGTTGACCTGTGACTAGATGGTTGATTACAAGTCATCAGAGGCTGGACCCTCATACAAATATCAAAAGGGCTAGCTAAAGCCATGGATAACAGTGGACATGACAGTTTTTAGGACTCCTTTTTTTGAGTACTGTTTTAAATTATTATTATTTTTAAATTCAAACCCATATTGTATATTAGACATATTCCTTCACATATCTTATATAGTCTCTTAGACAGCTTCTTTTCTGCTTTTATGTCATATATACACACATGATTTCATAAATCTATTTAAAATCTAGGGACCACATATGAGAGAAAGGACATGATATTTGTCTTTCTGAGATTGGTTGGATTTGCTTAATATAAGTATGTCTAATATATGCATATTCTTGCAAGAGATGTTTTCTTAATGACTGTAAAATAGTCTATTATGTATAATACACCACATTTTTTTTAACATTTACTCTTATGTGAAGACAACCAAGTTGGTTTCATAACTTAGCTGTTGGGGATAGTGCTGCTGTAGACAGTGCTGTGCAGGTGCCTTTGTGCTGTGTTGGCTTGAAGCTCTTTGGGTAGTCAGTCAGGTGGTAGCAGGGCCATGGGGCAGGTCTGCTGTTAGCTTTTTGAGAAGCCTCTATATGGACTTCCATGGTGGCTGCCAGAATTTCCCCTCCAACCAGCCATGTGTTAGGGTTTTGTTTCCTCAATGACTAACTACCATTTTGTTCAGAGTACAGTAGAATTTCAAAGCAGTTTTGGTGTACATTTCTCTGAATTTTAGTAAGGCTAATCGTTTTTCTTCTTTTTTTTTTTCATGCTTATTGGCCTTTTTACTCTTTTTTTTTTTCTTCTTTTTGTTATTTTTTATTATAATTTGTAATTATATATTGTAATTCAGATTATATCCTGATTGTTTTTTTTATTATTAATTTATTCTTGTTACATCTCAATGTTTATCCCATCCCTTGTATCCTCCCATTCCTCCCCCCCCCCCCTTTTCCCATTATTCCCCTCCCCTATGACTGTTCCTGAGGGGGATTACGTCCCCCTGTATATTCTCATAGGGTATCAAGTCTCTTCTTGGCTACTTGCTGTCCTTCCTCTGAGTGCCACCAGGTCTCCCCCTCCAGGGGACATGGTCTTTTTACTCTTTTTTATGAGAATTTTCTGTTCGTTTCATTAGTACATTGATTGATTGGGTATGATTTTTTGTTGTCCTTGTCTAGCTCCCTGAAAGCTCTAGATACTTCCTGGTATGGCCAGTGGACTCAGGCATCATTCTCCAGCCTGGTCTATGGCACAACCTACAGAACTCTGAGGCTGGGATTCTGTGGAATGGTTAAGTGGCTGCCATGATGGCAATATCCATTTGATCTTGACCAGAAGAATCTTGCTAAGGAGGTCTGTAGCACCAAGGAGTATCTTCCCCACATTTCAGCATCTAGAGACCTAAGGTAACTCATCCTCCTTTTCCTCAAAAGGCTTTGCTTGTAACCTCATAAACCTTCCAGGACAAGTTTCTGTCTAAGCCAGACAGGCTCACTGCTATCTTGGTATCTGAGGTATTGTACACAAATTCTCTCAAAATATTATGAGCAATTCTGAATCACATACTCCAAATGTTAGGAGAAAGTCAAGGGCCTATTTTCTCAAGCTTCTCTTGACCATCTTACAAAAAAAGATTTTAGATATGGATTCTAGACAAAATCAAATCTTCAAAGGTTCAGATGAACTCTTCAGAATAATGGGTGGAATCTTAAGTAAGAGACAGGAATGAATCATAATCAGAGACAATGATGAAGCAATGCTCTTCTAGTCACTTGGGATTCTGTTTTACTCTGATTTCAGCCACTTAGGAAGTGCAGGAGGGAAAACTGGTCATTGATAACAAAAGTGTTCTAAATGGAAGCCACTTGTATAAGATAATTATTTGAAAGTATTTATATATGTTCCTGTGAATGTGTGTATTTGTGTGCATGCGTATGTAAACATTTACGTAAGAATTATGTATGCATTTTTGTATGGCCATTCTTGTATTTTCTAGTTCTCATTTTTGAAAAATTTCATAGAAAAAATCCTAGTAGTAATGAGCACACCTATAATTCTGAGGATCTTTATCTATCTATCTATCTATCTATCTATCTATCTATCTATATCTATCTATCTCTATCTATCTATCTATCTATCTATCTATCTATCTATCTATCTATCTATCTATCTATCTATATTTCTTTACTAAATGAATGAGGGCTCCACAAAGACATAGCTGCATCTAGGGCTGGGTAGACAAAAGTTGTAGAGGAGTCTCTACCCCCTATTCCAGAAAAATCAGGAAATATTAAAAGAGATGATGAGAATGCATTATAAGAACTAGAACTATGGCTGGAGAGATGACTCGGTAATTAAGAATGCTTGCTGTGCTCCCAAAGGACCCATGTTCAGTTCCCGTCACCCACGATATGACTCACAGCAACCTGTGCTTCCAAGTCTAAAGGATCCAGTGCCCTCTTCTGGCCTCTGTTGGCAGTGGAATGCATGTGGCATGCATACCCAAATGCAGACACACATATCTGCATAATTATAAATAAAAGCAAATCTTATTTAAAGAAAAAGAAACTGGGCATGGTGACACACTCTTGTAATCCCAGAACTTAGGGAAGCATAGACAGGCAGATCTTTGTGAATTCAAGGCCAGCCTGGTCTACAAAGCAAGTCGAGGACAGCTAAGACTACACAGAGAAATCCTGTCTCAAACAGAAACAAAACCAAACCACAAAGAAACAAAGAAAAGAAGAGCTAACTGGAAAGAGCTTATTGTACAAAGCTAAAGCTGCTTTAAATCTTAAAAAACAAATAAACAAACAAAAAAAAAAAAACAGTAAGAAAAAAACCTTTATGACTGTAATCCATGAAAGAAAATAGGTACCGATTATAGCTCTGGATTAATTTAATTTAACAGTAGATAAATGAACACATGGGTGGGGCTCTTGATGTAAAAATAAATGTGTAAAAACTATAGAGTCTGAACAATCATCTTTTCTAAGTCACTGTAACTCCACTCCATAGGAGAACAGGTTGAAACCAAAACATCAGAGTGTACTGCATATAGGAGGGAGATTTTGGTGAGGATCATGTTCTAGTTTTATTTCAGATGATAATGACAATTATCCTGATTAAAAAAAAACACTGACGTGAAAAAGGGCTTATTGAAGTTACATTTCCAAGTTATAGTCTATAATAGCAAGGAAGTAAGAGTGAGTCACAACATATCCAAGACAAAAGCAGGGAAATAAATGGGTGCATATCTACTTGTTTACTTGTTCGTGCCCTGATAACTTTCTTCTCTCACACATAATTCAGGATCTTTCTCCACAATGGGCTGGGTCTTTCCACATCAACCAATAAACTTAATCAGACAATTCGCCACAGATATGCCCACACTTCAACCCAATGGAGACAAGTCCCATTGAGAATCTCTCCTCTGTATCAAGGTTTTATCATTGGCAATAAGCTCCCCATCACAAATGATGGTATTTCCATGTTCTTTAAAAGAGAATCACATATTGTGTATTGTCCTAGTTAGTTTTATTGTCCACTTACAATATACAACTTAGACTCACCAGGTGAGAAAGAACCTCAAACAATAAACTAGCTAGATCAGATTTCCCTGTGAATTTATCTGTGAAGACAGTGGCTCTTGATTGCTAATTTATATTGAAGGGTCTACCCAGTGTGGGCAGTATTATCACTGGTCCTGGTCTGAATAAGAAAAGTAATTAAGCATAGGCCTGGGAGCAAGCCAGTGAGCAAGCCCGCAAGTAGTTTCATGGTTCCTACCTCTGGATTCCTGTTCTAAGTTCATGCTATGGCATCCTTTAATAATGGATTATGACCTGGAGATATAAGCCAAATAAACTCTTTCCTCTCCAAGATCCTTTTAGTCAGAATACTTTATCACAGGAGCAAACATAACTATTATGCTTATTAATGTCAAGGAAAAGAAATTAGACATCTTCTTAAGTAAAAGAAATAAGCTATCAGAGAAAACCAAACATACATTCTTAATATCCAAAGAAGGATACTATGGAATATTATCACTGATGAAGCATTCTGATTTCAATGTTCTGAGTCTATACATACTCACAGAAAGACTCCAGACATTTTTAGATTAGGAATTTCCTGTTAAAAGGAAATATATTATACAATGTCAATTCCATAAAGAAAAACAATGGCTATGGATCAAAGCAGACATACAAAACATGACAAATCCAGTACTTAACCTAGACACCTAGACTCAGTACTGGACTGCAAAAAAGAAATTGTCATGAAAACATGGAAAAATGGAAAGAATTATGAATGTAAATTAATATTTTTATATTAATATTAATATGGTGCTCATTATCTACAGACCTTAGTAACTGTGCTGTGGTTATGTAAGAGAGTATCTTTCACCTTAGATACTGCACATTGAATTATTCAGAGTAAACAGGCACTGTGTTTTGAACACCCATATAACTCAGGAGAAACATACATATATTATATATAATATATAAAACATGTATATGTAGCTAGAACTCAGAGTATCCACAAATGGTAAAGCAAATAAGGTGATTTTACTAATAAGTAGATCACAATCAAGAAATTGCCAGTCGTTTTTGGATTATTCTATTATTTCTATTATTTTGTGTGTGAAACTGAAATTATTTTCAAATTAAAAACTACAAGGGTAAGACTGTCAAGCAGAGAATGTTGGTAATTACAGAATTCAAAATATGGATGTTTTACCTGCTGTGTGATCTTCCATAGACTATGTACTTCCTAACATGCCACAATTTCCTTCACAGGAAAATTGATATATTATTACCTGATGACTAGGGATTTTGTGAGAAAAGATAGAAAAGCGTCTTTATTGTCTCCAATTTTTTCATAAAGGTGATACTTAGATTTTGGCAGGTAAATTATGAGCTAGTGTAAGGCTCAGGATTCAAGGTGGCTGCTGAGCTCTTGTAGGGAAAGTCTTTGAATTGTCCTTGGACAGAGATTCATCATAGTATTATCTACCCATTCAAATTAAAGAGTTGAATGACAGCAGCAAGAGCGCACGACTAAATACTTTGAAAGCAGCAGAAGTTCACATGACCGGACCATCATTCAACAGAGGTTCAAGACCTTCGAGCTCTTTCTAGGAAGTGGGCTGAGAGATACAAATACTACCCAACAACAAAAACAGAAGCTCAAAATACCAAAATTGAGCTTGGAAATTATAGATAAACTTAGTGTAAGTTCTTCAAAACAGAGGTTGCCTTGTGAAAAATCTGCCAGATAATGAGACACTGCTGAAAAGACAGTGTCAGGGGAGAGGTGAGGACACACAAATGTTGGCCGTGTGTGGGAGAACCTGAAGGCAAGCCCTGTTGTGCTCATGTCTCTTTTCTAACTTTTCTGTTTTCTTCAGCAAGTTCCTTATTTGAAGACAGATTTGCAGGGTTATTATTAGAAATACAATACACTCCTCATGTGCCTAGAAGACTGACCAACTAATATCATAAGGATTTTAGGGATGACTGCCAAGGTCATCCCTGGAAATCCTCCTTTCTGTGACCCATGATCAAGTCACATTTCCCTTGCCAGTCTTTAATAGTGACTATAGTGGGTGGTCAGAAAAAGCTGTATAGACTCAATTTCTCCCTCTCTGTTCTTGCCTTTCTTGAGAGTATGAGAAACAGATTTTCTTTGATGTTTTCTGAATAGGGAAGTAGGAGATGCTTACTTATGTCTTGTCTCCTTTATCAGTGGCTTTTCAGTCCATGTTCTACATCACATCAAAACCGTCCTTCACTTGGGGTTAGAATCTCAGCCTTAATCTGAATATTTGACATCTTGAGACATCATGGGAAAGCTTTACCTCTGAATTTTAATCTTGACAGCTGTAGAATATCATGCTTTCTTTCAGGGCTGTCGTGAGGATGAATGAGGTACTCTGCATAAGATACCTATGCTCAGTGTAGTCATCAATATGTATGTCAGTGTGTAGTCATCAATATCATTATTCTTAGGGCTGCAAGAGAGGTATGTCTAACTTACATTTTTGTTTTACAAATTGAGATAATTTAACTATAATATCTTTCCTTTCCCTTTCCTCCCTCTAGATCCTCCCATATACCATTTTTCACTCTCCTTTGAATTCATGTCCTCTTTTTCCACTCACTGTCATTGCGTGCACATATTCATATATGAATATTTCTATATATTCCTAAATATAATATACTCAGTCTGTACAATATCACTTGTATATGTATTTCCAGAGCTGACCACTTGGCATTGGACAAATAATTACTATGTTCTTCTCTGGTGAAGACCTCTACTCCCAGCTTTCCTCAGTTGCCTATGATTTTGTGTTGGATTGAAATCCCAGAGGCTTTTTTCTACCCAGTTTGGCATGTTCTTTGAGCAATTATGCTCTTGAGACTTTATGTGTGTAGCTTCATCAGAATGCTAGAACTCAAAATCTCACAGCAAATTCCATGTTTCATATACTTTTACAATCTTTCTGGCCCCATTTCTGAAATGTTCACCAAATCTTAGGTGTGAGAATGTTTTGTAGATGTATTCATTTGTACTGGGCTCCACAACTCCACATTTTTATTGGTTGTGGTTTTCTCTAGTAATCTTTGTCTGTTGCAAAGAGAAGTTTCCTTGGTAAAGGGTAAAGAAAGAATACTATTATCTGTGGGTATAAAAACAAATGTTTATGATTGTTGTTAGGGAGTATACTGGCTTAGTAAGTTAGATGTTTTGGATTCCTCTCCATTCACCAGGATTTCACTAGCTACTCTAATACTAAGAAGTAGTGTGAGGAGGATTAGAAGTTTCTGGTCATTTTTAGCTACATAGCAAACCTCAGGCCAGCCTGGATTGCCTGAGACACTGTTTCACAAGCAAGACCAATATAAAACAAGAAATAATATTTCAAGATGTATTAAATTTTATGATATTATATAGATAAACATTTACTTTCTAATAAAACCAGATTGTGGGGTAGCTATCCTCTGTTTTCCAGCTGAGCCTTAAGTCTTAGTCCTTTGAATCATTTATTTTCCATCTTGTTCCGTACAGGGAAGGCAGGATTTGTTCCTATCTAGTTAGAAATGTAGATAAGATTCACTCTTACCAACTTCTGGTAAGAAGTTTATCAGTAACAGAACTGGAGTTAGAATAGGAAGGGCTTGATCTGAGCCTGAGCTTCACCACTTCTTAGATCTACAAGTTTAGTTTTGTCAATTCACCTAACTTCATCTTCATGTAAAAAGTGGAGATGACAGTATTTTTGCTCAATGTGATTAAGAGGGTTAGAAGCAGTGGTTTAGAGGGAGGTGTGGTCAGCTGTGACACACTAACATTAATTTAATTTGTTGTGTTTGTTGATTTTCCACAGTGCAACTGGGGACTCCAAAAGTTGGGTAGGGCATGATTCAGATGTTCTGCAGATGGCAGTTTTCAAGGTAGACACTAGCCATTTTTTTTAATGTGGCCTTGTCTTATATGCTGATGAAACTTTAATGCCTCTCCACTAAGTAAAAAACGTGGCAGTGTCTGCCTCTTTGAAAGGACATCTGAGCCAATGATTAGGAGAACAATTTGTGCTCAGGGAGGAAATGGAGCAGGAGCCTTTATAGCAGGGCGCTCATTGTTCCTATTACCTGCCTGGGCCAGTTTTGTGTTGATGCAGTAACATCAGCATCATCCAAAGTGGAAACAATGTGAATTATTGATGGTTTTGCATATGCTTGCTGGATTCCAGGAAAAGTTTGTGAATAGTAAGGACTCCACTCAAAGTCTCCAAAGGGACAGTGAAAGGTGACTGGAGCCCAGGGAAAAAGGAGAACTCTGGGATCAGCTTCCAGGCATGTTGTGGCCAAATGAATAATTTAAGAATATTGTTTTGGGTATTCTTTTCAGCACCTTAAAAACCCTTCTCTATCATGGTGGGATAGCATAGTCATTCAATAACATTAAGGATTCTTTCTTGCTTGTGTGTTTGACTTGATTCTGTCTAGTAATATAGAGAAGTGTGCATTTCATGTAGATTACAATATTCTCACTAGATAAAATGTTTATTACCATCTTGATAACTAAGTATTAGAGAGGCATGTTTTAGTTACAGCACAAACAGTATTTTACTCAATTCATTCTCCATCTTGTTTATAAACATTAAGATAAGGTTAGGGAAATGGCAATTGTTTGGGACACAGATACCTACCTGATGATCTTGCATACACTTTAGTGAGATATCTATTCTGAGGGGCAAGCATTTTCATTCTTTAACCTTGATGACATTGCTTAAGAAGTCCTATTGATCTTATTCAGAACTTGCTTTACAAAAAGTTTATGTATCTGGAAGACAAAATATACTCACAGCAGGCTAATAACATGCATGCATTCAAGAAGAAAGAAGATGGGAGGGAGACTTTCTAAGCTTTCTCTTGAGAGAGACTGTCTGTGCAGCATTTTGACAGCCTGCCTGATATGATAGGAGAGCTCTGGACACATGCATAAATAAGTTTCCACAGCCTGGGCTGGGCTGCGAAGAGTGTGTAAGCTGGAGGGAAGCACAGAGGTACTGGTGCAGGAGAATTAGAGGCCTGTGTGGTGTGTGTGCCTGACTGGGATTTACCTCCAACAGTCTCCAGCATTATATACTTCTACAATTTACTCTTGGGTGATCTTTGAGTGACAACCAGGGAAGAAAAGGAACCTGAAAGTCAAATAAGTGAACAACACAGGACAAAGAAGTTTGAGATCTCACTTGATGTCTGGGTTACAGAGATGGAGAAATGGAAATGAAGCTGAAAAAAATGAGGTAGGAAGTCACACCTTCCCATGGTTGCCAGTGCTGACAGTAGTAGAGACTGCACACACTCTGCCCCTGTGTTCCTCTGCCATCACGGAAGGGAAGCAGAACCATGCCATGGTTTGTTTCCTTAGGAGAGAAGGGAATGTGGGCAATACCTTAAGAGATTTAAATTTTTAAAACTTATTTGTGGAAAGGGGTTCGTTATTATGCAATATTTTCATGAAATGAGACAAGAAAAGAGAACCTCAGATAAAAATTAGTGTTAGTGGTTGGGTGTCAGTGTTTCTTTTATACATGTATAAAAATGTCACAACAGAACCCAGTATTTTGTAAAATCAATATATGCTAATGTGGAAGCAGATGTGTGTGTGTATGTGTGTGTGTGTGTGTGTGTGTGTGTGTGTGTGTGTGTGTTGTGTGTGTGTGTGTGTGCAGGTAGCCTTTGACATTTCCTTTACTAAAGTTCAGGGTACACTCTAGAACACAAACAAGAGAAAGGTGCTTCACACATAGGTGAAGGAATGTGTCTGTGTGTGACAAAGTGTGTAAAGCATGCTTGTGGCTGATATGCTGGCATCATGCCATTCAGCTGATCACTTGATTCTAAGTGGGGTAAGTCCATTCTTCATGCCCACAGACCACTCAGGAAACATCCTGCATCCTAATCCTGCTCTCTTAAAACTGTTAAACACTGGAGGCATCTGATAAAATTTGACTCCATTTTAAGTAAGAAATTAAATAAGGGAGAATCTTGTAATGGATATAACAAATTGGGATGAAGCTAACACTGGAAGAACAGAGGGATTGGGCAGGCGAAGGCTCTTTTAGGGCTCCTGACTCACCACCCTCAGAGGTACTCTCATTCTGTGCCAGCCAATGTATTTCCTAATCATTTAAGTCAGTGTGACAGGGAAATTGTGTTACTTGCAGTCAAAAGTATCTTGACTGATGTATCTTATAATAATCTATTTTTATCTACATGTTAAAACAATGGAAGCCATTATAGGGGAACAAAGGTAAAAGAGTGGGTTGGGGCGTGGCCCCTGGGCTTGCCTTACCAATCACCTTCATCTGTCTTCCTCCTACTACAGTTTTTGTGCTCCAGGAATACCAAATTTGCTTTCTCTTGCCATCACCTTTTAGTGTAGATACACTTTCCCCAGAAAAGCTCCCCAAGTCCCTTGAATGAATATGCCTGTACACACACACACACACACACACTCACTCATATCTGTATGCACACATTGATCACTTTTGCTTGGTCTACGCTCTTTTAGTTTTATTTTTCTACTATCCTTCCTTTGACATGCCTCACCTGCTCCGTCTACTTAGGAATGCTATTGTAGACCTTTGTGGGATGATCTCAATGATTGTCATATCTCAGTGTTACATTCTTCTGCTGTCTTCTCTCTTCAATGTGAACAGGACCAAGATTCACATGGACTGACCACAATGAAAGTGATGTGCACTGCCTGTGCAACTTCCACTAAATTATGATGAACACTCTAAACTCTTGTATGTATGTAGTACAAACAATGTATAAATTGGAGGTTGGCCATAGGAAATAAGACCCACGGTGGGGAGATAAGACCCACAGTGGAATACAATGAATTGAATGTCAAATTATAAGTAGTTATTTGTATAACTAATGTGTGGAAAAATTGATATTAGTAGACAAAGTGTTTTGAATGTCATATCTGGAAATTGGCACTGAGGTGGAAGTGAAGGAGAAGAGGGGAGCTTCACACAGCATGGTGCAGAGAAGGCTGGTCAGGGTGTCAGGCAACCATCAATCTTGGTCCTTGTAGCCCTGGACCTTGGAGCATTGGCTACTCTGTGGGCATTATGTTTCTCAGTGGTAATGCATAAGGGGGTATTTCATCTTTTTCTGGTCTAATCTTTTTGCTCTATCATCACTTACTTGAGATTATTTTTCGAAGGAGGTTTTCCATAGGATTTGTGTTTGCCAGTATTCTCTAGGGGAACAGAGTTGTCAGAATGACTGTGATGACTGGTTTTAATTGTCAGCTTTATATAATTTACACTCACCTGAGAAGGGAGGCTCCAGGAGATATTTTTCAGAGGTAGACCTGAGCATAACAGTGAGGAATTATATTAACTGAAATGCAAAGACTTGTCAACTATTGTGGCACCATTCCCTGGGCAAGGAAATACTGAAGTGTATTAAGAGTGGAGAAGTGTACTGAGTGTAAACACACACACACACACACACACACACACACACACACACACAGTGTTCTTTTCTTCTTAAGTATAGATGCAGTACGTCCAGCTGTCTGGAGCTCTTAACACTATAACTTCCCCATACTGATGAATGGCACCTGGTATTGTGAGCTAAAATAAACTATTTTTTTCTTCAGTTGTTTTGACATCACAGCAATAGGAAATAAAGTTAAGACCCTATCACCCTATTTGTGGGGACATGTGTTCTTGTACAACAGAGATTCTCAATCTGTAGGGAGAAGAGGATGCAGCAGGCTTGTAGAAATTTCTGGATAATATATGAACTGTGAGAAGATGTCCTCCTTTGACGTGGTATACATACTTATCCACTTTTAAAAACTTTCTGACATAAGACTAAATGGCAGACTAGTAAACAATGGTCAGTGGCTCATATGTCCTGCAATTTGATAAAGTAGGTACAGCAGAACTTAACTGCAACTTCAATAGGAGCTTATAAAATAGCCACAAAGAGATGAGCGATGCTGGTGAGATTATGTGGGATCTAAGGTCTAATGTTAACAAAGGAGAAGGTCATAGGAAACTGGGAGGTTGAAGAGACTGCCAACATCTGCCCCCATACAGATCATTGGTCATACAAATGCCAATGATCACCAAGGCATTTGTTGGCACATATAAGCCACACAAAAGTAGATATGGACACACACAGAACAGCATACAGGCTCCGTGGAGGTAGGCACATACCTACAGATGGAAACACACAGACAGACAGAGGAAGGCAAAGGCCCCGAACTTCACCTCTGATCCCAAAGCTATAGATTGACACAAAAGCCAGGGATGGTTATGTAATGAATAACACCACTCTTTACTTTGGCATTCCTCCGATAGGTGATATCAGCCATTATTTTGTGCTGACTCATAGCCCATGGTTGTCTAGTGTTTGTTGTCTTGGCTCACAGTAGATATTCATGTCAATACTATGGTCTCTAAACAAAAATGTGCCCTTGTGTCCCTCTGTTCCCTATAGGTAGCTCTGTAGGTAAAAATACTTGTCTGAAAACTTGAGTTCACTTACTGGAACTTACATGATGGAGGGAGCCAGCTGACTCCCACAGCGTGTTCTCACCCCCACAGGTACATGGTATAGGCCACACACCCCTTACCCCATCCACACACTGATGCAATAAATGATGTAATACATTTTATTTGTTTTAATTGAAAATAAAGGTTTTCATAGAATATATTGTGATCATGATTTTCTCCACCCTTGTCTCTTCCTAGGTCTTCCCTGCCTCCTCACTTGTCCAACTCCATGCCTTCTTTATCTCTTTTTAGAAAAGAGACAAATAAAACAAATAAACCAGAATTTTTTTAAAGAAAGAAAAAAAAAAAGCTCAAGAAACACACACATACACACACACACACACACACTCCACACACACACACACACTCCACAAGATTGGAAACTGTGATATACAAACAAAAGATTACTAAGGTTTAAAAAATTGCCCAAACAAAATATGAGACAAAAAACATTTCCAAAAGTATCATTGAATTTGTTTTGAGTTGGCCTTTTCTGGGCATAGGGCCTGCCCTAAAAAGTGTGGGTTTTATATCCAGGGTGGCTCCACTGAAGAAAACTAATTTTTCCTTTGCAAGCAGTTTTCAAGTAAAAATGAGGGTTTGTGTCCACTTCTCCCTCTCAGAATTGGGACCCTGTCTGGCTTGGACTTGTTCTGGTCCTGTGCATGCTGCCACAGTCTCTGGGAATTAACATATACATCAGTATTGTGTCTGGAAGACATTGTTTCCTTCATATTATCTACCCATTTTTTTTCCTGGGCTCTTAAGATTTTTCTGTCTTCTCTTCTGCATAACACCATGAGACCCATGAGGAGGGATTTGATGAAGACATGGCATTTAGGACTGAATTTTCCAAGTTTTCTCACTCTCTGGACATTTTAAAGTTGTAGTTATATATAATTAAATAATGTAATAAATTTTGTTAAATATATGATGAGAAAAAAGAATTAATAAGGAAGCACTCCATACATACAGTATTGCTGCCAGAACTTGGATAATAGGAACATATTCACAACATTTCTCATTTTTCCTGGTAGTGGCAGAGACCCTTTAAATACATGGATTTTGAAACCTGGTCATCTATCCTGTTTCAGCAGTAATTTAGAAGATAGTACTTCAAGGTGTCTATTGCATGTCAGGACCTTCTGCATCTACAAGGGATAACTGTCATTATTCTCAAGTAGAAAACACTTGTGTTGACCTTAAGGGTTCAAAAGAGTTCCTTGGATATCATAATAACAATACCAATCATTTGAAGAATTTTCCAAAATGCTTTCTGCCAGTTTATGAGCTTCACATTTATCGTGCCTTTATTAAATAGTTCACATGCCCTAAAAGCAATGTTTTCCCTGCAAGCTTACTAATTTACTTGTTCAACAAACACATTAATTGGACCCCACTGTGGGTGCAGGACCAGTGAGAATGAAATGATGAATAGAGCAGGGTTGCTACTGTTGGGGCTCTACTTCTAGTTAGGCAGATACGCTGTGGAGAATTACAGTATTGTGAGGTACTGGCCTTCCTTACCATATGGTATGACTTTTGTCTCTATCCCTTCCTCAGCCCATAAACCCTTTTAGGAGTGGAGATATTTGGTACTTTAGGCATCAACAAATGCTCAGATTCATCCTTGAGGGAGAACAATACTTTTTGTTCACTTTTGAGCTTTGATTTTTCTCTAAGGGAACTACAAGCTGAAAAGACATGGGACACATGGTGTTATGTTTTACAGGTGTTAATGCTGGCTTTTCTGTAACCAAGTTCATCTCTTAGAGCAGGCTCTTAAGTTTAGAAGGTGTAACATGTTTAATCTATGAAGGAAGCTGGTGGTACTAGAATTGGTGCACACTGGCTTCTGAGAGTCCGATATGCTCACCTCCTCCCAGTTTGGCACTATCAGTTAGTGAGAGAATTTTCCTGAGGAATTTGGCAAAGCTTTTGATCAGAGCTTTTCTTCCCTATAGAGAGTGGTTTGTTCAGTGTTTACCAGTATACTACTACTGTAGCTTGTCTTCTTTCACTTGGGACCTGATAAAGTCAATGGATTTACTAAACTAGTCTGCATATGATATGCATAAAAGCCTCTTAATTTGAGCTGGAATATAATTATACAGAGTGTATTAATTACTTTTTCCTTCTCCCACACACATGGGTTAAAGCTTCCTTAATTTGGCATGTAAATATATGCAAAATAGCAAACAAGTCAGGCTTTGTGCAGACAACTCTGGTGTATTAACATTGCAATCTTGATTACCCAGCTGCCAAGCAAAGCTCATTCAAAGCCCCCTTCCTCCCTTACCATCTATCTCCAGGAACATCCTTATGAAAGGAACACTTCTGTGGCTGACAAATATGCATCATCTCATTGCAGCAAAGGAAAAGAAAAGAAAAAGCAAACTGACACAGAAAAATGCAGATGTTTTCACCATGAAGATTTTTTAAGAACTTCAGTTTCAGGACCCAATTCTGTTTTGGCAACACACATGCTCAACACACATCATTTCCTTAGAGGGAATGAACCTATTCCTGTCAATTGTCTTCATGCTTTTTTCCCAATTTCCACACTGGAAGCTGTAGCATTTGTAGTGCTTGCTATAGTGGTATGGTGACAGAAAGAGGTGTTGGTGACTTTCCTTGTTGCTGAGACAAAATGCCTAACAAAAGCAACTTAAAGAAGCATCTGTTTTGGTTCACAATTCACATTTATTTTGTTTCAATATTGTATCATTGTGGGGAAGGCTTGGCTTCAGGAGGGTCACATTGTACTTACAGTCAGAACGCAGGCAGAGGTGAATGTTGGCACACCACTAGCTTTCTTCCTTTGTTCAGTCCATAGCCCTAGTCTGAGGAATAGTGCTGTTCACATTCAGGGTGTGTGTTTTCACATCACCCATAGATTCTAAGCCCTGTCCCATTGACAATGAAGGTGAATCATCACACACACACACACACACACACACACACACACACACACACACACACACACAAACCCCTAGTTAAGTATATGTTGAATCAATGACTTAAATATCTTGATTTTCCTTTGCAACAAATTAATCAGTCCACAGATTTGCCGGTCAACACACCCACTTCTCTTTCTCTGCCAATACAAACCTAAGACTTCATTACTGTGAGGATTTCTAGCTGGCTGTCTCTCACTTGTCTGCTTCTACTTTTCAACAGGCACAGCTCAAGGGTTGTGTGCATAGAATTGGAGGTGGGGGTGTGGTAAGCACTGTACTCAGTAGCAACATGAAACAGATACTATGTCACCCAAGTAGAAAAGACACAAAAAGATTCGTAATATCATTTCTATAGTTTCACCAGGGCTGTAACCATAGCAAGCACAGGGGAAGCACAGTCTGGATTATTTCAAGCAGTAGAGTCTTGAGCTGAGCTCTACATTGATACCTAGGGTTCTGGCAGAGGGTCAAGTATGGGAACACATTGCCTTTGTGAGGGGGAAACAGCACACCATATTTGCTTTAAAGAAAAGGCACAAATCCAGAGAAGACCTCAGGCTTTGCCATTCTTGAATGATTGCCGGTGAATGAACTAAACTCATCAGTGCCCATCTGGGGCTGGGGGCGGAGGGTACCCTATAGTTTACAAAATTATGAGGCAAATGAATTGTCTCAATAAATGTGGGTTTTAGCCCACCCAAAGTTCTCAGTAATTTTAAGGGATTTTGGAAAATTATGTAGGTGCACTCGCTCTAAAACAGTCTGCCTTTAGGAAGAGCAAGCAGTAAAGAATTGCCGTATGTTCAAAGAGCAGTATAGACTCCTGTTTAAAGGTAGGAGAGTGGGGACTGTCTCTGACATGAACTCTCGTGCCCAGATTTGATCACTTCCCCTTGGTGGACAGGCACACAGAGGAAGGGGAAGCAGGCTGTCTGAATAAGACCTGACAGGCTGTGGTCATGTGGTAGAGGAGGAGGTGTCCTCTGTCTGAGGTTTAGGGGAGAAGAATAGGGCAGAAGAGGGAAAGAAGGTGGGAATGGGAAGATACAAGTGAGGGGAAACAATCGGGATGTAATCTGAATAAATTATAATATATTTTAAAAAGGTAAATAAAAGTAAGAGACTGTTTACAAACTGATGTGAAAAGGAAAAGCTTTGAAGGGCAGTGTGGTGTCCATAAATAAAGCCTTTGTGTTTGGTACCATGTTCTTATACAAGTCAGGATCCCTCTTTCTCTGAGGGGAGTCAACAGTGACATTAGTCTCTGTTGATTTTTCTTTCTCCCAACTTCGAATATACCTGGTATGTGGCCTTTTAAAGTATCACTGCAAGCTGGCCTTTTCCTGGTCTGCCAACCATCACTGATTCAGCAAATGAATGTATGGATACACTTTAGCCAGGAGTATCCAACCTGTTGCCACATACTGCTTGTGTCTAAGATAGCTGTGAGTGTGGCTCAAAAACAAAAACTAACTTAAATGTTACAATAAAAAAATGGTTTTCCAGCCTCAACTTTGTTGATGCTGCAATGTTAAAAGATCAGATCAACTTGGATTTCCTCTTTCCCTAACATTAGTGGTATCAAAAACAAACAACAAACAAAAACTATAAACAGCTTAAGAAATGGAAACTAAAATTCTATCATTGTGAAAATAAAACGAAGTCTTTTACTTCCTCTCTTCTCTTCTTCTTTCCCTTTCATCTAATTTTCTATGCACTTTTTCTTCTATCTCTAGGTCAGTTTTCATAATCAGATTAAATTTACTCAAATTATTTAATTTACGACTGCAATTTAGAAGGAAATAATTAAATTCTTTTCTATTTGAAAATAGTTGATTCCTGAAACTCATCTGACTACTTAAATGTTAGTCTATAGATATATTGTCTTCATTTACAAATTATGTCTACACTGTGCCAGCTTCTTGGTACAAAGGAGCATCATTTTTAGCTGCTTCATGGAACTCAAAGAGACAAAGATACAAAAGAGCTGGCTGTGGGGGCAAGCTTTCTTTTTTATATTACAAATTGTGGAACCACCCTTACAGGACTCATTGTACTAATAACTCTTTGTTGTAGAATCTGTGTGTATTTACCAAATTTTCTCCCATGATCTTCATTATCCTGACAACAATTCTTAGTTATTTTATTTTATTATTATTATTTTTAACCCATTGACTCAGTTACTGGCTAACAATGTGGACTCCATGGAAATAGAAGAGGACAGTCTTTGGATGACTGTTTTGCTTAAGATCTGGGTTCTTAAGATTGCTTTGAAAAATAGAAGGGATAGTGAACTGGTTCATCAAGTAAAGACTTTTGGAGCCAAACCTTATGACCTGAGTTTGATCCTGAGAACATCCACTTTGTAGGAGAGAATGGATTCCCACACGTTATCTTCTGGCTGCCACAAATAAACTCTTGTATACACACACACACACACACACACACACACACACACACACACACACACTGAGGAGAGAAAGAAGAAAGGAAGGAAGGAAAGAAGAAGGGAGGGAAGAAAAAAATAGAATCTGTAGAAATGTTTAATCTCAAACCATAGTATCTCTCACTGAACACAGCAATGTGTTGGCCCACAGGAATGAGATTTCACAGGCAAACAAGAATAATAAAATTGATCTTTGAAAGTTCAAAGAGCCCATCTAAATTCTTATATATCTGGGACACTTCTGTATGATTTCCCCATGTGTCCAATGGCTTGAAACATTTTCCCTCTTTCAAAGTTACAAAATAAATCTGGGTCTTTGAGTGGCATGGCCTTTGCCTGTGGCGCAGCCCTTGAGCAACACCTCTTGGGTTGACTCAGCTCCATTACTGTGATTCGCTGACTACAGTTCCAAACCTGTGATTTTCATTTGCTTCTTTCTGGTTAGCTTTTCTGAGTTGTCTTCTCTAAAATTTTCCACTAACACTTGCCTTCTTTACTTCTTCCATGGGCCTTCACAGTTCTTATGTTCCTGGATGAGTAGGGAAGGCTGAAAGAGAGGTCGTCATGTCATCAGTTTTTGTGAACTGGAGGTTTCTTAGGGATGATTTTTTGGCTCTTTGTCCTTTATTCTAAATTCTTGAGTTATTTTCAATTTGCATATAACTGTCTCAAGCCTTTCCTCTTTAGTTGCAGAAGGGAAACTCCTTTGCTCTGGATTGGGCAGAATCCCCAGGGCCTTGGTGGTCTCTCTCTAGACAAATTTTCTTCTGATTTGCTTATTTTAAACTTTTTGGTTTTAAAGAAAAGGTCATATGTTGATACCTTTTCAATAATTTTGAAAATAAAAGACCTTTTACCACTCAAAATAAGACCTAATAGTCTAGGTTATGACAGCCAGCATTTATATCTGAAAATAATCCTCACAGATAAGCAACAGGTCCAATATTGAACGTTCCCTGAATTACTTTTTTGGAATGACTCTATGCCATTGATTTCAACCCCTCTTTAATACTTTCTCAGTCATTTTGAAAAAAAAACAAGATTAATAGTCTTATTTTGACAGGAAAGTAAGGTTTATTCTCTCCTGAGTGTCTTGATATCAACTGAGAAAAGAACAAAGAAAAGTTTGCCAGAGGCATAGAGAGATATAAAGGGTTACTTTGAAGATGTTAAGTGGTCTTTTTTCCAGTGCCTAATTTTTCTAAGAAGAACATCAGCTTTTAGTAGATTAGTAAGAAAATACTGAGTGATATAGGAAACACTTCCATTTGGACCAGATCTCTTTTGTAGAGTAGCTGCAGGGCTTTTACATAATTCATGCTATATCTTCTTTCCCCTTCCAAGTCATCTGGCTATTATAAAATAAATATTTTGGTAATTATCTGCTTCTCTTTTCCCTTCTCTTTTGTCTTCCATAAAGCAACTTTCCTATGCAGAAAGAGTGTTCTGATACTCCAACTGGGATTATATGGAATGATCATTGTTCATGTGAGTTTTGTAATTTAAGATTGTTAAAGATATTAAATAAAACTAAGAGAAAAGGAAGTAGAAAAATTAGCAGTGTCAAATGTAGAGATTACTAGAATTTTTCTTATGCTGGGGTTAGCCCACTGATTCCAAGGGTGATGTGTTTATTTTTAGTTACCTGTTTAATATATTTGTAAGAATTTTCTCAAAGTAACTTATTGTGACAAAACATAGCCATGCAGTTTTGCTCCATGACCCTGGAGGTTTTATAGAATTGAATTATTCTTTGGAAATTTATCCTTTTGTCTTATGAACTATATATGCTGTGCCAGGCAGGTCAAGTTCTTTTCTGTCCAGGATCTTGGTCTGATTATGAAAGAAATTCATAGATAGTTGAAGCAGGTCAACAACTAAAATTTTATGTAAGAAAAAAACCGTAAACCTCTTCAGTCCAGGGAGCAGCATGGGTGACGCTGAGGGAGGACAACATTGGGAAATGGTTGTGGTGAAAAGCTCCTGTCTGTAAAGGTATGTTTGTTTATAAATTTTAGTAGGAAAAAGAAGGTGGCTTCATCCCAGTTTGGAGATAATCCCAAAGATTATGGTTTAGTGGTCAGATGTACAGAGCTAACCAGTCTTCAATTTAGACACAATGTCACCCTCCATGTAGTTATAGCCTCTTCTCTGCTTCACTTTTCAACTAACATTGCCACTGATTCAAATTGGCTTACTCTCTTATAAGCTGAATAAACTCTTTACATTACACACACACACACACACACACACACACACACACATATCCATTTTAGTATCCAGCACTACTTCAAGGGCACAGCAAGTCTCATTATTTAAAATATTGACTTTTCTAACAATATGCTGAGAAATTGCCTTGGGTACAAGGCAACAGATGGAGGTTCCTCAAGGCAGGCCACCCTTGGAAGTGCAATTAACAGAACCAACCAAGCAACTACCTTTATACAATGCAACTTAGAAATGAATTTTGATTACCAGGACTTGAGTGAGAGAATACAATGTTATTCAGTTTCTTTAACAACTTGATCCATAACTAGAATTGAATTTATTTGTTAAAAACAATGAATAATATCACTTTCTCCCTTAATTAGTGACAAAGTTCAGAGTATGCAGCCTTAGTGTCATTTTGGTTGCTGGTGTCTTAGATCCATTCTATAAAAAATGTTTTTAAGTGAGCATTCCTTGGAAACGCATACCACAAGTTGCTATGTCTTATTCTTTACTAGACATCTTTTTCATTAACTTCTGTGCTGAAGACCTGTGTGGAAATGTCTTTAATAAACACTACTTCTTCTTCAAAGCTGTTTTTACATGTTTGCAAGCGATGATACACAATGAATGAGTATTTGAAAGTTAAAATAATGTAAAAATATTTCCAGTGAAACATTTTACAATTGCCTCAGTCCATGTATTGCTATCTCCTTCTTCCCCTCCCACTACTTAGCCCTTAATGCATGAAAACCACAGCAACTACAAATATCACCGACTTTGTCTCTCATGAGTACACAAAAAGTCCTATAGGGCAGGTGCAGCTTACAGCTTGCCGTTTATTTAAAATACATATATTGACAATTTTTCCATATCTACATATAACATTCTTGTGTGTGTGTGTGTGTGTGTGTGTGTGTGTGTGTGTGTGTGTGTGTGTGTATGTGTCTGTGTCTGTGTAAAATACATGTCAGCCAATATTGTAAGTGCAATCATGAAATGTCATGTTATAAACCCTGGTTTTAGGAAGAGTCAAATGGTATATATTCACTTATATCTGGACACTAGCCCAAGGGATATGTCCCATGAAAGTCTTCACTTACCAGGAAAGTGGGACAGAGGGGAAGACATCCTATTGGAGTCTAGGTGAGAGAAGCATGGAAGAATGGGTAAATAGAAGGATCCAGTGGGTCCTAGAAACCTACAAGAAGAAGATTATGATGGGCAGATCTGGGCCCAGGGGTCCTGCTCAAACTATGGCACCAGCCAAGGACAATACGGGAAGTAAACTTCAAACTCCTACCCAGATCTAACCAATAGACAGCACATTCTCCACAATTGAGTGGAGGGTGGTGTCTGACTTTCACATGAACTCTGGTGCCCCATATTTGATCACGTCCCCTGGATGGGGAGGCCTGGTGGCACTCAGAGAAAGGATAGCAGGCTACCAAGAAGAGACTTGATATCCTATGATCATATACAGGGGGAGGAGGTCCCCCCTCAGTCACAGTAATAGAGAAGGGGAGTAAAGGGAAAATGATAAGGAGGGAGGAATGGGAGGATACAAGGGATGTGATAACAATTGAGATTTAATATGAATAAATTAATAAAATATATTAAAAAATAAACCCGGGCTTTAAGAAACTTAAATGCCCTGGAAAGAGGGTTCAAGGAGCAATGAATTGTGCCTTGGGTGGCATGGGAGATGAGAAACCAAAGACCCTACAAACATGGTCACATGTGAGAAGGACCTAGAAGTCACAGCTGTAATATATGCCAGTCGTGTTTTGGTCCAAATGAAAAATAGAACCCACAATTTTTGAAAGAGCTGTGGGATGAGCTTTCTCTAGTGTCCTGTTATGTATCTGCCAAAGAGTGTCAGGGTAGTAATTTTACCCTGCATAGTTTACAGCCTTTAAGTCTTTGCAGCCTATATCATTCCTAATCAAGTTACCAAGTACACATACTTAAGTGCCTTTAGACTCCTCTCCTGAACCCCCTTCCTCTTCTGTTTGTAACTGGAGCCCCTGCCAGGTTTCCCAGACAACAGAGGTCACTTTGCATTCTGAAAACCAAAGCCCAGAAGCAGCCTTTCTAATCTAAATATAGACATCTCCCTGGCACCCAGCTCCTACCTTCTGGAATATTCCTGCCAGTTTAGCTCATTTGCACATTTCACTTCCATGCCATTTGTCCTAGGACTTAGTCATTGGTTTCTCACGTTTAATTAGAGATTTATAATGTCAACCTGGGGAACTCCTCCCACTCTGACTTGTTGTCCACTTGTTTTCATTTGTTTACTGGCTTTTCATTCTCTCAGCTGGCCTTTCATTCATGAGACAGTGTCCATATAGATGCCAGTTTTCATTAGTCATCTAACTAATTTTAGAGCATTCCCCACAATGTTTTTCTGACATCTCTGCACATCTGAGACTCGGCTTGCCTACATTCCTCAATGGCATAATGCTCTAGACAGGGCCTGTCAACCACAGTGGCATTCTTTGCTCATCATCTGCATTTTAGTTTGCTTCTCCTTTTCCTTACACAAGTCTTCTCAATTTAGACCACAATGACACTTAATCATCAGATTAGAATTTTGTCTGGTTCAATGATTGACGGTGATTCCTCACCAACTGTGGTTAGTCTGTGGGGCATAACTTTTAAAATATTCTTTTCCAAAAATTCTTCCCAGTCTGAAACTTGGCTAGAGTTGTGTTGTTATTCTTAGCTTAAGGAAACAATCATAGTGGACTCAAACACAGATGTTAAGCATGCAACCCTTACATTGCCAGCCTTTAGAAAGAGAAAGTCTCATGCAGTCAAATAAAGCTCAAGGTTGAATTGTTTTGCAAAAATTTGGCACATTTCCCTTAACTGTACCACTTTCTTTTATAATAAAATTGTATAGTGCTTGAATTATATCCTCCAATATTCTAGTCTTAGTTCAATTTCCTGTTGCTGTGATAACCTGACAAATGCAACTTAAGGGAGGAAGGGCTTACTTGACTCACAATTCCATGTTACAATCCATTACTAAGAAGAAGTCAAGACAGCACAAACTAGTCACATGTCTTCCACAGTTCTGAACAGAGTGTGATGGATTAATGCATGCCTGCAAGCTTTCAACTCACATTCTTCACTGTTACAGGGTTTAGAATCCCTTTCCTAGGAGATGGCTCTACTCACAGTGAATAGATATTCCCACCTCAATCAACTTGATTGAGACAATCCCTCACAGACATGCACACATAATCTAGACAAACCGTCACCTAGATTCACTTTCCAAGTGCTTCTAGATTGTCTCAAGTTGACAACACTAGCCAGCATAACTCCTACCTTCTCCTTTTGCTTTATATTTCTATTTGTCATTAGCAGCACCTAATATACATGCAGTTCCTTGGTGTCCATCAGTGATCTGTTTCAGAACATGCTGTGGATGCCAAAACCTTACTTACACTGTTGAAGGAGATTGTATCAAATGGTTTACTTTCTGAAAATAATATATACAATCCTGTTGTATGTCTCCAGTCATATCTAGATTTCCTTCTAATGCCTAACACAACAAATACAGTATAAATATTGTTATATTAAACCTGTTAGTGAGAAATGACAAATTATAAAGATAAATATAGTATATATTTAGTGTAATTGTATTTTTTCTCTGAATATTTTCCAGTTGGTTGTGTCTGTGCATTAAGAAACCCATGAATATGGGATGGTCAACTATGCTAACTTGCATGAACTTCCATGAAGGAAAGATTTCTTTTATGAATGCTTTCTTGTAGTCTCAGTGCCCTCAGAATGTGCCCTTGGCATTTGAATTTTACTCTAGATGTTGACAAGCGAGTAAATTGCTCTATGGTAAGATATTTGCTATTGGCTTACTTAAGTATTTTTGTCCTTTGTTGATGTATCCCCTGGTATATCCATCTTCTCTCCTGTGTTATGGGGACTTCTCCTTACACATATCTTGCATCTGTTTCAATTTTCAATATTTTCTAGATATTTCTTTCCTTTTAGAGCCCTTTAAAAAGATTGCCATATAGAAGCTAGCATTACTATTTTCAGTTTTATCTTTATGAGGGTTAGAGTTTGAGAACAGCATACTTTTTTGTAAGAGAATAACCCAAGATTGAGAAAACAAAACCATTGTTTGGTGCCTCAGCCTGCATTGTTGTTCTTTCTATATCTACACATGTGTGACAGGAAGAAAACATTGTTTATTTCTAGACTTAAGGAGCACAATGTTTGTTATTCAGATTATTGCTATGACTCTGCATCCCAAATGTCTTTATCATGTATGTGATTAAAACATTCTGATCTCTGATGCCTTTACCTGCAGATAAAGAAAATAAAACATACTTATGAGGTAGTTAAGACTAGATATTTCATGTGACTAACATTACCATCATTTAAGCGTTATTGTTAATAATTATTTCACAATTCTATTTCTTCTGATTTACCATTCATTACATACAATAATCTCCACTATAATCTAGAGTACAAATCTAGCAGTTTCTGACTGGGATTCAATGTTCTATAAGTTTGTTCCATCAGTAAGCATTTGAGGAGAATCCAGCATATGCCAGGAAGCATGTTGCTCACATAAGCACAAATGTGAAGTCACAGCAGCCCTGTACCTGCTGCAGCCTAGATCATCTCTTCAGCAAAGATTTTAATAACTGTTCACTTGTCCCATGTACTCTATGTGCTATTAGATGGAAAGGTAATATATCTACATCAGACTTTAAAAATGACAGAGGATTCCATTCTAGAGGACAGAGCTGGACAATGAATGAAATAACTAATACCTAACTATGTTATGTTAGAATAGATAAAGCTTAAAGAAACTGAATCAAGTGGAGAAACAGGAACAATGGTGTTTAGTGGGTGTTTTGTGGGACTCAATTGCTTTATATGTAGGGTAGACAGGAAAGAATTTCTTGGAAATGTGACATTGGGGCTCAGATTTAAGGACAGGAATCCTAAGCTATATATATTCTGGAACAGTATTTGAAATAGAGAAGATATAAATCAGGAGTAGAGGAGGAAGGAGAGTACACTGTGAAGCCAGCATCTCAGTATGGGGTCCAAGCCTAGGGGGTTGGCTATCAGGGTAATCATGGGATGTTGGTCCGGATGGAGTCATTGACAGATATGTGTAGCAGGCCTATTCATCATAGCATAAAAACAGTGTCAGTGTTTGGGCTATGGTATCTTCCCTGTCACACTTAAATTGATCCTGTAGGCCCCAGAAAATGACATCTCCTCCTGCCTTTTGAGTCAGGATGTTCTTGGGTGGCTTTTCTGCGACTCTTCTGCCACTTTCTTTCTCTCACCTCCATGATGAGTGTCCTCACATATAAACATCACTCCTTCTCTCCACCTCTGAGTAGAATTGCACCAGGTATATAGCCAAAGTTTCTTAATTTTTTAACTTTATTTTTAATTATGGGTATGTGTGTGTTAGTGTGGGGGTATGCACACATTCTGGAGGAAACAACCTTGTTAGTAAGCTCAAGAACGGGACTCCAAGGCTGAGAAAGTGGCTCAGGAGTAAAGTGCTTGCTGTGCAAGCATGAGGATCCAAGCACAGTTCTCTCTGCTTAGCTAAAAAGTCATGTGTAGAGCTGCAAATATATGACCTCCATGCTAGGAAAATGGAGAAAAGAGCCATGGCTGTATAGCAGCTCTCCTAGGGTAATTGGTGAGTTCCAGACCAAAGATAGACTCTGCCTCTAAGCAAACAAACCCTTCCAAGGTGGAAAGCACCCTAGGAAAGACACATAAGGGTGACCTCTCACATACAAAAACAAAATGACTCAAAGTAAATAAGAAAGAAAGGAAGAGACATAAACACATTCTAAGTAGGAAAACATGAAGTCCAAATATTTTAAAACTTGTGTCTGAAGAGTCATGCTTTAATGTGAGTTTTCCTTTCATTTTCTGATGCAGCCCAGAATGATGACCTAGTAATAGGAAGACAAAGCTGATGTTTTTATGAAAGGAGTGTAGTGTAGTGTACATGGCACCCACACACAGGTACAGCACATGTATGTACATATATATGCACACTCAAACACATGTGTACCCTTACATACATATGCACACATGAGTACCCTCATACACACATGCACACACACAAATGTGAATACTCGCCATGGATAAAATATAAAATATGATTGTGGTTTCTAGAATTTTTTTCTGGTCTGATTTTGATCTCTCTGTTCTCTCACGCAGGAATGTGATACAAACTCCTAAAAGTCACTCATATTTCATTTCTTGTGGGAGAATTTCTCAATTCTGAATTGGGAGGCTGGCTCTACATGAGGTATTCTGAACTGTGTCAATGAATGTCTGCATTATAAATACCTATCCAAGAGGCTTGCGATTTTTGTGCAAAGCAGAGGAAGCAGATAACTTAATTTTAGGTTATGAAGGTGCTCTGGCATTTTAATGTTTATGAGTTTGTCATATTGTGAAATTATCTCCAACTCACATCATCTTTTTGAAGATGTTCTAGAAGAAATGTTTTCTTTGAGTAACAGAAGAAATCCCAGCCTATTGTTTAGGAGTCAATGATTGTGAACAACAAAAGACAAAGCAAAACAGACCCACAGGTTTCAATAGTGTCTGGCGAATTATGAAATGCATTTCACTGATATCTTTGGAAGTCAATCTGTATCTGCATGAAAATAGAAATAATCATGATGACAGTGATGACACTGTTTTCTCTCCCCTGAGAGATGATAAATGTTTGTGAAATGCTGTATTTTCAAAAGAAAAGGAGAGAGAGAGTCACATAAGTTGGTCTCCTTCCAAGCCTCAACAATGACACATATATCCCAGAGAACTAGAGAAAAGGAAATGCATATTGTATAGAGGATTGTCCATTTTGAATGTGGTATCACATATGATTAAACTTATAAAAAGACCACTATCTGTGACACTATTTATAAACACTCATGTCAGAATATTTTCTAAAGTTACTAATAGCAGATTTTACTAATTTAAAAGGTTATTTCTGAGCATCTGGAAAGAATGCTCAGTTGGTAAAGTGACTAATAGGAAGGCATAAGGACGTACATTGATTCCCAGTATCCACATACAAAATTCTGATGTGATGGTGCCAGGCTTGTAATTGCACCACTTGGAAGGTGGAGAAAAGCAGACTCCTGGCTAGTTTACCAGCTAATTTAGCTAAATTGTAAGCTTTAGGTTCTGTGTCTCAAAAATCAAGGTAGATGGCTCTTGAAGAACAATGCTTAAGTTTGAGATTGTCCTTGAGTTTCCACATGGGCACAAGCATGTACATGTATGAACACACACACACACATACACACACACACACACACACACACACACACAAGGAAGTGTATAATTCCTGTTAAATAGTACATATTGAACAGTATTCTTTCTGTTTTTTAATAAGTTTAAAAAATGTTATTTTCCCTAAAAATAAAAAGCATTACAGTCATTTTTCTTGGTGAAATCTATTTCATCAGTCTCTGTAATGGTTCAGCTACTAGTGCAGAAATCAGCATTATAGACTCAGCTTGCTAAGTCACAGTCTTTCAAAAGTCCTCTCCAAACACAGACAAAATTTCAGGTTCATTTAAAACAAATTTCCCCTCTGGAGAGTTATTTGCATGAGTTCTGAAAGTAAAAGCTCTTTTCGTCTGGCATAAAGAAAAGTATTTTCCCAAATTTTTTGGCAGTGGTTTAGAAGAGGGGGAAGTGTTTTGCAGTGTGGTTTTCCTTCCACAGTCACCCCATCTGCACATTTGGCAGTTTCTAAGCAGAGTCCATTGGGGCTCAGCATTAGATAATGATGAGCTAGCATCCATGGCTCCAAATGGAAACACTTCTAGAGCCACTGTATCCTCCCTTCTTCTCAGATATTTTGAAATAAACATTGGCAGTATTTGTTTATAAGAGCTCAGGACTTTGGAATAGATTAGCAGCAGGCTTTGCTTCTAAACAGATGATACTGCATGTTTCCTAGGGATGATTCAAAGCTATAAACTTAAAAGTTATCTAACAGAGAAGAAAGCCAAGTACAATATGCTGGGATCAAAACCTAGGACCAAAAATGCCCTTCCCCTCCAGGGTGTGCTGAAATGAGATCATTTAAAAAGCCTTCCCCCACACCAGACACAGTGTCTTAGTCTACAGACATTCTCCAAGTGGCTGAGGATTTTTGATTGGTATTTTTTGGAACAGAACAATTTTTATTCTTTTTCTGCTTTGGTAAATTAGCAATGTTGGAATGAATTTCTTTTTCTTGATACACTGTGGATTAAATGAATAAATAAGAGGTAAATAATACAAGCAAAGGGTAAACACTTTGGGTGCTACCCAGTTGTTTAAAAAATTATTAAAATTATGGTATGTTGTGCACAGTCTTCATTCTGGAGAAACAGGGGAAACTCTATATTGACAGTCATCAGTGATCTAGTGACAAACACTGAAAATGTGACATGAGTTGGTGATCACATGGACTAACTTCACACATTGTCTTGGTGATGGCACTATGTGATAATGCTTTGCTTGACCCCTTCTTCTAGGCAGGACTGAACATCAGTTGTGAAAGAGAAATTCACCTTCTCTTCTATTTTATCTTTCTGATGACAAACTTGGTGCCAATAAACCCATTTCCTCCCTTCTTAATGGAGATAACTTTATCTATATTTCTATATTTCTTTCTATATTTTTCACTGTTAATCTGAAGTCATCTCTATGGAAGCTTTAAAACCACAATGTGTCATATAACCATATTGGACTTCATAGTTAGCTCCAGGTAGCAGTGTAATTGTCTTTTAACCTCTTGTTTTTTTTTGTTTTTTTTTTGTTTTTTTTTTTTTTTTTCCTTAACTAGGTTTCAGATTGTTCAAAGGGCCTCAGACTCACTATTTAGCCAAAGAGGACCTTGAAATTTTGACTCTTCAACTTTACCCCCCAAATTCAAGGATTCTTGGCATGCTTTATGTGGTGGTGATGATTGAATCCAGGGTGTTTCAAACACCAGGTAAATACTTTACCAAGTGAGGCATATTCTTGGCTCATTTTTTTTTTTAATTATTTGCCCTTTCTCATTTATTTCAAATGGACCCACTTTGACTTGCCAACAGTTACTTTTGCTGGCACAATGATTTTCTAAGTCTATTTATCTAAAAAGAGAGCAGAAGTTGAAAGACTGGAGTTGAGGTAACAAAGTGGGAGACTGTTTTGTCTTATCTTCAAGTTTTCTGAATTTCTTCTGGGAAAAAGTGGCTAATAGTGAGGGACAGTAGGATTTCCCTAGATGTGCTTTAAAAAAAAAAGGAAAATTGAGGGCTGAAGAGATGGCTCAGCAGTTAAGAGTGCCTGCTGCTCTTCCAGATGACCTGGGTTTGTTTCCCAGAACCCAGTCTGGATGGCTCACAACTGCCAATAACTTAGAATCTGGGAGATCTAATACAATGTTTTAGGCTCTAAAGGCACTTGAGGATGGTGGTGTGCCTTTATGCACACATGTGCATGCACAACCATACCCACATGCCCATGTCCACACAAGTCTTTAAAAATTGGAGAATTGAAATCTACTCTTCCAAAGAAATTTTATACCAAGCCACAACAAATACGTGAAATAAAGGTTTAAACAGCACCTGTGTCTTCTTCCTTCTTCCAGCACTATTCACCTCAGAACAATGCAAGTGGGAAATTGGTATTCCACTGAAATCAGTTTTAAATTCAGTATTCTAGCCATGCCTTCTCAGGAATGTGTAAAGGAAAAGAGGATAGCGTCAAACGGAAGGAGTCTCTGGTATGCTAGTCATGTGTCAGAAGTTATTGTACTTTGCATCAGTCATATAGGGTGGCCATGCTCATCATAATATATTACAGCAAGAAATGTGAGGTGCTCACTTTTCTAGGTAATGGGTTAATAAGAAGAGTATCCAAACTAATTTGAAATTCTAGAGATTATTCTTATGCTAACACAAAATCTGGTCCATCGGCATGCAACACAGCCCCTTCCATTGTGCCTTGGGAATAGTAGGCTCTTAAGCATTATATGTTGAGGACAAGACTACATTGTTTATCTGGGCAGGGTAATATGTTGAGGACAAGACCACATTGTTTATCTGGGCAGGGTAAGAGTAGACTCCAGGTGAGGAAGGTATGAAAGAATAGGTAAATAGAAGGTTCTAGAGGGTCCTGGAACCCTACAAAAAGACCATCAAGGCTGGCCAGTCTGGACCCAAGGGTCCCTACACAAACTACTCTACCAACCAAGGACAATGCATGCAGTAAACCTAGACCCATCTATTCAGATCTAGGCAATGGACAGCACATTCTCTACAGTTGTGTGATGAGCAGGGACTGCCTCTGAATAAACTCTGGTGTCCCTTATTTGATGATTTCCCCTTGGTTGGTGGCCTGGTGGCACTCAGAGGACGGGTAAGCAGGCTACACTGATGAGACCTGCTAGATCATGATCATATGGTGGGGAGAAGGTCCTCCTCTGCCCCAGGCCTAGGGGAGGGGAATAAGGTGAAAGAGGGAGGGGAAACAGAAAGGTACAAGTGAGGGGATAACAATCGAGATGTAATCTGAATAAATTATTTAAATAAAAATATAAATAAATAAAGTTGAAAAAAAGTGTGTGGTAGCCCTGCTCTACCAGAGGCCAGAGAGGCTGCCAAAATCCAGGTACCTGATCTTGGGAAAAGGGATTTTCTCTATAAAATTATAGTAAATTGCATTTTGTAGCCTAAAAAATGTTTGGTAAATTGGATAAGTCCACTTCATATACCTGATTTATCATTATATTTTTATGGGATCCATATCTTTCTGTAAACTAGGTGTTGCATTTCCTTTACTTGTCTTTTTTGTTTAAAGTAAGAGATTAAATTAATGTTGGGACATTACCAATGTAAAATACAAACTAATGATGATATGAGTCAAGAATTCAGATAGACAATTTGTTATGTGAGATTATTTATAAAAATATCTTTTGTCTTGGAATCAAAAAGAAGGCAAAGATTTTGATGGTGAAATTGGATAAGACATATGTAAAATTTTCATCTGTTACTGCCGTGAAATGGCTATACTTGGGCCAACACTGTGTCTACACTTATATATGACCTTTTCTGCCAGAATTATAAAAGGGAAAGAGATGGGGTGAATTAAATAACATATTTTAACATGAGAGAAAAGTTGATTTCCTGTTTTGACCCTAAAACCCAGCATTCAAACTGCTCTTTCAAGACACTCTTGGCAGCTTTTCATTTATGACATGGTGACTGGAGCCAATCTAGACCTCTTGCCAAAACAACCATCAAAATGAACAAAATGCATGAAGTGAGTTTTTCCAGTAAATGAAAAAAAAAGTGTGTGTAGGACAAAGTATCTGAGAACTTAACTCCCCAGAGATTCAGCTCTTTCTATGAGCAAACTTTCATGCCACTGTGCTGGAAGATAGAGCCAAGAAATTTTATGGGTTCAATATTGGCTCATCTCACATAGAAATAGAACCCAGCAAATGAAAATTCGGTAGAAATCAGGGAAAGAAATAGTCAAAACTAACTAAAATGTTAAGGGATATATCAGACAGAGGGGATTTGATTCCCCTTAAGATGACACTTTTGAAATGGCTGAAATAGACAGAGGGAAATCTGAGATTGAGATCTCAACATTTAAATTAAATGTCATGGCTGGCAGACTAACACCAACCACACTTTCCTAATGGCCATCTTCTCATTTCAAAACCACACACAGCAAAAGTAATTTTGCAGGTACAGACTTTGAGATGTGGGGAATAATAATGAATTGTGCAGGTAGAAACAAGTAGAATCACTCTGATCTTTAAATCTAGAGAATTTCTCCCAACTGTGGTCAGAAGTTGTCATGACAATAGAAAAAAGGTCAGAAAGATACAGTGTTCTTGGGTCTGAAGATGTCCATAAGCCACAAAATGCAGGTGGCTTGAAAAGCCAAGAGTATGAATTCTCTGCTGGAGATTCCAGAGAGAACACAGCTCTTTAGATACTGACATCAGCCCAGTGCGACCCATGCTAGCTTTTAGAGCTGTAAGAATACTATTGTTTTGGTGTTTTTACATAGTGTATACCGATTTGGTGTGGCAAGAGGAAGAAACAGGTATGATACCTTACTAAATAAGGGTGATATTCAGACACTGTTGCAAAAATGTACATTTAGAGAATCAGAACTTACATTTTAGCAGACCCTTAGCATAAGGCATTTCCACAAAGCAAAATATGAAAGAATTTGTCTTGAATAGAATTAAAACTCAAAAGTTCTAAAGGAAGTGCTTGACACTGAAGATAAATGAAATTAGACCTATGAGATGGAATAAAGAGCAGGCTATGGATATTGGCTATGGTTAGAGTGTTGGCTGGGCACATATGGGACCCTGAGTTCAATTTCCATACAAACATGAAAGAACAAAAAAATAAAGGATGCTTGTTGCTACTGTGTTCAATACAGGAAGGCAGGAACAACAATTTTCCTATCTTTCTGTATCCTTGACAATCAATGCCTTTTAGATGCAATGTAATAAACTGAAAATAAAAGCATGACCAGATGTAATCCATATGTAAACATGAAAAAGCTGATATGGTTGACTTGCAAAGTAGACTTCAGGCTGGAATCATTACCAGAAGTCAGAGGGAACTTTTGCAAGGATCAAAGATGTAATGCAGAAGGAAGGTACAACTATTCTAAATACATACATGCCAAGAAGAAAAGTGTGTGATATATGAAGTAAGAATCTCACAGAAATGTAAGAAGTAAGTCGATTTCAGTGAATATTTTAAAAATCTCCTCTCTGTAATAGATAGAGAAACAGACAAAAGATATTACTGTAACAACACAAACACAGGCTTGAGGCACAACATCCAGCACCACACACTAAGCACTGTTACAGACACCAGAATGGATAATTGCAGACTCACATTCCTTGGGAATGCTCACAGAGAATTCACTGAAAGCAAGTCCTGGAGACTATTTGTTCATTTTATTAAACAGAATCAACACCATCACACAACCAAGAAAAATGGCATAATTCACCATGTAAACTACAAATGCTGCTATATAAAAGCCATATTTCAACAGCAATACATAATTAATGCTTTTAGAACTCAACACATGGCTCAAGAGTCTGCTGCCTGATTGAAAGCAGGTGTGAGGTGGGCTGTAGATGCTTGAACTGTCCCAGGGAGGCAAGTTGTCCTCTATTTACCTTGCCATCTGATGCTGGAATCATCTTAGAAAGAAGCAATTAACAAGGGCCCTCATACTGAGAAGTTATCATCATGCTCTTCCTGTGTGATTACATAATTTTCTATGTTTGTGATCGAAGCCAGTTAAAAACTCAAGTAAACACACACACTGAAGGCTTCTCAAAAGCTTTAGTCAAGAAGGCTTATGTCATTGAAGGAAACCAAGAGAAAAACTTTCGTCTGTTTCTGGCTGCAAATAAAAGAAACAAAGATGCTGGGGGTCTTAGAACACAATAGTAATAATAATAAAAAAGACATGCACAGCTAAAGCCCAACCAATAGAGCACTGCTACTGTGCCTCAAACACATAGCTTGTTTTCATTAGCTTTTCTTTCTGTTCTCTTTTGCATTGGTATCTTTCATCATTAGATTGACAGAAACATAAGCTGAGTATTAAGTAGAACAGTGAGAACAATAACACCATGAGAACAAGGTAGAGCTCTGCTAAGGCTTTTCTGTCTTTCTAGAATCTTCCTATGATCTGCCTCATATTTTATTGTCCAGTTACTGGCAAGGAAAACAAAGCTGCTCATTCACATTCCTTTGAGGGAATATGTGAAATTTGGGATTGTGCCCAAAAGGGCCACAGCTGGGTAAGGAGATGATATTAGTTTCTATTTAAAGAGACATGGTGATGGGAAAATAACTCAGCCAGAAAAGTGCCTTCTCTGCAAGCATTCCTAAACGTTTATCCAAACTTGTGGCCTTTAGTATACATTTTCAACACCAGCTGATAAAAACTGTTTTGTAGCCACTCAATGTGGTTCCTGTTTTCCCGGCTCAGTTCCTGTGTATGATCTACTGTTAGGAATCTCATGCTGTCATGTCTGTATTTTACTCAGTTTTCAGAATATTTAATGCCAGGTAGACTACCATACCAACAGTACCTGAGGAAGAACTGCACTTCTGCTATTTGAAGGTTATATTAGTCTGTCACTCTGAACATCAAACTCAGAATGGAAGGAAACCTGAGTGAGACATCATTTTCTACTATTTTAGAAGATATATATTGTTTTTCTTGATCAGATGATTTTTAAAGTTCATTCTCTCTTTCTTTTTCAGAAATGCAAACTTGACCTTGGTTTAAGGTCAAAGCCTGTGCTGACTGTGTAGTCAGCAGAAACCAGGAGAAAAAAAAAATCAATACAAAATATATTAGAGAAGAAAAGAGAAAGATGGATACAGAAGCTCTGGAAAGTCTGACAGGAATTGAAACCAAGTGTGGGATTTATTTAAAGTGCAGTGTGCTGTGCCCACATGTCTGTGATTTCTTCCTCCGTTTACTCCCTGTCTTTCCACCAGGGTAAGAACTGCAGTGGTTTAAAGACTTGCTGGCATTCTATGCATTTTCAGAAGGAAAATATTGCTTTTGGCCTTCAGAATTGAGATTCCTGTCTCCCTTGCTCCGATTATCTCTAGAAGCATTAGGAATGATTTTTCTACATCGCTAATGTGGCACACAGATTCTTAAAGACTCATGCTGAAGGTTAAATGGATATTTATGGAGCTGTTGATGACAGCATTAGAAATAATCTTAGTAGTAAATAAAAGAAAGACAAAAAGAGCATAATGGAAATGCAAATCATGGAAACATGCAGATGGGCATGTTGGCATACAACTGTAATCCCAGTGTTTGCAAGGGAAAGGCAGGAGGATGAAGAGTTCAAAGTCATCCCCAGCTCCATAGTAATTTTGAAACCAGTCAGAGATGTGTCTCAGAAAAACCCCAAATGAACCAACCAGCCAAACAAGCAACCAAAGAGTAACTATATCAGGAATCTATCCAAAGACCCGAGAAAAGGAAGCTCAAAGGTAATGAGAAAGAAGCAGAGACTGAATCACCAGTCACAGGTGGTGTAAGATGGGGACCTAGACCCTCTGCTCAGATGTAGTAGATAGGCAATGCAGTCTCCTTGTGGGTCCCATTATATGGAGAGTACGGGCTACCTCTGACATGGACTCTGGTACCCACTCCTTGATCACTTATCTCTGGTGGGCAGTCTTTCCAGGCCACAGAGGAAGAGGCTACAGGCAGTCCAGATGAGACTTGCTAGGATGAGGTCAGGGGATAAGGGAGGACAGCTCCCCCTTTCTAAGGCCTAGGGGAGCTGGGAAGGGGTATGAGGGAAGGAGGGAAGAGGAAGAGATGGTGGGACCTGGAAGCGACAAGGAGGGGGCTACAATTAGGATGTAAAGTGAACAAGTTAAAAAAATTAAATAAATAAAAAGATAAAAACTCTTAAAAAGAAAGAAGCAAAGATATAAACAATAGAGAAAGAATAAAATACTGATCATCATTTAAGGCAAAGGTTATCTTTTTTCTCCTGTTATCAGTGATACTATTAGTAGTTTGGCATAAAAAGAGGCATCGTTTTGTTTATGCTTAATGTTTTACTGAAATTTACTTACTAAACATGGTTCAGAGAAAGTAATTGACCATGTATATGTTTATGTGTACTCATTCTCTTTATACTGGAAATGTAAAAAGATCAAAAGAGATTCCATTCTGTTCTCATTGAGCAGTGGTTTGCCCAAGTTTAAGTAATTTTTGAGCCAAATTACATAGTGCTGTCTGAAAAACATTAATGACTATGCCAGAAAAGCAATGGACATTAGCCATATGGTGACTTCCCTAAAAAATAAATTAAACATACATTTGCAAATACTGTCATTCAAATCTGTTTTGTTACCTATTTTCCAAATCTCAATTAATGGTGATGACAGTGTATTTGCCAGAAAAACAGAAAGGTTTTTTTCTCAACCAGAGGTCTTCACTCATTTCCTGCATGTTGCCTTGGCAAGTGGGGTCAAAACATCTGTTATTGAGGCTGAGTTTTAAACACGGTCCACACTGCTCGCCACCATCTTGGATCTTCCAGAGGCTGAGTTTTAATTTAGAAGGTTATGTGCTGGGGATAGAGAGCAGTCTACTAAAGACAGTGTACAGACTGCTAGATACAGAGCTATGAACGAAGATTTCACCTAGAAGTGGACACTGGTGGGTCAGTGTTCCTGGCCAGCTTGTTATGTTTGTACTGACTTCATGCATTTAATACTGGAAAGACAATAGAAATGAGCTGAGACTAGAGCTGAGAGTGGACAATGACAATTTTGAATGTGGACTACTGGCCTACTGGGGGGGGATAGGTATAAATAATAATTTTCTTATATTATATTGATGATGAGTAATTTTTTAGTTAATATCCCCCGGGAAACACTTTATATAATGTCTTAGAAAAGTTCTGTATTGGGGGAGGCACAGGTTGAACTGAAGCTGCTGTCAGTACAATAAATTCAGGTTGTTTTTACTACAACACCTCATTTGAAACTTGACAAGTCTCCATGAAGGGTCTTAGAAGAAAATGAAAAAGACATTTCTAAACTGAGTCAAATCTGTGTGGTTTAGTTCATAGAAAATCAACAGGGAAAAAAGAAAGATGCTTGGGCTAACATTGATTTTTTTTCCTTATATTTATTTTTTCAGTTTGAGCACTCCAGGCAAATACTCACTTGCCTTCAACTAATTTGCAAATACTGTCACTCAAATCTATTTTGTTACCTATTTTTCAAATCTCAATTAACTGTGATGACAGTGTACTTGCCAGAGAAAAACAGAAAGGTTTTTTCTCAACCATAGGTTTCCACTCATTTCCTGCATGTTGCCTTGGCAAGTGGGGTCAAAACATCCATTATTGAGGCTGACTTTTAATTTAGAAGGTTATCAGCAGAGTCAGCTAAACAATTATAAAATAATTTATGAACATACAATGCAGCACACACGCACAGGAATGCTCTCAACTGTACATACACTGAAATCTTCTGTATGTTTTAAAGGGTGAATTTGAGGTTTCCATTTGGGCTACCCTTAGATAGACAGAAAAACTGTTTTCTCTTCCCAGCTGTATTTTACATGAGAATCCCAAATATTCAGGCTAACAGATGATGACTTAAAGATCTATGTCTAACCACTTGTGTCTTTGCTGTAGCTCTTTGGAGAAAATGGGTCAGATATATTTTTTTTGTAAACATACACTACAAAAGGATCAGGAAAATAAATTTAAGAAGAAAAAGAAAAAGAACACCCCAAATAACAATAGGAATGACTTGTAGATCTGGATGCTGTTGCTTAGGCTCCTTGCTTCCTGTGAACTAGAACTAGAAGCCACCACACAATCAAAATATGACTTTCAGGAGGACCTCTTAGTTTCTCATTTCCTCCACACTTTTCCCTCTTTCTTCAATATGAGTAAATCTCCTTATAAAATTTATGTGGTATTACTTTAAGAGCAGAAGATCTCTATGCATCACAAAATATTAACTGTATCTTATTGTGTAAAGAGCTACTCATTTACATAATAAACGTTCACTAAATTCATAAAGCACAGAAACAAACCTCCTTGCTCCTAGATGGTTATTTCTGCTTGCCATAGTTTTAGAAACCCACAGTAAATTTGTTATGCCCAAAATTTGAGAAACTCCCCAAACAAACCACTCAAGAGCCAAATCCAAATACAATGGCAAGGAAGTCTTTATTGCTGGTTGAAACCCCGGGCCACCCCTCCCATGCACTGGCACAGCAGATGCAGGGAGGTGGCCTCAAGTCTGAATTGAGAGGGTTTTTGAAAATAGGTTTTAGACAAAGAAATGGGTTTTACAGTACGTGATTGGATGGCATTTGGGCAGAAAAGCTGCAAGCAGGGAGTTACAAGCCTTGGCATTTTGTGGTTGAGTAATAGGTGTAGGGGCAAGTTGGCCTATAGAAAAGATTGGTTGAAGCAATCATGGGGCATTAGGAACTTTGGCCTGGCTTCTCATAATTGGTTGTTGCTACGTGCCAGACCACCTGCTGGTCAGCTTGACCACAGAGAATATACTTGGACTTTCCTAAGGTGGGCTGATTGTGTTGTTAGGAAATATTTTTCTGTTTAGACTAGTTTGTGATTTTTCTGGTATCTGGCTTCAGCCCTTGTCTAGGTTTAACGCAAAATGGAGATTCTTTTTCAAAATGGAGTTTGTCCAGTCCTTTCAAATTGTGATGAGAAGATATGAAATTAAAACTTCCTCAAGTAAATATTTTGTACATTTTAATGATACCCTGTTACATCTTCTTTTGGCTTTTTATGTTACGAGGTTGATAATGGAAGTCTTTTATTCACCTGAATTTTATTCAACAATTGCCCAAAAGCATAAGAACATTGGTAACTTACATCTGCCAGAGGAGCCAGAAAATGCTTGTTTTAACAGAAAAGCCAAAAGTTCACTTAGTAAGAAATGAAACATTTTGGAAGTTTACATGGTCAGATCGGTTTTCTGTTTATTTGTTTCCTGCTTGCTTATTTGCTTAAGAGATGATATCTCACTGTACTGAATGGGATAGACATGAACTCCTAGGCTCAAACAATCTTCCTCTTGAGTGTCTAGAATTATGCTCTGCATCTGAAGCTAGCTAGATCAATAGTCAGAATACATTTTCTGACAATAAACTGTAAAGCAGGAAAAGAAAATTGTGGAGTTCTGCAATGGAACCCTAGCATGTCAGGATTATGGACAAAGTATGTGTTAGGTCCTTGGAAAACATGAGAAAGACATTATTAAGCTTGGTGATAGCTGCGTTTTCAGGCAACCCTTGGAATCTTGGAATGCATTATCCTTATGGCTTATTTGCTCTTCATACCTCAAGAATTTAGGCCTGAGTGGCTGAAAAATTTACAGATTATAGGCTAGCCACTGGCAGCCAGGCCTAACTCTTGTCACATTGCCACAGTCACTTCTATTTCATCATTCTCACAGAACTTTAGATATCAACTCATTCTCTGGTACTAAGAGGACTCAAGATACTTAGCGATTCTTCATCAAAGGTCATAGGAGTGGTCAGAATGCCAGTGATGCCTGTAACACTTTAATGCATAGTCTTGCACCTTGTAGCTAACATGCCTTCCCCAAAGCTCTGAGGAGGGCAATGCATTGGATAGTGAAGGCTGGAGATAATTTACTCTTCAGAGCTCATGGTATTTGCTCAGCATCTCATTGGGCTTATGGATTATATAAATGATACCTTTGACATTTATCACAAAGCACGCCAAGAGACAGAGGTGTGAGGACTCAGCATGATCATCAAGTGCTAAAATGGGGACAATTTTCTTTTTTGTTCACAAACTAGTAAGGTTTCCACTAACTCTGATATAAACCGTTCACTAGTTGGAAGCCTAGTTCTCTGTGGCAACTCAATTGCCTCAGGGACTGTCATTTCTCATTTTTCTTTGAGAAAACATCAGTAGAAGGTATTCTCAATCTCTACCAGCTCAGGGGAATTCAGTACAGGCAAGAAGGGCCTTGGAGTCATGGACTTTCTCAAACTCATTGTCTCCTCAAACACTAGAGTCTTCCAATGCTCCATCCTCATGACTGCAGGCCTCTTGATGGATTGTATGTAGAAGAAGAGAAGACAACCCTGCTTGGGATCTTCTTACCTGGTAAGTGCATCCATTTACTACCTTTGTTCCATTGTGCTGAATCATTTTGTTTAATGAAGCCTTTGAATAACGTTGGAATACTGTTAAAAATCAGAATGGGAAGAGAAATAGGGTAAGATGCAACTATTCCACCCTGCTTACACCTGTCCTCTCAGGAAACACTTCAGGTGGGCTGGGCTGCCAACCACCGCATCAATCCCTGTCACTTGTCTGGAAAGAGGAGGTACAGGGACAGAAGGGGAGAGAAGGGAAGAAAAGGAGACTGGAAGATGCAATCATTGTCAGAGAGTCACCTGTGCTGGCGGAGTGCATCTCTACATGCCTCTGCTGGAATGGCACCCTGGTTGTGTGCTAACCACTTATCTGATTTTTCCCTCTTAGCTAAACAAGTGCTCATGAACTTCAAAATGTTTCTGCCATGCTTTGGAAGTGGAAGAATGCACACTACACAGAAATTCCTGCTTTTCAGGGCTCTGTTGTTGGCGTTACATGAGCTCCATGATCTTGTCTCAGCCTCTCTGATTTACTTTCCTCATCCATTAATGACCATGCCTGCCTGCCTCAGATTTTACAGATGGTTCTGGGAAAGAGATGAGGGACTCTTGAGCATGAAGCCTGGCATCAGCAGAGGATATGTGGTTACTGGTAACTTTATTCCTCTTTTATTTTGGTGAACAATGTGTACATTGAATGTTTTCCAGTTTCTTTGGCATGAAGATATAGGCAAAATCACATTTGGAGTTAGATCTGGATTTTGTAGTGGATCAAGGCACATTTGTTGCCTATAAGCTGTCCTTAGATGCACAGCTCTGTTTATCTTTGTAAGCTCCACACCAGCATTCTTTTAAAGAGTCACATTTGGTAACTTTGTGCTTCACAAACATAGAAGACACTCCTTTCACTAGAGTGTCTGCTGCTGTCTGCTATTGTCTACCTTCTAAAAAGTCTCCATGCACAGGAACCCGGTCCAAAAGTCCACTTGCTCATGGCTCCAGGTTGAAAGTTCTGTGAGAAATGACAGCTACTTTGCTGTTATCATTATTCATGTGGGTTTCTTTGAGTTAAATATAGGGAGCAGGGTATGAGTAGCTCATAAGTGTGGCACTAATGGGTGTGGGAAGGTTGGCCACAGCAGAAGGACAAACAGTCATGTCTCCTCTTCGCACTGTCAGGCTTAGGCTTGGGCAAACCCATCTTCTACCTCGGAGAAGCACTCCAAGGATCCCTGCATCCTCCACCGGCACTTTATTGCTCATCTTCTGAGCTTTCTTGATTCTCTCCGTTCTTCTAAATATATATTTTATCCACTAAAAAAGAAGCCTAGAGCATCCACCTCTGCAAATCATTAGATGAATGCACACAGCTTTCAGACAAGTTTCTTCTAAAGCAAGTGCTCAGTGTATTTGGCTGTTCATTTCAGGTTAGTAGCAGTCCTTTCCCGTCCCATCCCCCACACTTAACCCTTCTCAAATCTCCCATGAATGCTGTTATAGTAAAACAGAAGAACAGAACCAACCTCCAGGAGCAACACAGAACATCTTTTATATTCCCAAGGCCTATTGTACATATGAGTCAACTTATATTTAAGTAGATGAAAGTGCAAAGTAAAGAATATGAGTCAGCTTCATATCCTTTCATGTCAAAGAGGAAACAAAAGAACAAAAAGTTAGTTATAATGTTGGCTTCTCATGAAATAGGATTCCTAGGGTTTAAAATAAAATGTAAATGGAAGGTTTTTTTTTTTTTTTTTTTTTTTTTTCCTGTCCCCTGGCATATGGGTACAGAGAATCCAACACACAAATCTTTTCTTTCTTTTCCTCAAAACTGTTAAAAATAGTTCATCAACTTGAGCCTGTCTGCATTGTTCTGTGTAGTACTAAGTGTCACAATGCTTAAGACATGAATACCTGCAATTTCAACTGCACATCCAACATGTGCTTATTTTTATTATGGGATAGATGTTGGAGTGACAAAGGAATATGATGTCGATTTTTGCTGAAAGGTAGTGGGCAATTTTCCTGAAGACCCTATATTAGTGAATGCTCACACCCAGGAGTCAGGCAGAGCTTACGCTGATCATAAATCAATAACCTCATTTCAGGGCTCAAACACAGAGAAGGTGAATAAAGCTCAGCATGTCCCCAGGCAGTGTTGGCAGAAGCAACAGAGGAGTTATAATAGCAGGCTGCAAGAATAATTTTGTTACTGAGTGCAAAAGAAAATTCTCACTTTGCTCAGTCTCTCAGGTCAACAGCATTTATATACTTTTTAAAAATACTCACAGATACTCCATTTATTTTAAGGTACCATCCATTGATGCTTTGGTAAGAAGAGGAAAAGACTGAGAGATGTCACTCTAAAGAAAAGGAATGGTATTTAAGGAGTCATTTGTCTTTATTTTTGCTGTTGGTGATGTGTGTATGTGTAATGTATATGTGTGATGTGTAATGTGTATGTGTAATGTGTATGTATATATGTAATGCATATGTATATATGCAATCTGTAATGTGTATGCAAATCTGTAATGTGTATGTATGTATGCATATGTGTAATGTGCATGTATAATGTGTATATGCAAGTGTATGTGTAACATGTAATGTGTAATATGTTTTTATTTGTGTATGTGCATATACACAATTTTTGTGTAAGCAGTCAAGCCATGGTGCATGTGTGCAGATCCAAGGACAACTTTGTGCCATCATTTTTTTCTATTTCTATATGAGTTCCGAGTATTGAGCTCAAGGTGCCAGGTTTGTGCAATAATTACTATGACCTTCTCAGCCAATATCACTGTTCCTCAGGTATCTATTAGCTGATTAACTCACTGGCCCTCAGATGTCCCATAGCTACATAACTGAGCTGCTCATTTGCCATTTCTCTACAACCTTCAGAAGATTTTAGATGCAATTAGAGGCTAGTATTTCACTGCTACCTTAAGGCTCTCTAAGGACTTAGAAGATAGGAGCTAGTTGAGGCTGAGTAGTAAGAACACAACTCTGGAGCCAACTGCCCTGGAGTTCCGTGTTGCTCTAGCAGGCAGTCATGAGGCCATCTTGTGTCTTAGTGCCTTGCTTTTCTTCTGTGTCATATAGAAGAATAAGAATAGTAGTCTCTCATGGTTGTGAGGATTAACTCTTGATGAGTCAGTCCATAATGTGATGCCCTTTGAAGAGTACTATATAGATTTTCATCAGTGTATCCCAATTCTTTTTGGTCTTTTAAGGATCTGTTGTAGACAAAGTTGGACTCAAACTCCTGCTCAGCCAATGATGAACTCCATACCAAGCCTCCAAGTGATTGCTGAGATTATACATATGAGCCATCACACTTGGTTTATGCTGTGTTGAGATGGAACACAGTATTTCCCATGCATGGAAGGTAGGAAGACAAGCACTCTACTGATTGAGCTACATTCCCAGCCCTGAGTGACTATCCTTAACTATCCTTAAAGTATAGACATGATCTTGTTGATAATTGTTTATTTTCTCAATCTCTCACTGTCCTCTTTTCCTTAATAAAAACATAGTAGAATAAGTAGTAAGATAGTGATAATGAGATCAACAAAAGTTATCTTTTAAACATGAACACAATGTTAAAAATCTATAGAATAAACAAGACTATGATTTAGTGATAATAAAGCAAAGAAAAATTCTATAGTAAACATGGAAATACTTAATAAAAAGTGAATTCTAATCAAGAAAATATTGAGTTATTTGTTAGTTAAATTATTATATATTCATATCTATATTAATAAATACATGATTGACATGGGATAATTTAAATAATAAAAAGATTTATATTATGTAGTTAAACTAAGTTAAAATTAGTAGAAAAAGTAGATGAAGAGAAAAATAAAGACTGGAAAAGAAAGAGACTTTTGGCGTGAAATCCTACCTTGAAACAGTACGGCTTACTCTAATAGGCCTGCCTAATTGAGCACTGGATATCTGATAGACATTAGAAGGACACTAACAGAGCTGCTTCAAATCATCCAGGTCACTACATTAAGCATAGCAGTTAACAATGCTGACACTTCAGAAACATGATTCTTCTCCCATCACTTAGTTTCTTTCCATATTCATCAGACACTTGTAATGTATTCATCAATAAATTCATAGGCAGGTGTTTATTGAGTGTTTGGACCACAGAAATGAACAAATTAGATGCTACAGGGAACAGGTATATCACTAAGACTATCCCAAGAATATGAAGTCTTCATTCATGATAAAAGCAACATGAACAGTGCTCAAAGAAGCAATCTAGACTGATATGGCAAACTCTTGGCCACCCTGCACCAGCTGCTTAGATAAGTTAAGCTGTTTATGTTTTGGAATATTTCAACTTCCTTAATTTCTTAATGGTGGTATTTAAATACTGAATGATTTTCTAATGTGGATTTCAAATGCCACAGACTATGGTATCAATGTATAGCCAATTCAGGACTTTTAAGGTAATAGGAGAAACTTGGTGCAAATAGCATAGACCTATAGATAACTCTATCTGCTGATCCTGAGTATTACTTAGATGATAAACTTACAAGGAAGCTCAATATTAGCTCATGCTAGCTCTTCATCTCAAGTTGTCAAAAATTGTTTTACATTTGAGACACACACACACACACACACACACACACACACACACACACACACACTCAAACTGGTCTCTTCCGTAAAAGGTATGCACTATACATTCATTGAACATTATTATGAAAAATTTCATGAGTAAACATTTATTTTAAAATATGAAATTTGATTAATTCTTTATGGGAAAGAATTCACTGTTTAAGTGGGGAAACATTTATAAAAAATGATTTCAGTAATATGACAAGTGGCAACAGATTTGTATAAACAAAGACCATCACTTGATGGCAGTGTAAAGAAAAGACCATACTGCTTTGAATTTTTTTCTTGCAATTCCAGTTTTGCTAGGTGAAGATGGTAAGATAAGGTGAGATTCTTCCCAGTTATAGGAAATGCTCAGAGGACCTCACCCAGCATGTCAACTTACCATATGAGGAAGGACTTGAGTGGGCTAGGTAGAACAGTCATTAGAAAATTCACATATTCTCTTCAAAATGTTTGCTCGGCAATTGGAATAATTTTTCACACAATTTTGACAGAGATTAGGAAATCAGGACTGTATGTCCCAAATGGCATGTTATGGCACAAATGTTATAGATTAGAAGATAAGACAATGGTGTAACTCATTCAAGGGGAAGCCTCATAGAAGAGGCGAGGATGAACTGGGCAATTGAGTTTTAAGTAAAATGGCGTGAGAGCAAATTGCTTAACAGTCCAGCTACAAACTCTTGCTGAACAACTACCTTGATCCGGTTTCCTGAACAAAGAGGTAGCACTGGAGTAGGGAGAAAACTACTGTGTGGAGCTGTTGAAAGACCCTGTTGTTTGAGGTGACAGTCCACCATGTCTGGACAGCTCTCCCCAGCTCAGCACAGATTAGCGGATTCCCTTTCTCAGCAGGGAGCTTCTTTCTCTGTGCCTGAATTCATCTGGAGAGTCTCTCTAAGCAGGATGCCTACCTTGAGGGAGGTTTGGTAACCCCAAAATGCAAGTTCCACTTCCTTTCTCCTGTAATTCCTGGAATGTAAAACATTCCCAGCTCCCCAAACCTCAGCCAATAATACACACCTAACCAGGAAACCCCTCAACCACTCCCTAAAAACTGTATATGGCCCTTGTTAACCCTAAAGTTGAGTAGTCTCACTGAATCTGGCCCTGGAAATACTTCATAGCACTCTTGGAACGTCCAAACCCACCCTCTGCTCCATCCATCACCTTTGCTACCTTTGCTCTTGTGGACTGATATTGCTCTATGATACTTGGGGGCCAAGGGAAGGTGGAAAGGTGGGTCACATGGAGCAACCTGACTAAATGGATGAGCTGATGAGGTCTGGAAATAATCACAGAGGGAGATAAGCATAATTAAACAATTACAGCTAGATTAAAGATATTTAGAAAAAGTGGTACACTTTCATATTTGGAATTTTTAAAAACAAGAGTCATTGAAAGTTTTTGAGTGTGGAACAGACCTGCTGAGAAAAGTGCAAACAGACGATGGTTCTTGGGGCTGTTGAGATGATTATAGCTGGCAGTTTAGAGTCCCTCATTGCCACCTTCTTTAGATAATTTTCCTGTTAAATATGTTCCACATATCACAACATGTGTGATATAAGATTTATTGCAGAAACATGGGGGAGAGAAAAAAAGTGGGGAGGAGTTAGTGTTTGAGTAGACCATGAGGGATACTGTTAGAATGCAGGGGGGGGGGGGGGGGCAGGGGGAAGAGGGAGAGAAAGAGAGTAAGAAAATGTAAGAAAGAGACAAGGTGGCAGATTGGCCCCTTTATAGTCTAGCACACACCTGGCCGCAGCAGGTGATGACATCATAGGTTGTTAAGCAATATAGAGACAGCTGCCTATGTGCTTACACTTCCTATGGTCATCAATCAATAAGAGAACAAATGAGTCTGAAGCTAAAAACAAATTGAGTGATCTTGTCTTCCTATCAGTCTCTCTTTCTGTCTCTGTCTGTCTGTCTGTCTCTCTCTCTTTCTCTCTCTCTCTCTGTCTCTCTCTATGTATCTCTCTCTTTGCATTCTAAGAATATTCCTGTATATCTCAGCTCAACAGTAAAGAAACTAGGGCCTGTGGAAGCATAGGATCCCAGCCTAGGTCCTCTTAGGTGGATATAAAAGGGAAGCCATGGATCTTGGCACCTCTCATGTGACAGCCATAGAATTGGAATTCTAGGCTTACAGAACACCCAAGATTAATCACCAATGCCCATGTTGTTGCCCAACAGAGAAGGCACTGAAGTCTCAGCAGGAAAGTCACTCACACAGTCTACCAACTCACTGACAAAGCAAACAAACAAACAAATAAACAAAACAAAACAAACAACACAACACAAAACAAACAAAACCCTGGCTTTAAGCCCAACTGTTTCTTTCCATTAAGCTCTATCCAGACGCTCTTTGTCTTGATGAGGTTTTCAATTTTCAGCTGGTTTCCTGTTCATTCTACACACACCATGGTCCATCTGTTTATAGTGATTCTTTATTATTTAGGGGGTGTTTTGATGGACATGTGCCATTTTCTGTTTAGTTCCAAGGTTCTATGCATACGTATGTATCCTTAGAGAAGTACAGGGGAACACACAGGGGATTATGACAAGATTTTTGCATTCTTATCCTGAAGATAGCTCATGGTTCACTTCATTTTTTCCCTGTCTTCCTCAGAAGGAGAATAATTCCTTAGTTCTTTGTGGTGGTTAGGAAAAGGTAGGGAAGAGAATATAAAAGGGCATTGCTAGAGTCACTGGCACAGATGGTAAAAAAAATAAGAGCAGTTGGAAGGTGAAATCATGCACGGATTGAATGGTAGGCAGGCAAGCCTCAGCAATCTCCTATTTCTGGCCATGGTTAACTCTGAAAACCAAGGAGATCTGAATGTGAAATGAACCCTGGAGGCTCCTGTATTTGAACACTTACCCATTCTCATGACCCCAGGGCCAGTTTTCCCAGTGCTCATCTGCTTCCTTCTACCAGGGCCTGCTCTCCTGATGGCCTCACGTTTTTATAGCCTAGCCCATTTTCTGTTCTCTCTCTGTTTCCAAAGAAGCATTCTGCCATCATTTCCTGTAAGTGAAAATAAACTTTGTCCTTGTTTCTTATCAGATTTTTAGTTATATCAAGGAGATAAGTTAACTCTTACAGTTAGGGAAGCTGAAGACCAGTGGATGCCTGAGGCTGTTAGAGATGCTATCAAGTGGCTCAGCTGAGGATAGCAAGATTAGAGGTTCAAGGATGTGTTTAAGAGAGATACACACAGGAGCACTCAGGAATGAGATTAACAGGTACTTAGGAGCAGGTACATAAGTTTTTTAAGTTCAAAAAGCAAACTCATTCTTCTATTAATGAAATCATTTTATGTAACTTCTCTACTGCCTTTTTGAGTGGGGTACCCAGGCACAGATCACAAGAAAGCTTAAAAAAATGTCAGCAGGCCTCTAAATGACTAATACTAGCTCACACAAAATGATTCTCTAGTATAAATAAAGAGTACATAGTTTTAAAAAATTAAATTACTTTCTTCTTTTGCTAGTTGTTCTTATAAATAATTTTTGCACCACATGAAATTAAAGAATGATCAGTTATGGCCTTTTGGCTTTTTACATGTTACGGCACATTTATTATTAATATACATGATGAAGCATTCTTTATTGTTTAAAGCTATAGGGGTATGCTGATTATAAACAAGGAATGTTCCAGGACTCCATTCATATGCAAAGCACAAACAATGCACAATGGGTTTTAATTCACTTAGCAGAGTTGGGATTTGTCTACATGGTTTATATTTTATATTTGAGGGAAGCTAAAGAGCAGAAACATTACAACATAGACAATGGTATTAACATATTCAATGTGCAGCTCAGCTCTCACTGCTTTACACATGTAATTAGGTTGTTTCCATGGAAATGATCTAATTACGGGCTTCTCCTTGGCCTGGTAATCACATTTGCTCTGCTTTGGCAGAGATGTTTTCCTTGTTTTGTTGAACAGCACCACTTGACAAGATGTTCTCTTCAAAGATGAATAATAATTTTTCCTTGGAGAGAAAAATAATTTTTTTAATGAAACACACTGTTAAAGGTGACTTGAAAAGAGATTACAGATGCATAACAGATCTTGCCAATAATAAAGTAGCTATTACTCTGGAGAACACAATCTATTTTTAGTGTGTGTGTGTGTGTGTGTGTGTGTGTGTGCATTGTTGATATTGTTGTTAATGATGAAAATCATAGGAGATTCTTTTCTTTTTGCCAGGACCAAACTAAGAATAGATACGGGAAAAAAAGAACCTCCTATATTTAATTTATTCAGATTACATCTAGGTTGTTATCCCCTCACTGTATCTTCCTGTTACCCCCTCCCTCCCTATTTCACCCTATTCTCCTCTCCTAGACCAGTGACAGAAAGGTACCTCATCCCCAACCATATGACCACAGCCTATCAGGTCTCATCAAGGTGACCTGTGTACTCTTCTTCTGAGTACCACTAGGCCTCCCCATCAAGGGGAAATATTCAAATTGGTGGCGCCAGTGTTCATGCCAGAGGCAGTTCCCACTCTCCACATAACTGTGTAGAATGTGCTGTCCATTGGCTAGATTTGAATAGAGGGGTCTATGTTTACTGCATGCATTGTGCTTGGTTGGTACAACAATTCATGCAGGGCCTCCGGGGTCCAGATCCACCAGCCTTGATGGTCTCCTTGTAGGTTTTCTGGACCCTCTGGTTTCTTATATCTCCTCATTCTCTCATACCACTCTCACCTAGAGTGCCAATAGCAAATCCGAGCATCTCTCCCAATCCTCTGCTAAGTGAAGACTCTCAGATGACATCCATATTGGACTAATATACAATTTTAAGTGAGTATTTACCTAGTTTTCTTTCTGGGTCTTGTTAACTCATTCAGCATATCCATTTGTATGCAAATTTCAAGATTTCCTTGTTTCTAATAGCTGAGTAGTACACCATAGTTTAAATGCACCACATTTTCTTCATCCATTCTTTGATTGAGGGACATCTAGGTTGTTTCCAGATTTTGGCTATTATGAATAAGGCTGCTATGAATATAGTTGAGCAAATGTTCTTGTTGTGTGGTAGAACATCTTGAATATATTCCAAGAAGTGGAATAGCTGGGTCTGAGGTAGCCCTATTCCCAATTTTCCAAGAAAGCACCAGATTGATTTCCAGTGTAGTTGTACAAATTTGTACTTCCACCAGCAATGAAGGAGTGTTCCTCCTTTCTCCACTTCCTCTCCAGCATGTGGTACCAATTGACTTTTTGACCATAGCCTTTCTGATGGGTGTAAGATGGAATCTCAGAGTCATTTTGATTTGCATTTCTCTAATAATTAAGGGTGTTGAGCATTTTTATAAGTGTTTCTCAGGCATTCTATATTCCATTGTTGAGAATTCTCTGTTTAGCTTTGAACCCCATTTCTTAATTTGGTTATTTGGTTTGGTGGTGTTTGATTTCTTGAGTTCTTTATATATTTTGGATATTAGACCTTTGCCAGATGTAGGGTTGGTGAAGCTCTTTTCCCAGTCTGCTGGCTGTCACTTTGTTCTGTTGATAGTCTCAGTATCTCCTGCCTTACAGAAGCTTCTCAGCCTCATGGGGGATCCACATCAGAAAGGAAGATGTCAAATTATCCATATTCACAAATGATATGATAGTGTACATCAGTGACCCTCAAAATTCCATGAGAGAACTGCTACAGCTGATAAACACATGTCAACAAAGTGGCTGGGTACAAAATCAATTCAAAAAAGTCAGTAGCCCTCCTGTATACAAATGATAATCATGCTGAGAAAGAAATCAGGGAAACTACCCCTTCACTATAGCCACAAATAATTTAAAGTATCTAGGTGTAACTCTAACCAAGCAAGTGAAGGACTTGCATGAAAAAACTTCAAGTCTCTGAAGAAGGAAATTGAAGATGATATCGGAATATAGGAAGATCTCCCTTGATCATGGATCAGGAGAATTAACATAGTAAAAATGGCCATCTTACCAGAAGCAATTTACAGATTCAATGCAATCCTTATCAATATACCTACACAATTTTTTAAAGACAACAAAAGATCAATTCTCAAGTTTATATAGAAAAACAAAAATCCCAAAATAGCTAATACAATCCTGTACAATAAAATATCCTCCAGAGGAATTTCAGTCCATGATATAAAGCTGTATTATAGAGCAGCAGTAATTAAAATAGCATGGTACTGTCATAGCGATAGGCTGGTTGCTCAATGGAATTGAAGTGAAGACGCAGAAATAAATCCATACACTTGATTTTTTACAAAGAAGCCAAATATATACAATGGAAAAAGGATAGCATCTTCAGCAAATAGTGCTACTCTAACTAAATGTCGACATGTAGAAAAATGCAAGTAGAACCATATTTATTACTATGCACAAAACTCAAGTCCAAGTGAATTAAAGACCTCAACATAAAACCAGGTACACTAAACATGTTAGAAGAAAAAGTGGGGAAGATCCTTGAACTCATTGACACAGGAAACAATTTCCTGAACAGGACACCAACAGCCCAGGCTCTGAGGTTCTTATTTTAAAGAACTGTGCTATTTAAATATATTATTTCCTTCAAGAGTATATTTATAGTCAAATATATATTAATAATATGTATGTATAACAGCCTGAAGGAAAAGTTATGTTGAAAGAGGGAGAGAAAGAGATAGAGAGAGAGAAGAATGAGAGAGAGAGACAGACAGAGAGAGAGAGAGAGAGAGAGAGAGAGAGAGAGAGAGAGAGAGAGAAAGAGAATGTTTCAGAAGCATACATGAAGAAGACTGGAGCACATATTCAGTGTGAATATTAGATTGCAAAAGGCTATTCATGAAGAAGATATTTGATTATGGTTGCCATAGCAGTCAGAAACACCTTGAAAATCAATTAATACTTATTTTGGTAGAAACTCAAATGTAGACCTTTCTGTGTAGGAAGGAGACTGGAGATGTAAAACATCATGAGGAGACTGTGTGTCACACGGTCCCTTCAGAAAACACCAGAAGAGGGAAAGAATCTCAGCTCTTATGCATGTGGGAGAATCCACCTCACTGTAAGTCAATTTCACAGGAACTCTTTATAGCAGGGACTCATCTAAGTGTTAGCAAGATTATGGTGTACAAAGTCCACAACATCCACTGTAAAGATAGATACCTGTAACCCTGACACTAATCATCAAATACTTTGACCTTTAAGACCTTTGGAGATGACTTCAAACATAAAAGTAAAACATATCTGGAAGTACCCAGAATGCTGAAGTTACCTCCTGAATGTCATTTTCTAGGTAATAAAGTGGGTGGTTTAAGTTTTCAGTAACCTAATTAACTAAAGGGCACAATGCTTGAAAAATGATTATACTGATAACTGGTTTTCTATTTATAACAAGCCAATCCTATTAACTATATGGCTTGAGTTCTGGAATTATATAGTACTGTTTCCCTTAGGTAAAGATGGCATTCTATTTATTTGCTCCCCCTCATGTGTACATGGATCTGTGAATAAAGTGATGAATAAGAGACAAGAGTGCTAGTCTCAATTTTCTTATCATTGAGTGTAGAAATACAACAGCAAAGAAACAAAACAAAACAAACCCCCCCCCCTCCCCGAGACAGACCAATCTTATGTCCAGGCTCTAAACCATGTAATATAGAAAAATGCTAGCCTCAGTGGCATCAGAGGAGAGGGACGCTGATGAGTGACATTCATTCTAGCAGAGGCAACAGCATGGAACATGAGCAAGACATGACAGATCAACTAGACAAGATGAGAGCCCTCTTGACAAAGAGAATATGATGAGTGATGAGGCTAGAGTACACTCAGGGATCACAGTGTCACAGTGCTGGTGAACCATACTGATATACTTGTTCTCTGAGCATACTTGGCCTCCATTAGAATGTTTCAAACCTGAGAACAGCCGCCTTTTCCTGGACTGTGGTACCTGCTGTTGCTGTCACCTTTTGAATCCAGTTTTGATGCAGTTGATTTTATAAATACCAATCTGATGGGGCTTTCCTTCCTCCTATGGCCTTAGGTGAGCTACTCTCTCCTTCTGGATGTCTGAACATACATTTACTTACCGAGAGTGACCAGGAATTTCATGTAATCAGATTGAAACTTGTGAATAAAAGGATTCTGGGTGCAGGGTTAATGGAGGTATCCAATGATAAGCATGATAATGAGCTACACTTAGGTGAACACAGGGGCAACCTCAACCTTGAGAACTGTGGCAACAGATACTTGGAGTGGCTGGGATATTTGTTTCTAATATTCATAATAGCTAACATCTAATTCTTGTCTAATATGTTATATAAAAATTGCAAGGGAAAGTAAGATGAAGTAAACAATTTAAAAGAATCGCTCTATGACCAATTGTGTTGTTGTTTTCTGTAAAAATGAAGATAGGGTGCTCTAAGTGGCCTATGTACTCTCATATTATTTCACTCAATATGTCTGTCAACAGTCTCTCTTTCAGCTGTTATTTCTGGATTGGGGTTACAGAGACACAGGCCGACAATGGCTTGCCTTTCATGAGCATTAGCTTCTTGAGGATCACACCACTGAAGAATTCTGTATACTCTGCAACATACAGAATCAGTTCTATATACTCTCAATTAAAAGCAAGTCTCTGAAAGCTGGAGATAAGGCTTAGTGGGAGGGCGCTTGACTAGCACATCTTAAGAGTTCAGATTCAGTCCTTGGCTCTGATATCAATCAATCAATCAATCAATCAATCAATCAAATAAATTAGACTTATGGGGTTTGCACCTGGAACAGAAAAGTTATACAAGTGGAGAAACTAGAATTGGAATAGTATGTACCTTAGTGATTAGTGTTGGGCTGATGTAAATTTCATACTTTGATGCTTGTGTATGATATGCAAGGTATTAGCACAAGGAGATACTGACTGAAGGGCTCAAGACAATTTTCTTCTATTCTGCAACTCTTCTATATGTCTTCAATGAGATGGAACAAATGAATGTGAAGCTTAATGGGGGCCTTGGCTCTGCTCTGCTCTTCAGTTCCTCCAGTGCCAATGCTGCCTTGATCCTTTTGCCACCTGATTTCTGGTAAATTCTAGAAGTCAGGACAGCATAGAACAAGAGTCAGAGTGACACTGGAATCATTGCCAATATATTCTACCAAAATATGTGTCAAAGGCCAAATTCCTGAATACTGCATTGTATAATTGTCACCTCCAGAAATTGCTGTCATCATCTTGGCCAATGCTGTAAATTTAAAACAGTAGAGTGGGGAGTGTTTTACACATTTACTTGTGGGTGTTCATATTGATCCTTATTTGTATGTGAGCATTTGTGTTTGGTAAACATGCATGTGTACATGTGTGATTATATGTGAGGGCACATGTGTATGTAGGTCATGGTTGGTATCAGGTATTTTCCTCAATAGCTTTCCAATTTAATTTCTAATGTAAGGTCTCTTCTTGACCCAGACCTTAATGTTTTAGGTAGTCTTACTTGCTAGATTGCTCCTGGATCCTCTTTGCCTCCCAAGTGCTAAGATAATTGCTGGGGTGCTTTGACTAGCTGGCTTTTATGTGAGTGATGGAGGTCTGAACTTGGATCCACATGAGTGCACAGCAAGCTTTTTATCTACTATGAAAATGTTTCCTTGAATATGATGTAATCCAGTTCTTTCATTTCACAGGTAAGGAAATGAGCAATGAAGGAATTTGTATGGGACACTATTGCCAACAAGCATGAAAACCAGGATTAGATGCCTTTCACTTGATCTATAACAACAACTTTTTATAGTCCAAGCTGCTTTGTATACATTTCATATTTCTTGAATTTGAATAAATGAACAAGGTGCCAAAATCCACGAAGAAATTCATTCATTCCACTATAAGCAGACACCATGACTTACAACATACAATATAGATCAAGCTGGGAAGTCTAATACAGGAAATAACCTTGTGGGCAGTAGTATGCATGACTGCCATGAAATACTGTCTGAACTAAGTTGTTCACTAAAAATTGACCAAACTATCCCTCTCTTCTATAATTAATTTTTATAAACATCTACATATCTGTGTTGACACCAGAAATAGACTAGAGACCGGTCTGTTGATAAACAGGTTTTCTTTTTTGTTTTTGTTTTTGTTTTTGTTTTTGTTTTTATTAATTTATTCTTATTACATCACAATGTTTATCCCATCCCTTGTATCCTCCCAATCCTCCCTCACCCCCCCCCATTTTCCCATTATTCCCCTCCCCTATGACTGTTCCTGAGGGGGATTACCTCCCCCTGTATATTCTCATAGGGTACCAAGTCTCTTCTTGGCTACTTGCTGTCCTTCCTCTGAGTGCCACCAGGTCTCCCCCTCCAGGGGACATGGTCAAATGTGAGGCACCAGAGTACGTGAGAAAGTCATATCACACTCTCCACTCAACCGTGGAGAATATTCTGACCATTGGCTAGATCTGGGAAGGGGTTTAAAGTTTACCTCCAGTATTGTCCTTGGCTGGTGCCTTAGTTTGAGCAGGACCCCTGGGCCCAAATCTGCCTATCATATTGTTCTACCTGTAGATTTTTAGGACCCTCTGGATCCTTCTACTTTGCTATTCTCCCATGCGTCTCTCATTTAGAGTCCCAATAGGATGCCTTCCCCTCTGTCCCAGTTTCCTGGTAAGTGAAGGCTTTCGTGGGACATGCCCCTTGGGCTAGTATGCAGATATAAGTGAGTATATACCATTTGAGTCTTTCTGCTTCTGGGTTAACTCACTCATTATGATCATTTCTAGCTCAATCCATTTATCCACAAATTTCGGGAATTCCTTGCTTTTAATAGCTGAGTAGTATTCCATAGTGTATATGTACCACAGTTTCTTTATCCATTCTTCTATTGAGGGACACTTAGGCTGTTTCCATGTTCTGGCTATTATGAATAAGGCTGCTATGAACATGATTGAGCAAATTTTCTTGTTGTGTGCTGGAGCATCTTCTGGGTATATTCCAAGGAGTGGAATAGCTGGGTCTTGAGGAAGCCCTATTCCCATTTTTCTGAGATAGCACCAGATAGATTTCCAAAGTGGCTGTACTAGTTTGCATTCCCACCAGCAATGAAGGAGTGTTCCTCTCTCCCCACATCCTCGCCAGCATGTGGTGTCGCTTGAGTTTTTGATCTTAGCCATTCTGATGGGTGTAAGATGGAATCTCAGAGTTGTTTTGATTTGCATTTTCCTGATGACTAAGGAGGTTGAGCATTTCTTTAAGTGTTTCTCAGCCATTTGATACTCCTCTGTTGAGAATTCTCTGTTTAGTTCCAAGCCCCATTTCTCTATTGGGTTATTCGGTTTGGTGGTGTTTAATTTCTCGAGTTCTTTATATATTTTGGATATTAGACCTTTGTCAGATGTAGGGTTGGTGAAGATTTTTTCCCAGTCTGTAGGCTGTCGCTTTGTTCTCTTGACAGTGTCTCCTGCCTTACAGAAGTTTCTCAGCCTCATGAGGTCCCATTTATTAATGGTTGACATTAAGGCCTGGGCTGTTGGTGTTCTGTTCAGGAAGTTGTCTCCTGTGCCAATATGTTCCAGGCTCTTTCCCACTTTTTCCTCTAAGTGGCTTAGTGTCTCTGGTTTTATGTTGAAGTCTTTAATCCACTTGGATTTGAGTTTTGTGCAAGGTGACAAATATGGGTCCAGTTTCATTTTTTTACACATAGACCTCCAGTTAGACCAGCACCATTTGTTGAAGATGCTATCCTTTTTCCATTGAATGGATTTGGCTCCTTGTCAAAAATCAAGTGACCATATGTGTGTGGATTCATATCTGGGTCTTCGATTCGATTCCACTGATCAACCAGCCTGTTGCTGTGCCAGTACCATGCTGTTTTAATTACTATTGCTTTATAGTGCAGTTTGAGATCAGGTATGGAGATTCCTCCGGAGCACCTTTTATTGTACAAGATTATTTTAGCTATTCTGGGTTTTTGTTTTTCCATATGAAGTTCAGAATTGAACTTTCAATGCCTTTAAAAAATTGTGTAGGTATTTTGATAGGGATTGCATTGAATCTGTAGATTGCTTTTGGTAGGATGGCCATTTTTACTATGTTAATTCTCCCGATCCATGAGCAAGGAAGATTATTCCATCTTCTCAGGTCATCTTCAATCTCTTTCTTCAGAGTTTTGAAATTTTTTTCATACAAGTCCTTCACTTGCTTACTTAGGGTAACTCCTAGATATTTTATATTGCTTGTGGCTAATGTGAAAGGTGTGGTTTTCCTAATTTCTTCCTCTGCAAGCTTGTCATTTGTGTATAGGAAGGCTACAGACTTTTTTGAGTTAATTTTGTATCCAGCCAATTTGCTGAAGGTGTTTATCAGCTTTAGGAGTTCTCTGGTGGAATTTTGGGGGTCACGTATGTACACTATCATATCATCTGCAAATAGGGATAATTTGACTTCCTCCTTTCCCATTTGGATACCCTTGATCTCCTTTTATTGTCTTATTGCTCTGGCTAGAACTTCGAGTACTATATTGAAGAGATATGGAGAGAGTGGGCAGCCTTGCCTTGTTCCCGATTTTAGAGGAATTTCCTTGAGTATCTCACCATTTACTTTGATTTTGGCTATTGGATTGCTGTATATAGCCTTTATTATGTTGAGGAAAGTGCCTTGTATCCCCGATCTCTCTAAAACTTTAAACATGAATGGGTGTTGAATTTTATCAAATGCTTTCTCTGCATCCAAGGAGATGATCATGTGGTTTTTTTTATTTTCAGTTTGTTTATATGGTGGATTACATTGATGGATTTCCGTATATTAAACCATCCCTGCATGCCTGGAATGAAGCCTACTTGGTCATGATGAATGATATCTTTGATGTGTTCCTGTATTCGTTTTGCAAGTATTTTATTTAGTATTTTTGCATCTATGTTCATAAGAGAAATTGGTCTGAAATTCTCTTTCTTTGTTGAGTCTTTGTGAGGTTTAGGTATCAATGTGACTATGGCCTCATAGAATGAATTTGGTAATTTTCCATCCATTTCTATCTTTCGGAGTAGCTTGAAGAGTATCGGTATTAGCACACCATTGAAGGTCTGGTAGAATTCTGCACTGAAACCGTCTGGCCCTGGGCTTTTTTTGGTTGGGAGACCATCGATGATTGCTTCTATTTTTGTAGGGGAAATGGGACTATTTAGCTTGTTTATCTGTTCTTCATTCAACTTTGGCAAGTGAAATTGATCAAGAAAATCGTCCATTTCCCTTAGATTTTCAAATTTGTGGCATATATGCCTTCAAAGTAGGATCTTATGATTCTTTGAATTTCTTCAGTGTCTGTTGTTATGTCTCCCTTTTCATTTCTGATTTTGTTGATTTTAATACTGTCTCTCTGCCTTTTAGTTAGTTTGGCTAATGGTCTGTCTATCTTGTTGATTTTCTCAAAGAACCAGTTTTTGGTTTTGTTGATTCTTTGGACTGTTTTCTTAGTCTCTAATTTGTTAGTTTCAGCCCTGAGTTTGATTATTTCCAGACGTCTACTCCTCTTGGGTGTTTCTGCTTCTTTTTTTTCTAGGGCTTCCAGTTGTGTCGTTAAGATGCTTATGTGCGATGTTTCCAATTTCTTTTTAAAGGCACTTAGTGCCATCAGTTTTCCTCTTAGCACTGCTTTCAATATATCCCACAAATTTGGGTATGTTGTTTCTTCATTTTCATTGAATTTCAGAAACTCCTTGATTTCTTTCTTTATTTCTTCCCTGACCCAGGTGTCATTTAGCAGAGAGTTGTTTAGTTTCCACGTACGTGTAGGCTTTTTGTAATTTCTCTTGTTGTTGAATTGGAGCCTAAGAGCATGGTGATCTGATAGGATACAAGGTATTATTTCAATTCTCTTGTATCTATTGAGGCTTGCTTTGTGACCTACGATGTTATCAATTTTGGAGAAGGTTCCATGGGGTGCAGAGAAGGTGTATTCTTTCTTGTTTGGGTGAAAGGTTCTATAGATATCTGTTAGATCCATTTGACCCATGGCATTGGTTAATGATGTTATTTCTCGGCTTAGTTTCTGTTTCAATGACTTATCCTTCAGTGAGAGTGGGGTGTTGAAGTCTCCCACTATTATTGTGTGGGGATCGATGTGTGGTTTAAGCTTTTTTAGGAGATCTTTTACATATGTGGGTGCCCTTGTATTGGGAGCATAGATGTTCAGAATTGTGATGTCATCTTGGTTGACTTTACCTTTGATGAGTATGAAGTGTCCTTCCTCATCCCTTTTGAATAATTTTGGTTGAAAGTCTATTTTGTTCGATACTAAAATGGCTACACCTGCTTGCTTCTTGTGACCATTTGCTTGGAATATTTTTTTTCAACCTTTTACCCTGAGGTAATGCCTTTCATTATGGGTGAGATGTGTTTCTTGGATGCAGAAGAATGTTGGACCTTGTTTATGTACCCATTCAGTTAGTCTGTGTCTTTTTATTGGAGAATTGAGGCCATTGATGTTGAGAGATATTAATGACCAGTGACTGTTAAGAGTCTTAATTTTGATGTTGTTTCCAGTCGAGCGTTTGTGTAGTTGCGTTTTTGCCATGGGATAGATATCTATTTCTTGGGTAGTTTTGGTTGTAGCTTGACCCTTTGGGATGGAGTTTTTCTTCTAGTACCTTCTGTAAAGCTGGATTTGTGGATAGGTACTGTTTGAATTTGTTTTTGTCATGGAATATTTTGTTTTCTCCATCAATGGTTATCGATAATTTTGCTGGGTAAAGTAGTCTGGCCTGGTATCTGTGGTCTCTTAGGGTTTGCAGGATCTCTGTCCAGGCCCTTCTGGCTTTTATGGTCTCTGCTGAGAAGTCGGGTGTAATTCTGATAGGTTTACCATTAAATGTTATTTGGCCCTTTTCCCTTACAGCTTTTAATATTTTTTCTTTGTTCTGCATGTTATGTGTTTTGATTATTATGTGGCAGGCAGTTTTTCGTTTCTGGTCAATTCTATTTGGTGTTCTGTAGGCCTCTTGTATGTTTATAGGCATCTCTTTCTTTAGATTGGGGATTTTTTTTTTCTATGATTTTGTTGAGAATAGTTTCTGGGCCCTGAAGTCTGATGTCTTCTCTTTCTTCAATGCCTATTATCCTCAAATTTCTTCTTTTCATGGTGTCCTTAATTTCTTGGATGTTTTGTGTCAGGAGTTTTCCAGATTTGGCATTTTCTTTAATGGTTGATTCAATATCTGTGATTGTATCTTCTAGACCTGAGATTTGTTCTTCCATCTCTTGGATTCTGTTAGAAAAGCTCACCTCTGTGTTGCTCGCCTTCTTCTCTGAGGTCTCACGTTCTCATTTTTCTTCTGTGTGTTTATCATTGAATCCATTTTCATTTACAGATCTTGAACTGATTTTTTATTTCTTTCATCTGATTTTTTGTATATTCCTGAGTTACTTCCATTGCCACTTTATAGGTCTTCAGAGATTGAACCGTTTTATTTATTTCTTTCATCTGGTTGTTTGCATTTTCCTGCAATTTTTCCAGTTCCACTCTATGTGCTTCTTTTATGTCTCTCACCTGTTTGTGTGCGTCTTCCTGCATTTGATTACGAATTTTATTTGTTTCCTTCATTATCATCCTCATTACTAAGGATTTGAGGTCATTTTCTTGTATTTCCATTGTATTTGAGTTCTCTGGGTTGTTTTCTTTGGGATAGCTGGAAACTGGAGGTACCATGTTGTTTTGGGGTTTTTTGCGTATGCTTTTTCATTGTTCTTTAGACATCTTGCCGTCTTTGTTTTTGTTGGGTAGCTTCCAGAGTTGGATGGAGGGTGTCTGACGATAGATTCACTTGTTTTCTCATGATTTCCCTAGGGTGGGAGCTCAAACCTTCACTGGTGTGGATGTTAGGAGGTTAGCCCTGTTGTTCTGGTCTCTCACAGCCCGTGATCTTCAGACCCCCTGTGCTGTGGATCCTGCAATTGCTCTGGGTCTATGAATGAGTGTTGGGTCAGGCCAAGGTATTCACAGCCTTCTGTGTTCCCTGCCAAGTCCAGCCAGGAACACTGGGCCCGAACCACGGGCTGAACTCAGCTAGATTCTCAGGGCCTTAACCGTCTGCCGAGCTCAGCTAGGGTTTCTGGGCCCAAAATGCACACAGGGTCCAGCCAGAATTTTTGCTCTGGGACTACGCACCAAGCTCCGCTAGGGCATTTTGGCCCAAAGTGCGTGCTGTGGTCAGTTACTGACTCAGGGCCCGAACTGACCACCAATCTCAGCCAGGAATTCTGTATTCAAACTGCACACTGTGTCCAACCAGAGTCTTAGAGCTGGTGGAACCGAGCGCTCTGTCCAGCCTGCGCCACAGCAGGAGAACTGCGGCTGCTCTGAGTTAGCGCCAGTGGTGGAACCAAGTGCTCTGCCCAGACTGTATCACCGCAGGGGAGCTGCCGCTGAGCTGAGGTGGTGCCTAGGATGGAACTGAGCACTCCACCAAGCCTGCACCACAACAGGAGATCTGTGGCTGCTCTGAGTTAGTGCCAATGGCGGAACCAAGTGCTCCGCCCAGACTGTGTCACTGCAGGAGAGCTGCCGCTGAGCTGAGGTGGCACCTAGGGTGGAACTGAGTGCTCGGCCAAGCCTGCGCCACAGCAGGAGAACTGCGGCTGCTCTGAGTTAGCACCAGTGGTGGAACCAAGTGCTCCGCCCAGACTGTGTCACCGCAGGGGAGCTGCCGCTGAGCTGAAGTGCTGCCTAGTGTGGAGCTGCGTGCTCCACTAAGCCTGCACCACAGCAGGGGAGCTGTGGCTGAAGCTGAGTTAGTGCCTTGGGCAGAATTCGTTGCTGGGCTGGGCCAGTACCCGGGACTCTGGGGCCGAACTGTCCGCCGAGTCCAGTCTGGGTCCGAAGGCTCCACACGACCCAAATCCTGCCCTGAGTCCCCTCTCCCGCAGCAACTCCCACCAGCCACTACACCAATTGCCTCTACCGGAAGGCTATGAGCTGCAAACCTCAGCCACCGCCGCTGGTGCCGCTGGTGCTGCTGCCTCTGCTGCTGCCGCTCCAATCAGAGAAAATCCACGGTCCTCCCTTGTGCAGGGGCACGCAGGTCCTCTGCGCCCTGGTCATTCTAAACCGTGGAGCACTCCCGCGCCGTGATGTTCGGACCTCAGTGTTCCTGGCTCAGAAATCTGTGCAATTCCCTGAATTGTTCACTGGAGCCTCCAAACACGGTCCACACTGCTCACCGCCATCTTGGATCCTCGATAAACAGGTTTTCTGCTATGTCAATGTTAGCCTATGGCTGTCTCTTTCTGTAGGTCAAATTCTTCCTAGCCTAGTATAACCTGCCTTTCTCCTTTCTTCACTGAAAGTCCTGCCTGCACCAGTCTCTAGGGTCACACACACTGATGAGAAATCACTCTCAGGCAGCATGAAGATATTTAATGATGGTTTGAAAGAGCCTGAGAGTAAAGTTCTATGAGCTATTATTAGAATAAATTAATAATAAAAAATAAATAAATAAATTTAGGAAAGATTGTTACAGAATCAAGGGAGGAAAGGAAGAAAATAAATGGATACCCATAAAAATGCAGTAAAAACACATATATAGACTGTCTGTTATGTTGAAATATTGTTCTGTGATGAAAGGGGGGCATCAAAACGGATGCTGTTGACTGGTATGCCAGGGTGGCATAGAGGAAGGATGAAAGTGTCAGGCTGTGGATTTTATCTTTTTTAGAGCTCTAAGGAATAAAAGTTCCAGAAAGTCCAGTGCAGCAGACATTCTAAGCTTCTAAAAGGAGGAGCTCTGTGAATGGTGCAATGTCTGTTTTTTCTGTCTTAGAATCTTATAATCTCTTTACAAGTAATCCGTCCTGGAGTGTCTATTGAGCTAGGTCAGTTTTTGGATCCAATAATGGTGTGTATGGAGCATGCCCATGTGACTTCAGGAGGAAGCTGGCATTTTATATCCATCACTCACTAGCATTCTTAAATTAGGGATCAATGAATACTCCATTGTTGCTTCATTCATTGCCAATTATGGACAATGTCTATTCTTAAATCTTGCTTTTAGTTGTCTTCATTAGCAGGAGATCCATTTCAGATATTTTATTTGTTTGTTTGTTCTGATTTGTTGTATGAGACAGAGTCTCTCTATGTAGCCCAAGCTGTTGGGGAATTCACTATGTAGACCTGGCTGACCTTGAACTCACAGAGATCTGCCTGACCCTGACTCTCCAGTGCTCAGATTAAGGGCATGGGCTACTACACCCAGCACTAATTTCAGATCTTTATACAGGTCATGCCCAGAATTGAAAACATCCCCATGTGAGAGACTGTTCATTCATTTGAAATATTCATAGTTTACACTATATTGAGGCACAAGGAAAAAAATTTCTACTAGTTAAATTTCTGTAGTATTCTAGTTCCACAAGCCAGGCTGGACCTGTTTTCAGATGCTAGGGTGATCCAGAGGAAGCACAGGCGATCACTCAGGTGTGCTTGTCTTCTATTATGCCTATTCTCAATTGTCAACTTGATAAGATCTAGAATTATCTGGGTGATAGATGTAGGGTGCACCTGCTGGGACTTATCTTGATTACGTCAGTTGAGGTGGAAAGACACCCCTTTTTGTGTGGGCCTATCTCCTCAGTTGGGATACTGGAACATAGGGAACAGAAGAGAGCAATCTTAATACAAACAGTCATCACTACCCAGTTTCTGATTGCAGATGTAATGTGATAGGATGGCCAAAACCCCTGCTACCATGAATTCTCCACAATAATGTACTATAAATTCAAACTGCTAGCCAAGTACTTACTTCTTTTCTAAGTTGCTTTTGTCAGGGCAACAGAAAAATAACTAAGAAAGAATGCCATCTTAGTACCCATATCTGTAATAACTGGTTGCGTACTGTGCCAACCGAATATACCCCCTAGTGTGTTCATCTTTAAAATGAGTGAGCTGGGGCTGGAGACAAGGCTTGGTGATTAAGATCACTTACTGTTCTCTCAGAGGATGGCAATTTGGTTACTGGTACCCAATTAGAGTGTCTCACAACTAGGTAGTGAGAATATCCTAACTCCAGGGGATTTAATGCTGTCTTCTGGCCTCCTCACTTACATGCATAAACATACTCTTAGAAACATATGTATATGTGATTAAAAACAAAATATTTAATGAATATGTTCTGATAAGTGGATAGACTTAATAAACTATAGAAAAGCATGTCTTATACCTTTTATTTAACACAGGCGCTTATATTCACTCTACAATATTCAGTTTGTATTGTAAGTGTGACTTTGGGTAAATCATATCTCTGTTTTGAGCAATGTGAAATATTTAGATTTGAGATTCTTAAGATGGTTAGCTTCTGAATTTGAAATTGTGACTTTTAAACAGTAACATTCAAGTCATTAAACCATTTGGGGTTTGTTAAATTTCAAATTGCTTTCATTGTAATTACAAGTTCTCCATCATAATTTGTCTTTTAAATGCCAGTCACCTTCTGCCATTCTGGTATTTGCTGACAGTTGGAAATATTTACTCTTTGCAGTTGTTCATTAGTGACAGCCCAATGTTTTTAAGAGTGTGATGTGTTTGCTGAGAGATTCAATAGTACCTGCACCCAGCTGGACCGTGCAGTGGAGAAGACAAAGGAATCCTCCTAGATTATACTCATAGTCAACTTTATTGAGTTAATTTAATAAAAAGACCAAAATCATGTGAGGAATTGATGACTTATGGAGGCTATCATTTTCAAATAACACTGATAGTTCCATAAATCTGATCTTAGCATCCCTATACGCAGCTGGCAACTAAGCTTCAGTTTACAGTTTGCCTCCTAATTAGAGATAAGCAGAAGATGTAAACCTTGTATTCATCCTAAAGACTGTCATTATACCACACAGTGTACCTCTGTGAGAAAGGCTGGTGCCATCCATACTGAATGAGTAGAGGTAATAAAACAAACAAACAACAACAACAAATAACCAAAATAACAAACAAAGAAGCAAACAAACAAAAAACAGTGAAAAAACTTTGTTTCTAAATATCACTCTTGATTATAAATTAAAATATATAGCAGAAAAGAGAATAGAACAGTTTCTAGGAGGACACTGGAAGTCTGTGAAATGCACAATTGATGTGATAGTTCCTAAATATTGATTAGATGGTATCTGTGTGCCTCAGAAGCATCAAGACAGAGGACAAGGGACAGAGAGAAAGTGGAAATTCTTCTATCTTCTGGCTCATTTACCCTAGTCAGTCTTAGAGAATATTGCATATTTGCTTGACCTATAGATAAGCACTTGGGGAACCAGGAAAAAGAAGTAGAAAAGGAATATGCAGAGGAACTGCTGTGCAGTAGAGGCAGGAACCCTCCCTCAACCTCAGTTCTTGTCACCTCAGACTTTTCATGACAGAAGCAGGAAAATGTTTCCTAAGAACTACTGAGAGAGACATCTGTTCTTCAGGTGAATCTCTGTTCCAGCCATCTCAACATATCTCCCTTCAGTGCATGAGGAGTTAGACATGTATGATGGTTAGCTGTGATTGTTAGTTAGATACTTCCTTGCGTCACTTGGAGAGTATCTCAATGAAAGGCAGTTTACCTTGGGTTAGCCTGTGCGCCATTCCCTAGCCATCTGTATAAGAATGAACACATGAAGCTTGTGCAAGCAAACAGATGAGCACATGTACATTCATTTCTATTTGCATTTTACTGTAGTTGTGATGGGCTGTTTCACATTGCTGAGGCTATAACTCTCTCACAATGATAGACTGAAACCTGTAATTGTGAACTAAACCCTTTTCTTTTTTTAAGTCACTTTGTCAGGGTGTCAGGAAACTAGAGCCTGTGAATAGCTCATTTTATAAGATGTTATTTGCATACACCAGATGCCCAGATTATCTCCATATCACATATTCCTCCAAAGCAAGAGCTTTGGAAAGAAATATGGACTTGAGAGTCCCAGAAAGTATAAGCAAAGTGCTGACGGCGAGTGTAAAACGTAAGAATAAACAACAACAAAAAAAGGTAGACATTGGCATGTTGCTGAGTGGTTAAGTGTGTGATGTTGCTACACATTGTTTTCTGTCTTCATTTTGGCTGTGGAGGGCAAATTTTCTTCATTTTACAGATATGGAGATTGAGGTTTGGTTAGGAATAGAAACATGCATATACGTCCTTTGTAGTCACCAAGAGAACTCTTTGTCTATCAAAATAAGAATAAGATTATTAAAGCCTCTTGCCAGAGCATGGGCAAAATAGTCATTCCTATTTCAGTTTGTTGTAGAGGAAAAGGAAACATCATATAGCTAAGAGGTTCAACAGCTTCAAAAGTAGGGTGGGAAGGAGTAAGGCTGTGGCTCTGAGGTCCCTGTCTTCTTAACATTTGGTCACAGACCACTGGGATAAAAGTTTGGGGTGTATGAAGGGAAAAACTTCTCAAACATGTCTGGTCTGAGGTGGCTCCGGGCCTTGTTTGTTTGTGTTAGAGATTTTCAGTCACAACTTTTGTAGAGTAGACTGGGTCCAGAGTAAGCCACACTGGAGCATTTCCTGGGGACACTTTCTGTTCAAGACATAGAGTATTCTAAAACAAGTTGATCCTTCTGTATGATCCTGAGCCCTAAGGAGTTGTGAGAGCAAAGAAGTAGGCAGATTGAGATTTTCACAGAGTATAATTTTTGGGGAGAAGTTTATAGACAGAAGCATGACCCTGGAGGGCATCCAGGCCAAGTGAATCCATGCAATTTGAAATAGAAAGATATGGGTCTATAATATGTTTAGGACAAATGACTTTATCCAAGCCAGAATATACTTCATTTTTCATAAGCTAATTTCAAAAAGATAAAATGTGTCTGACAAGCTTCAGCTAGAATGGTTGTCACATTGTACTCTAATGGTTTTGTCTATTTATAGACTGCTGGGAAACTAACTATAAGGGAAAACCAACAAGGGTCACTCAGGGGCAATGTGGTATTTACCCCTCAAGACTATTGAAATCATTTCAAGATGACTCTTCGCAGGGAGGGAACAAGGCTGTTTACCAAATAGCAAACCCCAGACACAGGACTGATGTTCTCTCTAGGAATAGAGCATTTCCCCTGTATGACCTTGTTTTTGTTGTGGACTTATACAAATGGGCATGAGCAGGGCTGCCTTCAGGGAGAAACCGCAGCAATAAACAATTTTATCATCTATCTATCTATCTATCTATCTATCTATCTATCTATCTATCCAGTGTATGCTGTCATCCCTTAAGTGCTGCCCACCTTATTCATCTAGATAGGGTTTCTCAATGGCCTGAAACTCACCCATGTAATCTGGCCAGGGAGCTGGAGGATCTGCCTATCTCAATCTCCTCAGTGCAAAGAGTACAAGCCCAAACACCAAACATGTTTTTTCAACATGGTTCTTGGGGTTTCAAACTCAATTCGTCATACTTGTAAGGAAAGTACCTTTCCAGATGTAAAGAGTAAGACCACTTGTAGTCATAAACATGTTATGTGGCATAACTAATAATGTATAGCTGTAAGATACCCATGCATGTGTTGAAGTAATTTAATAGGCATTTTGCTGTTGATCCTGGAAATTTTATTTTAAAATGTGAAATATTTACCTAATTATAAAAGCACTCTGAAGAGAATAAAAAGAAAAGGTATAGACTGGATGAAAACATTTGCAAATGACATATGATAAAGGACTACTTTCCAAAATATGTAAAAAGTCTTATATTCAATAATAAGAAAATTAATGACATTATGAAGAAAAGCTCAAAGACTTGAGTAGATACTTCACCAAAGAAAATAAACAGGGATAGAGAGGCAGCTGGAAGGTTAAAAGTACTGGCTGTTTTTGCTGAGATCTTGGTTAGGTTCCTAACACCCATATCAGAAGGCTCACAACTACCTTTAACTCTAGTTCCAGGGGATTTGGTTTTCTCATCTGGCTTCTGGGGTCCTATACCCATGTGGTGCTCACATGGGTATGGGCACACACATAAATTACACATAACTTATTTTAATGGAAATAAACAGATAACCAATAAGTATATGAAAAGATGTTAGCAAAGTTCAGATCAAAACAAAGTGAGATACAACTATACACCTGTAAGATAGTCAAAATCCGTAGTGCTGGCAACACCCGACATGAAGTAAAAGAGTATTTTCTTCATTTTTGTTTCATACACAATGGAATCTCATGTACTTCGGCATCTGTATGCTTGAGGTTACTCAGTGTGAGCTGACAAAATGAGTTCACACAGTATTAACATCGTGTACTTATAACAGCCCAGACTTGAATAAGAATCTTTCAATAAGGATGTTCATCCCTGAGTATGTAAATGGTAGTACATTCAGACAATAGAATCTTTTAACATTTTTTTTACTACATGTGTATGTGTGCAGTGGGTTATACATGTGTAAGTGCACGTACATGTAGAGTTCAGAAAAGGGTATTGAATCCTTTACAACTAGAGCTACCGGTGGTTGTGAGTCACCTAATGTGGGTTCTGGGAACTAAATTTAGGTGCTTTTCAAAAGCTACACAGGCTCATAACCACTGAACATCCGTTCTGCAAGCTCCTTTTACCCTAAAATTTTCTGTGACCTTAAAATTGCTGTAAGGAATAAAGTACTTTGAGAAAGCAATATATTCATTAAAAAAAAAAAAAAAAAAGAAACAAAAATGATCTCAATTTCCACTATGCCATGGTAATTACTCTGACTGGTGTATTCACCTTCATATTTCAATCAGGGAGTCTTTGTCCTGAAAACCAGGTCGTGTTTTATGCACAAGCAAGGTAACAGTTATGCAAACAGCCAAAATCCTTAATCTGTGGGGTTTATGTTCTGCCTGAGATGAGAGCAGGACTCGGTCAATAAACAAGTATATAATATACTATATTTGAGTGCAATAAATGCTATGAATATAGGACAGAGTAGATACACAAGAATGGTGATTGCATTTTAAAAAGTGTGTTCATCGAACATCTCACTTTGAATATTATGGAAAACTCAGAAGGAAGTGATAATAAGTAAATGTTTTTTGGTAGCACTTTCAGCATAGATGCAATACTAAGGAAGATGTTAGAAAAAAGAGAAGGCGCTAGAGGAAAAAAAAAGGAAGGGATGGTTGGAAAAGGAAAGCCACAATAAGGATTGGCCAGCTCAGGTGGCATATTCTAGGATGGATTGTCTTTCAAGTACAGGGAGTTTGAAAGTCATCAGATGGTGGTGAACAGACAGTGTTGTGTTCAGGTCTCTTTAAGGTGGTTACTCTGGTTACCATTTGGGGAATAGACAATGTGGAAGATGTTCAACAGATGGGCACATAGGCTACAAGTCAGAGCATCAATGTTAACTCCAGGGTGACATCACTGGAGGTAAAGGTATGGGGCTTGGGGAAGCCAACAATGGTCAGGATGTGGGATACAAAAACTATCTGGAGTTAGAGATGATCCAAGGCCTGAGTATCTGGAAGTTGAGAGTTGGCATGGATTAAATAGACTTAGAATTTTGAAGAGGTGTCTTTTGTAGCATCAGTACCTCAGGACTTAACTTGGATTTGTGAAGTTGGAGATGGTTTCTCTTTCTATCCATTTCAACATTTGGGTAGATGTGTGTACAGAAAACACACACACACACGCACATGCACACATTGGATAGAAATACACATTGAGGAATCTTTATTTTAGATGTTGTGTTGAGAGCTATGAGGCTGGTTGAGATCAGAGGGACACTGGTTTAAAAAGGATGCTCCAGGGCTTAGCTCTGCAGCTTTACAAAAAGGGGAATGGAGGCATGAAAAGCTCTCTTGCCTACACCCATTTGATGTGACTATTACTTAGTATGATGACTGAGCTTGTTGTCTTCTACACAGCAGTTAAATTTTCTCATTTTATCATATATTTACAACATTGCTTTTAATAGCCTTTAAATGAATATTTCACAGCATATACATCCAATTCTTTACTGCTTGCCTTACAGTTTTCTTGTATTTTACATTTTCAGTAAAATTTACATTCCTACATATACATGCTAAAGATTATTTGATTATAAAATTTTACAAGGAAAATGAGTGAAATCTTTTATTGTATTTTGTCAAAATTACTCTCGAAGTTACAATAAGAAAGTTATACAAGAAAACATTCTTTCTCTACATCCTCCTCAAACTAGATTCTTTGAGAGTTTTGATTATTTAACAATATGACAGTGAAAATGATCAAATACTAAACATCATCTCATTTTAGAATCTGTTATGACAAACTGAAGATCTTTTCTGGTTTTTCAGCCATTTGTAGACCATGCTCCTTAGTTACAATCCAATTGGAGATTATGATAACCATGGAGCAAGTTCTCCTCTGCAGCAGCCTGGCCCACATGGCGTGGGCTCCAAATCTGTAAAGTAACTGTAAGCATTGCTTTAGAAACTCTTTGTATTTGCTTTTCCATTAAACTGACTAAACTTGATTTCTTGAGAGATGTCTCCTTAGGATGATAGTTTCCAACATTGCTGCCTACAAATAATGTGTAAAAGCATAAGGTAAATTTCCTGCTGCTGTTCTGCCCAAATTTGTGTTTATGGGTTTGATGTTCAGCCAAGCAAAGGTTAGTCAGCAGAAATTCACTGCATTTCTCATCATTGTGTTCTATTTTAAAAATTCTTTGCTGGCTTGTAGTTAGCAACTGGACACTCTAGAAACATTAACACCAGTAGTTTTTCACCATATTTGGAACTTGGAAAATAATTTGAACTATTTTTTGTTTCAATATTATTTTTCTAAATATTTTAGGCTTTGGCAAAACTGGAGATTTCTGTGCCAAGCTTTCCCACCTTCATTTTCTAACCTATATGCTTTAAAAAAGAAATCTAATAAGCCTCACTCTGTGTGGTTTATTTTTCTAAACTTAAGTTATCAAAAGAAGTTTACTGAGAAATGAATAAGACTCATAAGAATCTGGGACTTTCCCTTCTTGATGGAAGCAAGAAATGTCATTTTGTTGACCATAAATTGAACTTGGACCTCAAGAATATAAAATGTAAATGTAAACTTCATAAACCTAAGCTAAGAGAATAGCTATGTTGCCTTGTTTCTTTTCTTTAGTTATTGTTTTTATTTCATTCTCTAATACTTATTATGAATGAATTAAAAGGTTATATTGATAAGCTATATTCAAATGTGTAAAGATTATGTTAGAATTAAGCATTGAACCTTCTGATTTTTTTCCAGAAATTTCTGAGCAAACCTAAGGTAAATGATATCAGTAACATTTTAGGGTCTGATTAAAAAATACCTGCTAATGTCTTTCCTTTCAGAAGCGTAGCCCTGTTTTAATGATCTTGTAAGCCTTGATCACAGGTCTGCCCATAGCCTTGGCGAGTCAACAAATGTTCCTGTGTTCCCATTAAGCCAAAGTGTGTACTTAGAACCATGTGTCTTTTCTTGCATTTAACGTATTCATAGATTATTTTGCTTTCACAGTGCTTTGTCTTTGTAATATTAAATGTAAGAACTCAATCTCAGTGTGGCATGGGTGCTGGGATGCATAGCTAGATCAAGGAAGTACTTGATCAAGATCGGTACGCACTGTTTTGTTTTGTTTCTTTGTTTCTATTTTTAAAATAGGTTCTCACTATGTAGCTGTTGCTGTCCTGGATCTCATTCATATGAAGACCAGGCAAACTTACAAAGATCCTCCTGCCTCACCGGTGCTAGGCCTAAAGGAATGTACCACCACAACCAACTGTCAGTTAGCAACTTCCCTGCTGAGCCTTCTACTCAGCCCTATTATGGTGACTTTCAAGTGGCTTTTAAAAATTGTTTCTCCTTGGCAACCTGCTGTCCTTCCTCTGAGTGCCACCAGGTTTCCCCCTCCAGGGGACATGGTCAAATGTGAGGCACCAGAGTACGTGAGAAAGTCATATCCCACTCTCCACTCAACTGTGGAGAATGTTCTGACCATTGGCTAGATCTGTGTAGGGGTTTAAAGTTTACCGCCTGTATTGTCCTTGGCTGGTGTCTTAGTTTGAGAGAGACTTGATACCCTATGAGCATAAACGGGAGGAGGTAATCCTCCTCAGGAACAGTCATAGGGGAGGGGAGTAATGGGAAAATGGGAGGGAGGGAAGAATGGGAGGATACAAGGGATGGGATAAACATTGAGATGTAACAAGAATAAATTAATAAAAAAATTAAAAAAAATTGTTTCTCTTTGTAGTTTTTCAGTTTTATGATGGCACACCAAACATGATTTATGGTATATCTCTTTCATCCAAATACCAAGGTATAAGAGGAAAGATTTTCATCTGTTTTTTATTGAATGGTTAAATATAAAATAACGATTAAATACATAGTTTTTGCTCAAAATAATAATTGTCACAAGACAGATAAGAAAACTCCCAGGAGATGGGAGGTATCAAAACACAGAGAACAAAGGTAAAAGAGAATAGAAAAAGTTTCATCCTGAGTTTGTAGAAGCCAAAAGGAAGAAGGGACAGCAGGAGCATCAGTAAGATTGGATACCTCCAGCTGGTCTTCCAGGAGTTATCTATCACCAGTGAATAAGAGCAGTATCCATGGAGCTAGTTCACTGGTTATTTTTCTGTTGCTGTAATGAAGCACCATGAGCAAAGACAACTGCAAGAAGAAAGAGTTTATTTTGGCCTACAGTTCCATAAAGAGAAGAGTCTTTCATGGTGAGGAAGCATGGCAGCAAGTAGCAGTCACAGTGGCAGTAGTATAAAACCGAGAGATCACATCTCAACCATGAATATGACGCAGCAGAGAATTTGAACTAGGATGAATTTATATGCTTTAAATGCTTGCCCTCAGGAACATACCTTCTCCAGAAAAGCTGCAATTCTAAGACCTCCCCAAACAGCACCACAAAATGGGGATCAAGTGTTGAAATGCCTGAGGTAAAGAGGACAATTATTATTCAAACCATCACAGCTAATAAGCCTATCAGCACATCTGTCTTCTCTTGGTCACTACTTTCCCATACCTGGACTCTCCATTATGTGCTTTGGGAGTTGTTTGTGCTTTGTCCTCCCTCCCCTTTAGACATGGGGATAAATAGAGACAGAAGAGAATAGAAAAAAGGCACAAAGCACAAAATGTCAGAACTAGAAATATCAGAAATAAAATTATAATTTTCAAAAAAATAATAAATTAACTATAAGAAATATATGATTTGTAGTAAGAAATAGTCTTTGGAAAATAAGTCTAGGAGTGATACACTTATTTCTAATTTTCTGAGGAACTACCTTACTGATTTCCACAGTAATTGTACCAATTTGTACTTCCACCCATAATGCCTGAGGGTTTCCTGTTTTCCACATTCTTGCTAGTATTTGTTGTCTGCTGTTTTCTCTTAGACTAGGGTAAATGAAAACTCATTATAGAGAACATGTACGGTTCTGAATATAGCTTCTCTAGTCACAATCGCTAGGGCAGAGAAGGAGCCTATATGTCCATCAATTGATGAAGGGAAAACAGAGCAGTGGTACCACTATGCAGTGGAATTTTATTCAGCTATAAAAAATGGAATTATTAGGTAAATGGAAAGATCTAGAAAACATTATACTGAATGAGGAAACTCAGACCCAGAAAAATAAACATTTTTTATGTTCTCACTCAAAGTGTTGAGTCTTTAGGTTTGTATGTTTAATTTAGAGAATCCAGAAAACTAGAAATCAATCATTGGAGGGTGGGTTGGTAGAGGAGTCTCTTACAGGAAGGGTAGTTAGTGGAATACAGGTGATAGGAAGGGAAAGGAGGATAATGGGTGGGAAGTTAAAGACCGATGGGAAGGTAGTGGATAATGAAGATTTGGGGAGTGACAACTAACACTAGGATATTTTTTAAATCCACATGTAAATCTGCTATTTTATAAGCTTCATATAGATATGTATCTATATTCATACAAAATAGTCTAACTGGACTTACCCTACATAGGTTATTAAGCTTATTCCAGAAGCTGTACATTACCAAATAGAAAGTCCAGTGCCAGATGTGGGACATTTCACCTTGAGTTTTATTCAGGGATGTCCTGCAGACCCCCAAAACAATACAGGTTATTTTTATTGTTCCTGGTTGCCCACCAGAAATTGATAGTAAACCACTATTCCTGGAGCCATCACACACTGGTCACAAGACATGGAAAAGTCAAGTTTGTTCTGACTAGGAAACTTCTCCTGTGCTGGCTACATTTTATAGTCCTGGCAAGTGATGGCCAGGCTTTGAAGAAAAAAAAATAAACTTAATGAGCTGTGAACTACGTAAAATGCAGTAGTGAGTGATGGGCAAACACACCCACAGGGCCATAGGGGAATAAATATTATGGAGGAAATATTATGATTTCTGATTGGATTTAAAGTCCATTCTGCAGAAAGAAACACATGACTGTTATTGTAAATTTGGCCAACCCGTGGTCTGCAAGCCCATTAGCCTTAGGGGTGAACCTAGTGCTATAACTCTGTGAAATACCCTCTAAAATCATATCTATATACCTATATAGATTAGTGTATCTTTCTGACCTCATCAGAGAAGTTTTTTTGGGCAGTGGATGGTGGTTAATGCAGAAACTCACAACTGGTCAAACTACAGAGAATAAATGACAATGTAGTGCTCACTACAAACAGGATGTATTTTCTTCCATGTCTCTAAGGGTCAGGGTACATCACAGCAAAGGGATGGAAAGAGTACAAGCACCAGAAATTGGGGGAGAACTGGAATGAACATGTCTTCTACATGTGACAGAAGACAGTATGAACATGTCTACTGAACTAATGAGTTCACAGTGGCTGTGGTTGCCTGCACAAGATTAAGCCAGCAAACATTCTAGCATGGAGTGGGAAGTGGCTCACAAGGCTCCGCCTCTAACTGAGGAGCTATACACATTCGATAGCTTCTGGAAAAGGGAGAGTCAGTTCCCTTTAAGTGTGTGGCTCCTAGTGGATTAGTGACACTTGAATGGTCCCCTACCCAGGAGTATATAGACAGTAAAATTAGAGTCAGTGTGTTATTGAATTAAAAAAGAACCAAAGAGGACATGAAAGTTGTGGGAATAGATAGGTAGATGTGAATCTAGAAGGAGTTATGGGAAGGATAGAGAGGTAAATAATCAAAATATATTGTATCAAAATCTCAAAGTAATTTAAAAATATTTATTATTAAAAGAGGTACATAATTATTGGAAAATGTGGTAGATTACTGAAAAATTACCAAAAGGTAGATATAACACCCTTAAACCTACCAATCATAGAGATTACTGCTGTCACTATGTAAGTCTATATACTTGTAGCCATTTCTTCATTTTTCTGATATAACCCTTATCATACTAAGTAATTTATTTATACTTGCTTTTTTCCCCTCAGGATAGTTTTTTAAAAGTAGCGGTTAAGGCACAATTACACATTCTTCTTATTAATTAATCTATTTCAGCCATTGAGGTTTTCATTTTAGAGCTTATAGGAATATTATCTTATTTGAATAAGGAAGCCAAATATGCTTAGCTTTTTAACATTCTGGTCATGCCTACAAAGTCTTCTTTTTATATTGTTTGGAAGATGAGGTTGAACACTTTCCCTTTAAATATGGAGTGTTACTTTAGTGCTTAATATTTATGACTCTCATAATTACTCTTATAAAAGAGCCACTATTACTAGAAACTTCAGCTCTTGGGTTAATAATCCTGCATTTTAATGAGTTCTAGGTAATTATGCTTTGAAGCCCAAGACTTCTTTTCAAAAAGTATAAATTGAGGTTCTTTTTTTAATAACTATGTAATTTTAGTTTCATGTTGAAGAGCAATGAATATTTTCATATTATAATACAACTGTAATTTTAGAGGGAAAAATCAGTAATGGACTAGGTAACTTTAATTTAGGTCATTTTTACATAAGATAATCAAAATATGCTAAAATTTTCCTCAGAAGCTAGAATATTAATTTATTACTTACCTTGACAAAAGCGCATACCAATAGATAGGTCTGTGGGATGGTTAATTTTCTGCTTTATAAAAAGGGATCTGTCAGATCAACTCTTTCTAATGTTAAAGGGAGGAAAGAGATTCTGGTTGCTAGCTTTTCTCTAGCCAAGAGATATAGCTACCAGAAATAGAAATTTTGCTTCTTAAAATAGACATTTTACACTTTCCCCCTAGTGAGCTAATTCCAGGATGACAACTGACCTGTCCTAGAGCAGATATTTTTATTTCTTTCCTCTAAAACTCTCCAATTGTATTCTGAATATTGGGATTTAGTATCAGGTAATGTTTCTAGTTATGCTAAATCATGATGACATTCTCAGGCAAGTTTATTTAATTAACATGACTTGTTTTGAGAACCAGACAGTGAAATGCCTCCAAGCTTCTTTCTCCCCAGTGTCAAAGCAACACCTGGACTTGGAATATGTGAATTGCTGGCTTGAGGAGCCCTTTGAATGAATTCCCCTGGTATCAATGACACTGCCCAGATAGTATTGACTACTGGTGCATATGGGATTCTATATGACTTAAGGTGGGGACCTTGACTTGAAACTTTGCCTTTTCCCATTTATCTGCTCTCACAATGTCTTTCAAAAAAAAAAAAAAAAAAAAAAAAAAACGTGGTGTACAAGAGAGGAAGTCTGAGGTAGTGAGAAACAGATGGTTGACTTGTCATACACCTAAGCACATGACCCTGGGTAGAATCCTGACCTTACTTTGATGCAGAGATTGTTAGGGACACTATTATAAAAGGCAAGTTTTATAGTCAGTTTTATACTTGTGGTTGCTATTAATTATCAACTTAGGGACTTAGAAGCACTTAGAAGACTAAACTTTGGTCATACCTGTGAGAGAGTTTTTAGATGAAGGAAAGGAAACCCACCTTACATGAGAGTGGAATCAGTCTATGGTCTGGGGGAGCAGATTGAATAAGGAGAAAGGTAGTTGAATGCTAGCATTCATTGCACTCTGTTTCCTTACTGTGGATAGAGTGTGACAAGTTTCCTCAAGATCCTGCCTCCATGACTTCCAGCCATGGTGGACTGTGTTCAGTATAAGCCCTTTATCCCTTATGGTAATGTCTTTATCATAGCAATGGGAAAGGTAATTAACGCAGCTGCTTTGTCTCTATGTAGCAGTTTCTCCAGACAGTTTACCAGAGAGACACTACCTGTCAATTCATAGTCTAAAAGATATGTCTTATGTTGCCATTTTTTCCCTGAAAACAAACACTTCTGTTTCTTGAATAACCTCATAAACAGGTCGCAGATTATTCTTGGAAATTTTTGATATGAAACATTCATTTTATAGAGAGATTAACTAGAACAAAAGCATCCTGCCTCAGCAGGAGGAGTTTAGGAAGAAGTTTTTTTTTTACTGTATTTTTGTTTGCATTTGTAGTTAATATGTTTATGAGACTGACAGCATTTCTAAAGGTCAGAAAGTAGTGCTCAACAAAACAAAAGAGCAACACCAAAGTCAAAGTTTGTACCACCCTCTTTGAGGCACTTCTAGTATTGTTACGGGTCTGAGGTCCTTCAGAGAGTCAACAGTCTGACAATTAATAATCTTTAACAAATTTCAGGCTTTATTCAGATATTAGTGCTAGATTCTCATGCACCAGGACAGCATCTAAGGGTGCATTCAAGATGTAATAGCAAATTAATTAGTCAGGGGTGTATAAAGGCAAAACTCACAAGGCTTTGTACTTCCTGGCTTCATGCAATCAGAGGCAAGCACACATCCTGACGACTTCCTGCATATGTGTAATCAGACAAACTTCCTACTTACATATAGTCAAGCACACATCCTATCTACATTCAGTCATGGGCTAGCAATGTTGTTTATAAAAAGCAAAAACACACCATTTGTACAAGAACAGGCAAGTAAAAGAACAGTTCCTAAGATTCTGGGAAGTCATCTATCCTTGGACAAGTGGGGCTTACAGGTTAGACATTTTCATTTTGTAGTTCTCTTAAGCACAGTAATTTTAAATCCTTAAAGGTAATGTTCACCACCTCAGTATGCTTCACACCAGATAGGCCTGGGACAGATTTAGTTTTGTCTCTTGAATTGACACTCAAATGAGAAACTTTTTGAAGTTTTAATTAATAATGAAACAATCATTAGTTCATGGCCCCTTATTCCTAATAGTTCCTATGATAATTAGGTCATTGAAAAATGATTCTTTCAAGATGCAAGTGAAAATTAAAGCAGGTTTATACAAACTTTAATTAAGCATGTGGGAAAAAGTCAGTACTTTAAAAAGAGAAGCTTACTTAAGTAACAAACACAATTTTTTCCTACTTACTCACAATGACCCCCTAGGCAATATCAAAACACAAACCACTAAGAAGTTCATTCTTCAAATGAAAATAGGCCACAGTCATAATAATAATAATTTCTCTTTTTATTATAATGTGAGTCCGAATCATGTAGACCTCACTACCCTGTGAATGTTGGTGAGATCACATTGTTAGTGATTATTTGAATTACTTGGCTCATTGTTGCTCCCTATGCTTTAAGGTACCTGATCAGTCTTCCTCAGTTATTTCTCTGGTCCCAGTTATGCTCAATAGCAAGTATTTCTTTGATACATCTCTTTTCTATTCTACTTTGAAAGACTCTGGAAACATCAGCAGGCTGCACTCTCTTCCATGGAGCTGAGAGTTGCCCTCACTGTTTCTATGAGTCAGCCCTATTTGGGGTACAGAGCTAAACAGAAATTTCAATAAAAGAATCTCAAATGGCCAAGAAATACTTAAAGAAATGTTCAATGTCTCTACTCATCAGGGAAATGCAAATCAAAATGACACTTTGATGAGCTCTGTATAACATTTCCGTAATAAGTAGTTCTATCAACTTTAAACAATATGGAACCACCTGGAAGGGAGTTTCATCAGAAATTGTCTAGATTAGATCAGCCTTTGGGCATGTCTATGGGAGAGGTTGTCTTAATTATGTTAAGTGATTTCAGAAAATCTAGCCTAGCAAAGAGAGAGAGGGTGGGACCAATTTGTGAGCCAGGATCTCGACTGTGTTCAGTGGAGAGCTGTCTGAGCACAAGCATGCATGCATTCATTTTCCCTTTGTCCCTTTCTATGCATGTGACTAGCCGCTTTAGGTTCCTGTTGCCTTGACTTTCTTGCTATAATGGGCTGCAATCTGGAAGTGTGAGCTAAAATAAACTCTGCCTTAAATGGCTCTTGTCAAGGCATACTATCTATCACAGCGACAAGAAAATAAATGAAGACACATTAAAAAAAATATGATCACTGACTTTTTAGTGCATGGAAATTTTTCCATAGTTGCTTAGCTAGAAAATAAAAGACATGCCTTGAGTCTGTCTGATTCTGAAACATTTTTTGTTAGACACGAAATCCCTCCAGGAGATCCTTTTGCTGCCTTTGTATAGTCTTAAGATAGGATTTGTCTTTTTTAAGTGTTTACATTTATGACAATTTCCATATGGTGTGTGTGTATGTGTGTGTGTGTGTGTGTGTGTGTGTGTGTTCATATGCATGTGTGGAGGCTAGAGATCAATGTTAAATGATTTCCACAACCATTCTCCATAGTATGTATGTATGTTTCAAGATGGGGTTTCTCTGTGAGTCCTGTTCTGGCTGTCCTGAAACTCACTATGTAGAATAGGGTGGTCTCGAATTCACAGAGATCTTCCTGCCTCTAGCTCTTGAGTGCTGGGATTAAAGGTGAGCACCAGCATAGCTTGCCAGTTTTATTTATTTTTTAAGACACTGATTCAGCTAGATTGGATGGTCAATAAACTCCAGGAAGCCTCCTGACTTTTCTAGGATTACAAGTGCATTGGTATTCATATGAGCTCTAGGGATTGTACTGAAGTTGTCATGTTCGAAACATCCTTTCAGCAGAAACATTTCCCTAAACTTTGCTTCAGCAGCCCCATCCACCCACACACAAACACCTAATTTCAGCATTTAATATAGCAATCTACTGCTGGTTTTTCTTGGATGAATTATACAATTTTCAAACTTCAGGGGATTTTGTTTGTTATTCCTTCATTGTTTTCCTTCCTGCCCTGTTGGCCTAATTTTCTTAACAATTATTCTTTATTATGAACTCACTAACAGAGTGTTCCTCATTTACAACCCACCTAACCCAAACAGGAGATTAAAGAACACAATAATGAAACCTTAAGGATATCAGTTCTGAGGAATGATTCCCCTGGCATAGTCAGCAGGACATCAGTAAACCCACACTACAACCAAGGTTGCTACTGGATCCTGTAACAGCACCTGGAGCCCAAAGCCTTAAAGCTTTCCCTGGAGCAGTTCTCTCTAGGAGCCTTGAAGTGTTGATGAACTGCCAGAAGAATCCCAAGTCCTCTTCCCCAAGCCTCTCGTTTTGGATATGTGTGTGTGTGTGTCTGTGTGTGTGTGTGTGTGTGTGTGTGTGTGTGTGTGTGTGTGTGTGTGTATTCTCTCAGAGTCTCTACTAGGAGGTTTTCAGCTGGCAACATCCAAGCTCCCCCACTAGTCTGTTTCCCCATCCCACACTTGGGATCAACACAAAAAACATGTCTCACCTTCTATTAAATATAATAACTATATACCACCAATAAGTTATATTTACAAGAACCAGTTCATTTGTATTTGACAATCTTGGAGAAATTATTTCATTATCTATCCTATCCTACTGAGTCTTATCCTAGTGTCCAAAAAAATTTTTTTAACTCTTAAACTAAAGTTTATAATAATACTCTGACTATCTTAGTCTTCAACCCAATGAGAGACCCCAGAAGGAAATATTATCTAATATGAAGGAAGTGCAGGCAAGCAACTTCTAAAAATATTGACAGGACAGAGAGCTGACTGGACAGCCACAAGTTCCTCTCCATCACTGGGGCATCCAGTCTTCATCTTACCAGCCCAAAACATCTGGCAGAGTGATCTGTGAAGCAGAAACCTTGAAGGACTGGCTCACCTAATCTGTGCAAGGCTGGGCAGCCAATTTCTCAATGTCAGGCTTGATCATAGTGCATGATCAGTCTGTCATCAGCAGTAGAGATAAGCACAGTTCCTCAGTCCAGTGGCTATCTGCCACTATCATTTCTTAACATCCTCATAATTAGACCAGAGGTGCTGCCAGGATCAGATATGTCTCTCTGTAGTAAAAGCCCCTTATTGTTAAATGCCATATTCTGTGGATCTCTGAAGTGTTTGAAGACCATCTATCTATCTTATTCATCATCTATCTATTCCTTTAAGAACATATACAAGAAACTAAATAAAACTTATTCTATAATTGAGTAATTTAGTATCTAATAAGATTTATAAGTGAACAACTACCAATTTCTATCTCTGACCATCCTGAACAAGTTACAATACCTTTCATAAGAATAGAACTGTATATTACCTTTTCAAATGAGTTTCATATGTTCAATACATCAAATAAATGTTGAACAAAATGATCTTAAGTTTTAACCAACATACAATATACAGTTTTAAGTTTCTATTAACATACAATATACAGTACATAAAGAAAAAATTGAATAAAATAGTCTTAAATTTCCATCAATCTACAATACCAAAGTATAATACTTGAATACCAATGTAAAATGTTTGAGGCTAGTAGATTCAATAATCTACTTTTTATTCTGTAAATCTATAGAAGGGAGTGAGGAATGGGAGGATACAAGGATAACAATTGAGATGCACTATGAGTAAATTAATAAAATATTAAAAAAGAAGAGAAAATTTAAAGTCAGCAAAACATTATTTAGTCTGTCTCTGGGGGTCTTTACTGTCCCCCTTTGTTTAGTAAGCATCTTTTTAAAGGTACAATTAGCTCTTTCTACAACTGCCTGCCCTGTTGAATTGTATGGTATACCAATCTGCTCTCTCCTTCCTTTCATCCCTCACCCCCTCTTCTTTTTAAGTAACAGGGATTGAATTAGGAACATCATGCATACCAGGCAAACACTTTATCACTGAGCTACTCCCACAGAGAAACATTAGTTTCTGAGTCCATGAAGTGAGGAAAATAATAAAAGACTACATATCACAGGTGATTTGCAAAGATCGAGTAAGATCATTCTTATAGAAGACACAGTTGCATATTTCCCAATATACCTACTGTTGAGATTGAGTTAGCTGCTGCTGCTACTGTTTACAATATTAGATTCTACTCATGCAATGAAAATGTAGTACAGCTACCAATAACAACTGCCTCAAAGTATTGTCTAAATGTTTAGCCAAATTTCAAGAAAATTGCAGCTAAACAAATAGCCATCTTTAAAGGCAGTTTTTGTACAAAGAGAAAAAATAAATGAGAAAGAATCTGAACTCCTCTCTAAAGTTAGAGCAGGAACAGCAGGTCTCTGACCTAGCCTGCAGCAACATTTAAACAGACTGTAATCTTGTGGATGAGGAGGTCAGGAGCTGAAAGGAAGACTTTGTAGATGAAATTATAGATAAATGAGGAGAGGAAACACAGATCCTGTACTCTCAGGAGGAGAATTTTGACAACTCAAGCCTTTTTGATATTTGAGTCAGCTTGAAGAAATTTCTTATTCTACTATGAATACCCAGTAGAGACATGAATGGAAAAAGGGGAATTTTTCCACTCTCTTCTTGACTTTTCATTTTTACCCTCTTTAGTTATCTGTATAAATAACATTGGCAGAAACCTCTGTATCCATGAAACCATGAACAGCAAAATTAAACTCCTGTAAGAGCACACAGTACTGTATAGTGATCATTAAATTAGAAAAATAAATCTGTAGCTAAAACATGATACCATTGCAACTGAAAGTCTTACTGGACCCTATTCAAGTTCTTTCACATTCTCTCTACTAAGATACCTAACTTTGGCCTTTTCCTTTACTGACAGTCCATGCTGATGTTTGCCAACCTGGGGTCCATTTGTCTTTCAAGTCTTAGTTCAGGAAACCTTCTCTGATGACTCTAGTCACTGTAGAATGTGGAGGAAGACTTGACTCAAACCTTGGTTTTACCAATTATGAAGATCTCTCAGTCTATTTTTTCATCATGAGAATATAATGATTTATAGAATTCTGTCATTATTAAACAAGATGATAGCAACTACTTTATTACAGATTTCTTATTACATTTATATGTTATTTCATCATGGATATGTGTGGAGACTTAGGCTTCCAGTTCTGAACAAGATGAACAAAATTTCAGAATTAGTTTCCAAAAATTATACAAATACTTAAACTATATGAAGAAGTGTTTTTACATTTTAAAAACATATTACATAGGATGATGGCTCTGACAGGTAGAACAGAAGGGTGTACTCTACTTATTCAGGTTTTCCATGGAGTATAAGCAAAGTCTTCATTGTAGGGTACATGGAAAACAATGCTCTTGTGAGCTATGCAAAGCAAAACACATATCTTTGATTTAGTTTATGTAGTAGCAGGATAGAGAAGATGAATCTTCTAGAGAAAAACCTCCAGAAGTTGTGACTGGGACTGTCTGAGGGTTTGATTGATAACCAAGATATATATATGGAAACATTTCCTGTATCAGAGTAAGGCAGAGAATGGTTTCTGAGGTGTTTATCCCTGAGATTTTGAGGATTTACCTAAGCCTGGAAACCTTCAAATCTAACCAGAAGGAAGTCTGGGTGTTCACCCAGGACTTTTGAAAGGCTACACTCTAGAAATAGTAAGAATGACTCTGGATTTTCTAAGGTAATTAGAAAATCAAAAATGAAATCTCTTTTTAAACTAGAGGTGGGAAAAGGAAGGAGGTACATACTGAGTTGCAGAGAGGACAGTAAAAAGTATTTTGACAGACATATGATTAGGATATAAAACCAGAAGCAACAGAAATTAGAGAAAAAATATTGGAGGAATAGCGGCAAAGATAAAATAAAATATATGTAAAAATTTTAGAAATCTAAGTTGTTCAACAAATGGTAGTGAAACTAAATAACAGAAAAAGGTCAAACCATGACAACTCACAATTTTGCTGATAAAGATCACACCTTGACAGTTCACAGTCACACTAATGATATCAACCAAACTTTGTTCACAGTAATATTTATAAGGAATGGACCTTGAGAACTCACAATTACACTTATGATGAATACATCTTGATATTTCACAATCACATTGATGAAGTCCAGACTTTGATAGCTTATATTCACATTGATGAGACCATACCCTAACAACTCAGATTCACATTGATGAAGATCACCATAGGCTTAGATTTTTCAAAACCTACTTTACTTAGGGTTCATAAATGCATCTGACTCCCTGCTAACCCCCGGACCAGAGAGAGGTAGGGGAGAAAGACAGTTAATAGGAAAAGGGGGTTGTAGACCTGTTTAAAAGTACTTCCTTAGGGTGATTTCACTCTTTGTTTTCAAGATACTAGCAGTCCATTCTAATAGAAAATACAAAAGAACAACATGAATCAGTAGCAGTAGCACGATCTATCAGAAACAGCAAGGCTCTACCTAATCAGCACAGATCAGCAGAAATGACCAGAATCCGCTAGAATACCATGAGATGTTTTCTGGCCCATTTCTCCATACAAGATGAAGACCAGTAAAGACCAGTGAAGCATTGCACAACATAGCAATGCAAAGACATCATTTCACTGACTGTGGGGTTCTATTTATATTTTTCTAAACATCACATACCCTCTCATAAGACAGTTTCCAGAAAAACATCACATGACACAACTTGAGTTTTTAAAGAAACCAGAAACTTCCACTTAAGACCACCTTATAGTTCATACTCACAATGATGAGATCATCCTCACAGTTTGCTGTCTCTTGATGAAGGCCACACCTTGATAGTTCATAGTCACATTGACATAGACCAAATCATGATAACTCTCAGTCATATTGATGATGACTGCACTTTGAAAACTCAATATAATATTGTTGATGACTATACTTTGACACTTTGTAGTCACATTGGTGAAGACCACATAATGATAATTAGAAGTCACCCTGATTATGACTACACCTTCACAGTTCACAGTCACATCAATTATACCCACACCTCGAAAACTCACAGTCATGTCAACTATGGCCATTCCTTGACAGTTCACACTCACATTAATGAGACAACACCATAACAGTTCCCAGTCATATTAACAATGAACGCACCCTGGCAAGCCAAAGTCACATAGACAAAGATGACTCCCTGACAACTCACAGTCATAGCTTGAAAACTCACAACCCTACGGTTGATGACTATACCTTAACAGTTCATAACTACATTGATGAAGACCACACATTGCCATTTACAATCATACTGATTATAATTTTACCTGGACAGTTCAGTCACATTGATGAAGATCACACCTTGACAGTTCACAGTCACTTTGATGACTATCTAATATAAAGTGAATATCTTAGGAAACAATATGTAAAATATATTGATTTCTGAAAATCAAAGATGAAAGTAAACATAAAACTTTCATAAAAAATAAAGGAATCTAGAGACAGCAAAGTCTCTAAGATGTTCCATCAACTTAGAATTTATGTGTAATAATATTTCCTTTAAAAATATAATAAGAATATTATCAGTAAATATGTGTGGACACTATTTGTCATAAAAGTTTGTACTATAAAAATATACAAGGTGCTTTATTCCTTTTGGTAATAATAACAGAGAAATTTAGATTCTACAGAAGAATGAAGATCATGTAAAATCTAGAAAATATTATTCATTTTAAGCTGCTGTAAATGACAACTATTGTTTAAAACAAACAAGCAAACCAAATGTGATGTAATGGTTATAACATGGGCGTAAATAAACACATGGCAACAGAACCTAGCAAATGTTACTTGTCAATAGAAGCCATCTTGTTTCCGACAATGCTTGTAAAGAATTGTTATGCAGAAGTCAGCGATGCACGCTGGAGTGCATACAGGAAGTTCTGGAATCATAAATAAATTAGAAGAAATAAATGGACCTATAAAATACCCAATAAATCCAAGAGAAGGCAGAGATGAAATAAATAAAAAATAAAATGCCACATATAGGAGATGAATAGTCATAAATACTCAAGACCAGTATTATATACTAAAGTTGATGAAAATGAATGGTGTAACTAGATGGAAAGTTTGTTAGAACCGTTTTAAAAGCATGCCTCCATTGTACGTATTACAAAGAATTAAATAGGTCAAAAGCATCATAACATAACAGAATGCATAAGTCAAAAAAAGGAAGAGTGACTGTTAATATTTGGCCAAGCAGGTTTAAGAACATAGAATCTGGTCAGAAATAAGCTGGGTCATTTGAAATGTCAAGTCTTCAAGAGGATATAATAAGACACAACAGTCCCAAGTGTTTACAAGACTAACAGTAGACCTTTCAGATAGGGATAAATAAACCATTGGACTTGAAGATTTTATTAGTTCCATGTTAGTAATTGGTGAAGGTATAAAAAATTATCAGTGTAATATAAATGTATATATAAAAATAAAAAATATTTAGATAAATAAATAAATAAAATTGGACATTCAAAAAATTATCAGTGAAGATAAATGACAATTAATGTAATAATTTAGAGTTTATTAATGAAACAAGTTTGTTATTTTTAGAGAAATTCCTATCTAATTCACATAATCATATGCAAACAGTATATTCAAAAGAAAACAAATGAGTTGTAGAATGAAGGATAAGTTTAAAAGTTCTTTGCCACATTTAAAACTCAATAACAAATCAATAACTTTAAAATTTTCCAAATATTTCAAATTAAAGAAAACATCAAATAATCAATCTACTTATCAAAGTAAAAATGAAGACAAATTAAAGTATTATTGATTCACAAAGAAACAAAGTTATGATTAGAAAATGGCAATACAATATAATTAATGCTCTGAAATTTTCTCTAAGAAGGAAAAAATTAAATGAGAAAAGTAAAGAAATAAAACAGTAAAGATAAAAGAAAAAATCAAGAAAGTTGTAAACAAACAATAGTGAGAAATGAGGGCCATGGAATAATTGTTTCTTCAAAAGGCTCAGAAACATGCTGACCTACTGAAGAAACACAGGAAAAGAAGAAAATTGACAACCTCCAAAAGGATATAAGAGAAGAATCTACCCATCCTATTGAAGGGTAATGGCAGAATGTTGTGACAATTCAGATAAATTTTAAAAAGTCTTTAAAATATGTCAGTTGCAAATCTGGAACGGCAAAAGTTAGGGAACCTGACTAGATCTGAAGACATGAGGTAAATAATATCTGTGCTGAAAATCATTCCCATGAAGACATTCAGTTTCCAGACAGCTTCAGTTGTTAATTTTGTCAAATGTTAATAAAACAAATTAATACATAAAAGTTATATATTTATACTTCATTCACAAACATTTGGAATGTTGTATTTAATTATGTCATGTCATGTACACCTCAAGACGACGGCCTACTTAAGAAATGACACAGGGGCTAAAGACATGCCTCAGTGGTTGAGAGAAGATGCTGTCCTTCTAGAGGACCCAAGTTCAATTCCCAGCACCTACAGCTCACAGCTGTCTGTAACTCAAACTCCAGGAGATATATTCTATGGTCTCTATAGTCACCTGTATTCACATGAACAGTACTTCCTATGCTCCCTCATACACGCAGACAGATGTGCACATAAGTGAAAAAAAAGTGAAATTTAAAATGTCATGCAAAACTTAGATACTGAACTGTCAAGATGTTCCTGAAGAAAATGAAGACTTTCATATAAAGCAACCTAGGTAGGAGACATAGAGTAGCTATTAACTAGAAAATTCTGGGCAATTAATGTGTAAATTGTCAAATTGTTCTACAATTTCATATGTTGGCCATAAAAGGTTCCCTCTGCTGTTCTTAAAGGGAAAGTGATAATCTAGTACACCAATTTATATAGAAATTAAGAACAGAAATATTTGTAAACAGAAAAACCACACTGAATTATTTATCCTAAGGCCAGCTGTAAAGGAAACCAAAAAGCAATGATAATTCTAACATCTTTATTCTGAAGCTTTATAATTAGAAATAAGCCACACATCCATCATGACTAAAGTAATAGTGGCATATCAGCATAATGGAATTTAGTCACACACACTAAAAAGAACTACTGCTGTGAGCAAAGTCATGGAGGAATGTCAAAGACAGTGCTGAGAAAAACAAAAGATACAGAGTAGCAGACAATGGCTCTATCTATGTGTTATTCTAGGTTAGGCAAGAAAATGTACAATGCTAAGGTTGCCTTTGGTGTGAATGAGGGTAGGGACTGGCTGATGCGCTGTACTGGTGGGTGAAGCTTGATATAAATTTGGTTGAAAATGTTGCATACATGCAAGTCCATGAACCTGATGGAGTTGTACACTTGGATAAATATAGCTCAGGAAAAAGTCCAATTTAAATTTGAATAAATGACCAATACAATGCACTTTGATATGTTTTAAAAATAAATGTTGATTTTGTTTTTAGGACATGAATTAAAAAAAAGAAAAAAGATAAGCCAGCACCTAGTTGTTTTGTAGGTATTCAAGGCACGTGTAAAACCATATGAAGAAGAGACTTGATACCCTATGAGCATAAGCAGAGGGAGGTAATCCCCCTCAGGAACAGTCATAGGGGAGGGGAATAATGAGAAAATGGGGGGGGGGGTGGAGGGAAGAATGGGAGGATACAAGGGATGGGATAAACATTGAGATGTAACATTAATAAAAAATTAAAAAAAAGAAATCTGGGCTCTGAGCACATAGGTACAAAATAAACACTGCTTATGGAAAGGAATGATTTAAAAATTGCTGATGTTGGTGTTGGGAAGTTGTATCAGCCGTTAAGAACATTGGATGCTCTTTCTAAGGATCCAAATTCAGTTTCCAATACCAATATAGAGGCTTAGAACCAGTTATCACCCCAGCCCCAGGGGATCTGAAACCCTCTTCTGACCTCCAAAGGCACCAGACCCACATTATAGTGCACAGACATATTTGTAGGCAAAATAAATAAATAAATAAATAAATAAATAAATAAAATAAAAAAAGAAAGAAAAAGAAAAAACCACCACACACATAAAATATTGATAGTAGGAGTAAGTAAGTAAATGAATACAGATTAAATGCTTATAATGTATTTTGTACCATATAAAGTTTTGTAAGTGTGGAGTAATGGTGCTGGAGAGGGTGAGGTAATGGTTTTCAACCAGTTAATAAATTTAGAGAAATTAAAGTGGAAAGGAAAGTTTAGTCTTCTTTAGTAGGTGAGCATAATCCAGCAGAGCAACATCCCTGCGAGATAAAGGAGGCCACAAGCTGGTTTCCAAGAAATCCTGGTGTGTGTGTGTGTGTGTGTGTGTGTGTGTGTGTGTGTGTGAGAGAGAGAGAGAGAGAGAGAGAGAGAGAGAGAGAGAGAGAGAGAGAGAGAGAGAGAGAGAGAGAGCAGTGGCATTGAAAACATACTAAGAGAACATAAGTGGGGAAGAAGCCACAGGCTCAGGCACAGAGAATTTAATGGCAAACTCTATCTGTCCTTTCCTTAAAGAGCATAGCTGTGAATGCTACCCTACTTAAAACACCATGAGGTGTGTGTGTGTGTGTGTGTGTGTGTGTGTGTGTGTGTGTGTGTGTGAAGTCTGCTGCGGAGGCACAAGGGTGAGGTTTGTTCTCACCAGGCTGCCTCACCAGCCTTGTTTCTCTGCTTGTTCTGTAAATTAAATGAATTGAGATGAGAAGACAAGCACTAGTGCCTTTCTCTAAGGATGTGCTTGCTGATTCATTAATAAAATGTTACATGAAAATAGCTTATGTTGCAGTGGGAATTTTACTAATGCTCCTTAAATGCCTAAGATGTGAGAAAGCTGTTGTCAGCAAGCCTTGGAAGTGAGCCCTTATTCTCTGAAGCATGTTGCCTCCTGTGTATGGCCCATATCAGTGTGTGTAGTGGCTGCTCTAGTCCAGCTGAGTAGATGCAGATTTATCGTGATCTTGACTTAGCTACAAACCTATTTTTCCATATCTCCTAATCTCACAGTCCTCAACTATAGGGGATGGGACTGAGAACAGCCTCAACACAGCTTTCATACAGATCACAGCTGGTGTCCTAATTACACCTGTTTTTATAAAGGAGGCTATTCACAGCCAAAACAGAGTAAAAAGAAAAAGAAGGCTTTCGTGGGACATGTCCCTTGGGCTAGTATGCAGATATAAGTGAGTATATACCATTTGATTCTTTCTGCTTCTGGGTTAACTCACTCATTATGATCATTTCTAGCTCAATCCATTTATCCACAAATTTCGGGAATTCCTTGTTTTTAATAGCTGAGTAGTATTCCATAGTGTATATGTACCACAGTTTCTTTATCCACTCTTCTACTGAGGGACACTTAGGCTGTTTCCATGTTCTGGCTGTTATGAATAAGGCTACTATGAACATGGTTGAGCAAATCTGGTGGCACTCAGAGGAAGGACAGCTGGTAGCCAAGAAGAGACTTGATACCCTATGAGAATATACAGGAGGAGGTAATCCCCCTCAGGAACAGTCATAGGGGAGGGGAATAATGGGAAAAGGGGGGGGGGGGAGGAATGGGAGGATACAAGGGATGGGATAAACATTGAGATGTAACAAGAATAAAAAAAAATTTAGAAGACAAATAAATAAAAACATGTCTAATATTGAAAAAAAAAAAAAAAAAAGAAAGAAAAAGAAAAACCTCTGAGGATCTTAGCCTTTCTAGAAAGAAAGGGAGACAGTAAGTTTTCAAAGAAACTGAAAGGCTTCTGAGGAGGCAGGTACCCAGCCAGTGTTGGCTGACTGTTTTGTGGACATCTTTTTTTTGTTTGTTTTTAAATTTTAAAACACACTGAGCTTTTCTTCTTTAAAAAACATTATTGACTTTTTATTTGTATGAACATGTGTGTTCTGCTTGCATATAGGCCTGTGATCCAGGTGTATGCCTAGTACCCAAGGAGACCAGAACATGGTACCAGATACTCCAGGAACTGGAGTTATGGGTAGTATGAGCTGCCATTTAGGTGCTGAGACTCACATCCAGATCCTCTGGGAAAGAAGTCAGTGCTGAGTTATCTCTCCACCTCTCCACTCCCTCCAGACATATTCTCGTCTAGTAGGCAAAACAAGACACAGGATGAGAATGAAACACGTATACCAATGGAAAAATGTACATGTTTGTGTATACTATGTGTGTAGTGCCCATGGAGGCCGTAAAGGGTACATTAAATGATTGTGAGTCACCCAATATGGGTGCTCATTTGCAACTCAACTGGAACTCACTATGTAGACCAGGCTGATCCTGAATTCAACATAACCCTTCTACTTCATCTTCCTAAGTGCTTGGATGACAAAAATGAACTACCATACCAGATATAAACAGGTCTTAAGGAAGAAAGGGGAAACATGATATTGAAAGGATAATGCCCCCTGATCATTTTCACCTAAATTTTTTTCTTTTTGTTCTGTCATCTTTTCTTTAGAGCTCGTTTCATCTCCATGGTAACCCTAGGTCCTTGTGTGGTATCTTTCTCAGCATTTTATTAGTGTGTCCTCACACTCTGTTGTAGGCTGACCACAAATTAGCTTCTGTGCTCAACACAGTGCCAAGGGCTCAAGAAAGGATAAAATAGGGGATATTTACATAAAGACACCTGCCTTTTAACAGACAAATATTTTTTTAAGAACAACGTATATAACACATCTGATACATTGACCACTAATTAAAACCTAAACATGACCAATTATTTGCTGTTTCTTACAGGAAATAAGCTATAGCAGACTTTAGAGTTGGACTATTTAGTCCCCTTTGTAAGCAACCTCATCTCTACATAGTTGGTTACAGTTTAAAATCTAAGTGCATCATAGCCCATGATTTGCTATTATTGGGTTTGGGGCTTTTAAGATAATATACAGTCATGACCTTCCTTATGTTTGATATGAAATACTACTTATAACATAAAGCTCACATAATATTTTCATGTAAATTTTTGTCTGTTTATAATTACACTTATAAATATATAGTAGGGCTTTTCATTACAGTCTTTGCGTTAATTTTAATTTTAAATAATCAAAATGTTATCTTGATCATTGAGTATGTCAGTATCCAAAATAAATATGTGACTTCTGACCTTGGAAGTCAAAGCAGAATTTCATAAGATTTTTTAGCAGTTGAATGAAGTTTATAATTGAGAATCTGTACACTTCAATATTTCTCACTCCTGTAACATATGATTTCCCCTTGTGTAATAGTAATTTTTCTTGCAGGTGCTCAAATCTAGCCAAGAACATGTTTAGACAACTGCGTCTGGGACCCAGGCATAAAATATGCTCATGATCTGTAGACATCAGAAAGGGAGGTCTACAGTCAGAGAGACTGGCCTTCTGACTCGGGACTTTTGCCATCAGGGTGCTACTGTTCATTTATTAATACAAAGAGTGAATTCTATCTCATCTATGATAGGAACTGAAAAAGGGCCAAGCATACTTACCTTCAAGTTACTCTACATAGTCTAATGGAGGAAGCCAATCATATTAGAATAGAATTTAACTTAGAGTATAAACAGAAGCAAATAAGGATGAAGACACCCGAAAACCAGGAGGATGTGTCATGCTCATGTTGTCTCCTGTACAAGAGTTTGATTTTATGCACGAGTTTTACACACACACACACACGCGCGCGCGCGCGCGTTCACAGACACACACACACACATCAGCATCGGTTCTATAGACAGTATGGGAGTATTTAGATGGTTTGACTTTTGTCGAGGAACACAAGTCTAGTTTTACAAAAGGAAGAATGTTGAGTCTTTGAGTGAAGAGGAAGCAATATCATCCTAAGCCATATCCCATTGTGGACCTCCTGGTTTGAAAATCTCATAGTGTGCAAATTGATGCTATCATTGACAGAAGACTGTCACCAATGAACCGCAGCTGCCAGGAATAATATTGACAGCTTTTAAAAATAAGAAATGGAAAACATATGGCAGAAGTCATCACCTACACATACTATGTATAGAAAGGGCATAGATTTACTATATAATCTTCTTGGAAGTTTTAATTTGGTTTCAAGATATTTATATACTCACTTTGTGTAAATGAATATGGCTAATTTCTTTACATTTAAGAAGCTTAAAATCTACTTTGAAAGAGGACATGTGTGGCACTCTAGACTGCAAGCTCAACATCTCATGCATTAAGTACATAGACACATTCAGAAGGGAAATGATTGGGGTGGACAGTATGACCAGGCTGATGGGCAAGAGACATTACAGAGACAGGGAGATGTGACTGCAGACCCTGTGACTGCTTAGGTTTTGATGAGTTTTCGTTGGTGAAACATAGAAAGGCAAGAAAAATGACAAGAATCATGGACGTTGTTACAAGCTGGGAAGTTGAAAGGTAATGAGGTGTAGCTTGTGGCCAGTGCATCTCAGCTGTGGCAGCAGGATAGAATGGTTAGGGAGCCATGAATATACTGGCATGCCACAGATCCAGATATAATTTGTGTTTGGTGTGGTCTATATATCAGGATGTCTGAAAAAAGACCACATTATTCCAATGTGTGGCTATGGCTGGGAACTGAGCAGTATATTCAATTTGATACCAGGAGAGACAAGGCAGAAATGAAGGAAAATAGAACACTTTTCTTGTAGTTATATACACGTATGCTCTACTTTTTGACATTGTCATCTACTAAGGAGCTCCCCAGAAGCTCATGGTCTATGGCCTGAAATGAAAGTTAGAGAAGACTGGGTCAATAAAATGCCTTTGTTCTGAAGTTCTTTCACACACACACACACAAATACACACACACACACACACACACACACACACACACACACACACACACACACACCAGAAAGTTTAAAGGAATCTATCTACCTATTAAGTCTACATCAAAAAATGAAGGGTAAGGACTCAGACTTATATTCACAGATGAAAAACTAAGACACTCAAAGAGACAGAGGTGACATGACCATTGTTAAGAGGTCAAGCTGAGTAGGCTCAGGGTTTGGAGCTAAGTGGAGAGCTGGCAGACAGAAAGGCTTGCCATTAATAATAAAGAAAGCTGTTGCTTGGCTGAACTCTGAATGTGTGGAACCTCACTTAAAACCACTTACTTTTGTTTCATCAGCAGTCAAAGGTGAACCTGGCACACAACACACATAAAGGAAAAGGAATTGGCATGGTTGCATGGTCTTTGTCAAATGGACAGTGCTGAAGGACATAGCTGTGTGATACTTTTTCTTACATGGAATGACTGCTTCTGGATATAACTTTTTGACATAGTTTTTATAGTAAAATTTGATTATACTAGGTTTCATGAAGCCATTTTCATATAAACATATAATGTGTGTTGAACATACACTTTCCTCCCTACCCAGTGACCCCCCTTTTTTTTATTTCCTCACTTTTCCCATTGACTTCATTTGTTTCCTACCAGGACTATCAAATCCTGTAATACTGTCCAGTCAGAGAACTGAGTTACCAAAACAAAAAAGTCTCAAAAGAAATCTCATGATTTAAATAAGTATATGAGCTTTACGTTGGGCCATTTTATAGCTATCTTTGGTTATATTTGATCACATTCAGCCAGTGGGCTGAGTGTTGACTAGGACCCTAGATGCTGTAGCTCTTATTATTACTTTTTTTTTTTTTTACCATAAATACACATGAGATTTTCTGTATCTATATAAAATGGAGGCTTCTTTAGTGTCTCCTACCTCATCACCATGCAAGCCCTGCCAGGTGTGCCTCAAGGGTGAACTTTTATTCTGTCTTACAACATAAAGCCATTCAGTCTTCATGCATTCTTATGAGGATCTTCTCCTAGAAACAAAGTTTTCCAACCCACAGGAAAAGTGTCTCCAGTGTCTTGGCTATGTAGCAAAGTTCTTTCATATGTGTGTTCAGTCTGGCTGTACCCTTCCTGTCCCCTGTAATTCCAGTTCTTCACCTTCTTCTGTGTGACATTTTAGTATCCTAGAGCTCATAGCTCAGGCCTTAGTATGTGTGTGTGTGCATACATGTTTGTACATGTGTGTGTGTGTGTATACATTCAGTACTTTCTTAGAGTGATTCAGCAACATAAGTCTCACTATTCCTCTCTTTCTGATGCTCTTAGCAAAAGTGGGAATTGGAAGTTCATACAGTAGAAAACTAGCTATTTGGAACTAGCTTCTCAGAAAAAAATGCAGGCAATGACACAACAATTACCCTAACACCTCTGTCAAACCACCGTTATCTCAAGGTATCCAAAGAACTTGCTGCTTTGAAATTAGAATATAAAGAGATAACACCTCTCATCCCCCTACCCCTAGGTGCTGAGAGCTCTGGATTGTCCTATTATATAAGTGTAAGTGTTTTTCCATAGTGGTACTACCTCTGGGTAACAGCCCCAAAATGTCTGGAAAAGAAAAATTGACATGTAGATATTTATGGCTTATATTACATTTTGCTGCCAGCTCAAAGATGTCATTCACGAACAACTTACTTGTTTGATTTATAGAAATAATTAATTGTATGCAAGATAAAGGGTATGCTGCAGACTAGCAGCTATAATTAATAGACCCTGAAGCAAAGAAATATTTATAAAGTTACAATGTAATTTCATAGACAGTCAAGGATTCTCACATTGCTTAATGTCCATTCTTATATATAGGATAAGGGCCATCAAAAGTCATTTGGTTCCTTGTAATTTGAAAAGTACTTTCTGACATGCGCTACTGTCAACTTAGCCAAAAGCCAAAATAAATAAATGAATAAATACCTTGAAAGTTTCCAAATTTTATCCAAGGCAGAGTTCCAGCACTGAAGAGCACGAAGCAAAGGGCTGCCTAGGCTATGGTCGGCTATGGGAAACACCAAGGACTTTAGGAAGAGCACTTTACTAATCCTCCTGGATTTATACTTATCCTCTTCCATCCAGGGCCTACAAAGGGACATTACTAGATTTCCAGAAAACTTTTTTTTTTAATTATCATAGAAAAGAGAATGAAGCAATTTCATCACAATTTTCCTTTGAAGATGGCATGGAATAGAACAAGAAGCCCATGCCATCTGGACTCTGGGAACACAGAAGGAGTACATACATGAGAGGCATCTAAAACTTAGCTGCTGACTGACTCCTATCTTTTCTCTTCCATTCAATTTTAATGCACTGTTCTTTCCTACTAGCTGAAGCAGTGTGCTCCAACCATGAACAGTGTTCTTTAACTCTTTGGGGTCTCATCTCAGGTGTAGGACCTGCCGTAGCTCTCCTGATTGAGTACTGGATAACAGTTGTCATTGTCTCACTAACTTAAAATCAGCTCACAGGTTTTCACATGTTTTCTCTGGTCCCTTGCGCCAAAGAACTGTTAAATACAGACCATGCATGCACCAATCATAGTTGGTTAAAGTTGGCAGAATATAGACATTTTGGGCAGTGTTATTTGGTATATTTCAGTCTCACCTAAAAAAAATGTATTTTTCTAGTTCTCAGTAAAAACAAAGCTGAGTCATAGAAAAAATTGTGCAGCAATTTATTTATGACCTATAAGGGTATATTTTACCAAAGTTGGTAAATGATCTGTATACAGGGAAATTATAAATTGTTTCATCCAGACGTTTATCATTTTACTACTAGCCTACATTTTTAGCCATTATCATGTCAATTAAAAAGGAACTCTTGATTTATTTGACCTTTTAAATTTTGTCTTAATATAGGAAACTGCTATGAGTGCTCACATGTCCCATCCTAACAAGGCCGTGCCACTGCAATCTATCATGACAGGGACACTTCCTTGTCTTCATTCTCACAGGTATATCTTTTCCATGTTAATATTGTTAAATCTGGCTGAACTCTACCATTAAAACCATCTTAGTACTGTTTCATTGACTAATGGACTGTAGTTTCTTTCTTAGAAACTAAGTTATTTATATTTAATTTTTAAATTTTTAGTTCACATTTGGTGTTATTCAGCATTTCCAGAAGCTCCTTTTCCCTTTCCTCTGCTCTGCTGTGATATGTAAAAATTTGACAAATTCTTAATGTTGTTAATGTTGACAAAAAAACAAAGCTCTCACCTCAAAGGGAGTAAAAGACAGTTAATTCTGGAGTCAAATACAAGTGGCCATGATCTGTGAACACAGATTCAGGTTATATGATTCCATATTCTAGGAACAGGAATTCCTGAAACATTATATTCCAATACGTTGGCAGCTTCACAAAGCCTTTATAGTAAACAGAACAAAGAAAATTACAAATCAAGATATGTTTAAAAATACATTGGTAGGAACATCAGACAGGCAGGTTGACAAAACATTGGGGAATATCTGCATTGTGTCTCAGATGTTATATTATTACAATTTTTTTGCTTTGGGATAGCAGAAACTAGTGGTTTGTTTGTACATTCCAAAAGATCTTTATCTAACAATCACAAGGATGTTAGGTCACTAAAAGAAGTTGCCAATGTATTGCTATTTACGGGGCTCAGAAAGATAAGCTAGTTTGGCTCTGGGCCTGTAAAACCTCACCTTTTCACAGTCATTGGAGCCAATCAGCCTTGCGGGGTGGTTAGCCACAGGAGTATGGCTTTCTCTCTGGGAATTCCAGTGGATCTTGGAGTTCTAGCTCATTAGATTTTTTTTTCAAATATATGAACACATACAACCTGTAAGGCAGAACAGAGAACTGGGATGCCTTCTAATCCATGTTAGTGTGGTTATAGTGCTTAGGGTATGACATGATCCAGCATTAGAACATTTTCACAGCCTTTCTCTAGCATCCTGGTTCCCAGGTGAAAGGCTGGCAAGCAAGTCCCTAGTGTTATCATCTTGGTACCCTCACTAATCTGGGATGTACTCTCCCTGGTAGCTTTAGAGGTGCCCAGAGAAGGTAGCTCACCCTAGTGATGAGCTTTGAACATTTTCTAGAGGCCTATCCTAGAATACACCCTTCTAGTCTTTCTAGTAATAATGCAAACACTAAACTTCCTGTCTAGCACTTTTCCTATTTAAAATATTTACAGCAGGTTTCGCTTCTACTGGGTTACCTGATGGTAACTGCAATTAGACATACCTTGAATAAAAATGATCAAAACTAAAAGTCTCTTTAACTATTTTCTTTAGAGCAATCTTTATTCTTTCTCTTTCTTACTTGGGCCTGATTTGCAAGCATCAGGGGTTGTCATCAGGTAAAAGGAAACAAAAGAATGCAAATTATTTCATCCAGAAAAAAAAAATCCTGTACTTTGTCATTTCCATAACATTATTTCATGGTCAGAGAATGAACATTATCCTTTCAAGAAAAACTGTAAATTTTCTTTCTATCCAAAACAGAGGACTATAAGTGAATAAGTTAGTATAGAAATAAATAAATCATCGTTAAATTATGGGAAAAAGAAACACACACAATACTTGTCTATTCACCTCACCACTTGTCACTTGAAGAAATAGAGTTTAAAGAAAAAAATATTTTCATAGGATATCAACAGAAACTATCTGGCTAACATTAAAGTAAAAGCCATTTCAATTTTCTATAACTTAGATCTTTCTTTACAATACAGAGAATAGAGCTTGTCAGTCATTGAATTCCAGAGGTATTGTCAAAAAGGAAAATATCAGACAATGTCCTTGCACTTAGTTGGAAAAGGGCTTGTAAGTTTAAGATTTGGACTATGGACTCTCAGTATTGTTCTTACTGGTAAAAGTTCACTGCCACCAACATTTGAAATTAACCATACATAGGACATCAATCTAATTAGTAGAGTATTTACTGAAAATTGTAAGCTCATTCTGCTTTGTGAAAGAGCTTTCTCTAAGGATACAATAATAATATATATTCCAATGTCAACCAAGAACTTTCCCAAAAACCATTTATGGTTCACTTTAAAGAAAAAAACAACTTAATAATAAACTTTTCCTGCTTTGGAGTTATTTTCTCAGATAAGTTTATTAGTGGATATTTGATACCAGGAGTTGTTAGATAAACTGACACTTTATTTCCACTCCCATTTTATTTTAGGTCCAGGATTCTTCAGCCACTTGTACACCTATGCTTTTAGTGAAAATATCCTTTAGGAAATGTCACTTATACAGGGAGAAAAATAAGCCATATACCTGTTCTCAAAATAATGTTTTCATTTCTACTAACTGTCTTATAAAATCAAGCTAAGGTCTCCTGTGAACATCTTCAATATAAATTTTCATTGGTTCAAGCAGGGCTAGATATTGGAGTTGATTTTAATATATAAAAAAATGGACTTAAGCTTTAATGTTTAGCAAGATGAGAACAAATGCTGCCCCTCCCCTTGAAAGCCTCAGTTATAGAGGGAATTTACATACTTCACTTCATTATTGTTTCTTTTAAGGGTACAAATAGGAATTACAGAAAAGTTAAATATCTGTGCAAGCTCAAATTCAACCACTCTAATTTTAATTTCATAGTTTGGTCATTTTGGGAATTTTACACAACTTTCCTGTATTTCTGAGATTTTTAAAAAAGATAGCAAAATATTATCTTCATTTTAATAAATAAGCTATTTTTATAAACAATAAATAAATCAATTAGGAAGAGATGTAGAGCTTAAAACATGTAGGTATGAAACTCTTGACCTCTGTGACAAGCTTAGAGGGCTTTCTTACTCTAGGATCTACCGCATTTACAGACTTGACTTCTGTAACCAAAAACAAGTGAAAATAAATTCAAATACTTAAGAAACATTTGATTACATTATAAAATAAAACTAAGATAGCATTAAATAAAAATGAAACAGTAGGTTAGAGATGGTCTTGCCTTTAATGCTTCCACAAATACATGTCTGTGCAACTAGACATCTTTAAAACTACAAACTCACAAATTTAAAATAGTCAACTAGGGAGCTGGAGAAGTAGCTCAGTGGTTAAGAGCACTGACTGCTCTTCCAGAGGTCCTGAGTTCAATTCCCAGCAACCACATGGTGGCTCACAACCATCTGTAATGAGATCTGGTGGGCAGGCACACATGCAGACAGAATACTGTATAATAAATAAATAAATAAATAAATAAATGAATAAATAAATCTTTACAAAAAAATAAAATAAAGTAGTCAACTAATTGACTTTCTTTCTCTTCTTTCATACAACAGATTTCTAAATGATATAGAGTTGTACAAAACATTTTCTCCTTAAAGGGGAATCTTTTGGTCTTCTGTGGCTTTCTTATCACCTCCAGGTCTGTCTATCCTTCTCTCCCACTCTTCCTCTGGCTTCCCAGAGTTCTGCTTGATGCTTGGCTGTGGGTCTTACCATTTGATTTAAACAGATCCTGGGTTCAGCCTCGCAGAAGACAGTCTATAAACATAGCAAAGTATCCTTAATGGTGTGAGGGGTTGGTTTTCTGCCATGTGGTGTGTCTCAGTTTGGGCCAGGCACCAGTTAGACAGTCTCCCAGTTTCCATTCCATACCTTAGAGCTATGAGGGTTCATAGAGATGGATGCATCAACCAAAGAGCACACATGGACTGGACCTAGGCTCCCTACACATAGGTAATCTATGAGCAGTTTGATCTTCATGTGGGTTCCCTAGTAAGTTGAGCAGGTGCTGTCTGTGACATGGACTCTGTTGCCTGCTTTTGATCACTTTCCCCTAAATGGCCTTGCCTGGCCTCAGTGGAGGAAGATGAACTCAGTCTTGAAATGACTTGATGTTTTGGGGTGAGTTGGTGATGTGAAGCTCCTCTTTTCTTAGGAGAAAGGAAAGGGATAGGGGAAAGGGAGTGGGAAGGAGAGAACAGAAAGAGACGGAGAGTAATTGAGATGTAAAGTGAATATATAAATTTTAAAAACTTACAAAAATAATAAGTAAAAATAAAGGAGTACACTGCACTTTAGTGTCAAGATAGATCATGAAAAACAATAAAAATAATGTTAACAGACAAAGACAGTGGTCAGAGTACCATGTCACATATGATGAATACATTGAAAAAGATTGTAGAAAAGTCCCTTTATTCATTAATATATTTCAGCATTGAAACGAATACATTTAATTCGGTTGAATTGATTTTACTCAAATATTTGATAATAAGATTATGTTTCTCTATTTGGACAGACAGTCTAGAGTATACATGAGAGGTGACAGTAGAAAAAGTAGGATATCAAAGTCTTTAAATATGTGTTTTTATAAAGATATTATACTGCCTGAATATAAAGTTATAGTCATTGAAGATTACTTATACCTATTTGAATAATTGTATGTGGATTCTAAAACTCCACACACAACGATGACATCAGCAAGATGGTAGACCAGGGCTTTCCTCTCATCACTTCTGGAATATATACTAATTTGTATAGCCACCATTGAAGGAGATGCTACTCATTTGAGGGCCTGTGGCTGTTAATTTTGTCATTTTGACACAATCTACAATTACTTTAGAAGGGAGTCTTAATAAGGGATTGTCTAGATCAGTGTTTTCTGTGGACATGTCATCTTCATTGTGAAAAGTGAGGTGGAAAATTCTACCAACTGTGGGTGGCACTGTTCCCTAGGCTGGGGATTCTGGAGAAAGTGAGATGAGCACTAGTATGCAAGCATTCAACCACTGTTCTCTGCTTTTAACTGTGGGGGTGGTATGACTATAGCTTCTGGTTCCTATTGCATTCATCTTCAGAATGATAAGTTATTACAGAAATTGTGAGTCAACTAAACCCTTTCCCTTTTAAGTTGCATTTGACTGTATTTATCAGAGCAGCAAGAAATGAAATGGAGACAATACTTAAGTCTTAAAAGTACCCAAATAGCTTCAACACCAAAAGGATTTCACAAGCCACATTATAATCAAAATTTCAAAATCAATATTCTATTGTGTAAAAAGGTGAGCAGTGGAGGTTAGAGATGAATGGTGGAACTGTACAGAGGGAAGGAATCACACCACGCAACAGATCCACTTAAGAAGTTTAATAAGGAGATACAGGAACCATCTCCAGAGACACATGTGGAGAGAGAGAGAGAGAGAGAAAGAGAGAGAGAGAGAGAGAAGAGAGAGAGAGAGAGAGAGAGAGAGAGAGAGAGAGAGAGAGAGAGAGAGAAGTAGTAAAAGGTAGAGAGGAGAGGTAGAGCGGTAGAAAGAGAAGTAGAGAGATAGAGCTAGAGTACCACGTGGAGAGTGTCTTTTATATGGCCCAGGGCAGGGCCACGCCCCCTGTGGCAGGTAAGCAGTGACATCACAGGTAGGCAGACTACCAGAATTCTAACATTCCTACCTTTTCCTATATTTAAAAATGAAGAACATTGGATTGTTTTTATATAAGGTAAATTAAAGTATATAAATGTATGTAATGGAGAAAAGAGATAGAAAAAAGCAATAGCAACAAAATGTCCAAATTATATCAGGAAAAGTACTGCCCTGAGAGTTTAAGGTAGAGGGCAGGCTATGTCAGCCATGTCCTGTAGCACATAGGCACCAAGGGGTGTTGGGGGAACCTGGAGTACACCATTTCTGCCTTTTGTAAATGGATAAGGGGTGAAGTGATCGTCTTAACTACTTGCTGACAGTAGGGCTGCAATAGGGGATTTAAAAGGCTGAAATGTTGGCCAGGTTCTGGAAGAACAGGCTGCTGTATTTGTTGTCCAGGATCTGAGAACATCTGCAGCTGGGAAGGGCAACGCAGGTCCAGCTGGCATGATTTCTGAGGTTGGACGGGAGCACCTGTGGGCAGCTGCTTTGGTGATGTCACAGATGTAGGAGGTCTGGCAGGATGCTGGACCATATATGTCAGCAGAAGACAGAGTTGGTAGGGCAGGGAGAAAATTTAGAGAAAAGGTATGAGACAATGTTAATAATGTGTGAAAATTTTGGGAGAGTAAAGAAAAAGTCTGGATATGGGAGCTTCCTTACTCGATTGTTGGCAATAATTAAAGCAGTTTAGTTCTGGAACTGTCCAAGTTTGGTTGTAGAGGCATGTAAGCATTAAGGTGGGTGTTCCCAAAGGTTTGTCAGGAAGAACAGACAACTGCTCGTTTCCCTGGGGAGGTGAGGTCCCCAAAAATGGTTAGTGACCTAAAGGACTGGTACAGACTAATTAGTAGCTCGTCAGAACTAACTCGCGACCAACAACCTAGCTCAACAGATGAGCTAGATATGGCCTAACTCAACAAATGATTTAGCAACAGGGAGGTAGCTACTAGTGTACTCGAATTTTTTTAGCTGCTGTCACAGAACAGCAGCGAAAGCTACATCAGGAAATCCAACCGATGGGGATGAGCCTAGTTGAGGGTGAACAAAGAGGTTGGGTACTTCTACTCCCAATGAACCAGACAGGTGTCACCAGTCTCTCAGATAAAGGGAAGGGGGAATTTAGCTGGTGTTGTGTGTAGAAAGGTGGCAATGAGGTAGTTAGAGAAAGGGGAGTCCTAAAACCAGGGAAAAGGAGAAGGACTCCCACCCTTAGATATAGGTGAGAAACTTAGGTTTTGGATTACAGTATTTATGTGAACTTAATTTGACCTGAGAGATGGATTTCCTGTAGCTTACAAGAATCTTCTTAAGTTCATAGTGGGTGATAAGTTTTAGACACATTAACATCACCGCTGTTTAAAATCTACAGTGAAATACACATTGTTAGACATGAACACATTGTAGGAAAAGAGTAGTAGACATATAGCGTAGTACAGGCTTGGGAAAAGAACTTTGTGTTAAGAGTACAAATACTCTGAGATGAGGTTAGGGAAGGCAGAAGCCCTTTTGTCTTCTGTGGAACAGTAACAAAAAGAAATTTAAAGTCTTGGAACTATGATAAAATCATATAGTGGAATGATTTAAAATAATTAGATTAATAAATCAGAGCTCCATTGATCAGTCTCAACACTTTGAACACAATACAATTGGATAGTAACAGGAAGAAACAAAGCATTCTTTTAGACATGTTGATCTTCATAACTCACATTTACCAACTTAAAATACGGTTTTAAAAAACTTTTTTTGGACACTTTAAACAATAGGTGAAATCAACAGTTAAAGTTTGGTCTCCTGTATATGAAGAGGCTGGGAAGGTACCTGAAGTCTCCCATGATAGAAGCTGGCAATGACAATGTAACCTGAGTATGAATTTATTTATTTATTCATTTATTTATTTATTTATTTATTTTTAACACATTTTAATTGAAAAATAAAATAATTCATATTACATCTCATTTTCTATCCCATCCCATACATCCTCCCATTCCTCCCTCCCTCCCACTTTCATCCCAATCCTCTTCCATATGACTGTGACCGAGGGGGACCTCCTCCCCCTGAATATGGTGCTAGGGTATCAAGTCTCTTCTTGGTAGTCTGTTCTCCTTCCTCCGAGTGCCATTGGGCCTCCCCCACAGAGGGACATGGCCAAATATGGGGCACCAGAGATCCTGTGAAAGTCAGTCCCCAGTCTCCACTTAATTGTGGAGAATGTTCTGTCCCATGGTTAGATCTGGGTAGGGGTTTGATGATGACTGCACGTTTTGTCCTTGGTTGGTGCCTTTGATCAAGCAGAACCCCTGGGCTCAGATCCACCCATCATAATGTTCCTCTTGTAGGTTTCTAAGACCCTCTGGATCCACCTACTTCCCTACACACTATATTTTTCTCACCTAGAGTCTCAATAGGATGTTCTCACCTCTATCCCACTTTCCTGGTAGGTGCAGACTTTCATGGGACCTGACTCTTGGGCTAGTGTCCAGTTATAAGTGAGTATATACCATTTGAGTCTCTCTGCTTCTGGGTTAGCTCACTCATTATGATCATTTCTAGCTCAATACATTTGTCCACAAATTTCAGGAATTCCTTGTTTTTAATAGCTGAGTAGTATTCCATAGTGTATATGTACCACAGTTTCTTTATCCATTCTTCTACTGAGGGACACTTAGGCTATTTCCATGTTCTGGCAATTATGAATAAGGCTGCTATGAACATGGTTGAGCAAATTTTCTTGTTGTGTGTTGGAGCATCTTCTGGCTATATTCCAAGGAGTGGAATAGCTGGGTCTTGAGGAAGCCCTATTCCCATTTTTCTGAGATAGCACCAGATAGATTTCCAAAGTGGCTGTACTAGTTTGCATTCCCACCAGCAATGAAGGAGTGTTCCTCTCTCTCCACATCCTCGCCAGCATGTGTTGTCACGTGAATGTTTGACTTTAGCCATTCTGATGGGTGTAAGATGGAATCTCAGAGTTGTTTTGATTTGCGTTTCTCTGATGACTAGAGATGTTGAGCATTTCTTTAAGTGTGTCTCAGCCATTTGATATTCCTCTGTTGAGAATTCTCTGTTTAATTCTGAGCCTCATTTCTCAATTGGGTTATTTGGTTTGGTGGCGTTTAATTTCTTGAGTTCTTTATAAAGTTTGGATATTAGACCTTTGTCAGATGCAGGGTTGGTGAAGATTATTTCCCAATCTGTAGGCTGTCACTTTTTTTTTTTTTTTTTTTTTTTTTTTTTTTTTGACAGTGTCTCCAGCCTTACAGAAGCTTCTCAGCCTCACGAGGTCCCATTTATTAATTGTTGACCTTAAGGCCCGGGCTGTTGGTGTTCTGTTCAGGCAGTTGTCTCCTGTGCCAATGTGTTCCAGGCTCTTCCCCACTTTTTCTTCTAACTGATTTAGTGTCTCTGGTTTTATATTGAGGTCTTTAATCCATTTGGACCTGAGCTTTGAGCATGTTGACAAGTATGGGTCCAATTTCGTTTTTCTACATGTAGAAATCCAGTTAGATCAGCACCATTTGTTGAAGATGCTATTCTTTTTCCATTGAATAGATTTGGCTTCTTTGTCAAAAATCAGGTGACTATATGTGTGTGGATTCATATCTGGGTCTTCAATTTGATTCCATTGATCAACCAGCCAATTGCTGTGCCAGTACCATGCTGTTTTAATTACTATTGCTCTATAGTACAGCTTGAGATCAAGTATGGAGATTCCTCCTGAGGATCTTTTATTGTATAAGATTGTTTTAGCTATTCTGGGTTTTTTGTTTTTCCATATAAAGTTGAAAATTGACCTTTCAATGTCTTTAAAAAAATTTGTAGGTATTTTGATAGGGATTGCATTGAATCTGTAAATTGCTTTTGCTAAAATGGCCATTTTTACTATGTTGATTATCATGATCCACGAACAAGGGAGATCCCTCCATCTTCTCAAGTCACCTTCAATCTCTTTCTTTAGGGGCTTAAAGTTTTTTCAAACAAGTCTTTCACTTTCTTGGTTAGTGTTACTCCTAGGTATTTTAAATTGCTTGTGGCTAACATGAAGGGTGTAGATCTCCTAATTTCTTCCTCTGTATGATTGTCATTTGTATATAGGAAAGCTACTGATCTTTTTGAGTTAATTTTGTAACCAGCCAGATTGCTAAACATGCTTATCAACTGAAGGACTTCTCTGGTGGAATTTTGGGGGTCACTTATGTACACTATCATATCACCTGCAAATAGGGATAATTTGACTTCTTCCTTTCCCATTTGGATCCCCTTGATCTTCTTGTGTTGTCTTATTGCTCTGGCTAGGACTTCAAGAACTATATTGGAGACATATGGAGAAAGTGGACAGCCTTGTCTGGTCCCTGATTTTAGGGGAATTTCCTTGAGTATTTCTCCATTTAGTTTGATGTTGGCTATTGGCTTGCTGTATATAGCCTTTATTATGTTGAGATAAGTGCCTTGTATCCCGATTTCTCCAACTTTAACATGAATGGGTGTTGGATTTTGTCAAATGCTTTTTCTGCATCTAAGGAGATGATCATGTGTTTTTTTTCTTTAGTTTGTTTATATGGTGGATTACATTGATGGATTTTTGTATATTAAACCATCCCTGCATGCCTGGAATGAAGCCTACCTAGTCATGATGAATGATATCTTTGATATGTTCTTGTATTCGTTTTGCGAGTATTTTATTGAATATCTTTGCGTCTATGTTCATAAGAGAAATTGGTCTGAAGTTCTCTTTTTTTGTTGGGTCTTTGTGAGGTTTAGGTATTAACGTGTCTGTGGCCTCATAGAAAGAATCTGGTAATGTTCCATTCAACTCTACCTTTTGGAGTAGCTTGAAGAGTATCAGTATTAGCTCCTCTTTGAAGGTCTGATAGAATTCTGCAGTGAAACCATCTGGCCCTGGGTTTTTTTTTTGGTTGGGAGACTATCAATGATTGCTTCTATTTCTATAGGAGAAATAGGCCTATTTAATTTGTTTATCTGATCTTGATTCAATTTTGGCAAGTGGAATCGATCAAAAAAATGTCCATTTCCCTTAGATTTTCAAATTTTGTGGCATATATGCCTTTAAAGTAGGATCTTATGATTGTTTGTAATTCTTCAGTGTCTGTTGTTATGATTCTCTTTTCATTTCTGATTTTGTTGATTTGGATACTGTCCCTCTGCCTTTTAGTTAGTTTGGCTAACGGTTTGTCTATTTTGTTGATTTTCTCAAAAAACCAGCTCCTGGTTTTTTTGATTCTTTGAATTGTTCTTTTTGTTTCTAATTTATTGATTTCAGCCATGAGTTTGATTATTTCCAGATGTCTACTCCTCTTGGCTGATTCTGTTTCTTTCTTTTCTAGGGCTTCCAGATGTATTGTTAAGTTGCTTATGTGGGATGTTTCCAATTTCTTTTTAAAGGCACCTAGTGCTATGAATTTTCCTCTTAGCACTGCTTTCAATGTGCCCCACAAATTTGGGTATGTTGTTCCATCATTTTCATTGAATTTCAGGAAGTCTTTTATTTCTTCCTTTATTTCTTCCATGACCCACGTGTAATTAAGTAGAAAGTTGTTTAGTTTCCATGTGTGAGTAGACTTTTTGTTATTTCTGTTGTTGTTGAAGTCCAGCCTTAGACCATGGTGATCTGATAATATACAAGGTATTATTTCTATATTCTTGTATCTGATGAGGCTTGCTTTGTGACCTACTATGTGATCAATTTTGGAAAGGGTTCCATGAGGTGCTGAGAAGAAAGTATAGTCTTTTGTGTTTGGGTGGAAAGTTCTGTACACATCTGTTAGATCCATTTGCTTCATGGCATTGGTTAGTGATGTTATTTCTCAGCTTAGTTTCTGTTTCAAAGACCTATCCTTCAGTGAAAGTGGAGTGTTGAAGTCTCCCACTATAAATGTGTTGGAATCAATGAGTGGTTTAAGCTTTGTTAATAGTTCTTTTACAAATGTGGGTGCTCTTGTATTTGGAGCATAGATGTTCAGAATTTTGATGTCATCTTGGTTGATTTTACCCTTGATGAGTATGAAGTATCCTTCCTCGTCTCTTTTGATTAATTTTGGTTGAAAGTCTATTTTGTTGGATATTAGGATGGCTACACCTGCTTGCTTCCTGTGACCATTAGCTTGGAATATTTTTTCCCAGCCTTTTACCCTGAGGTAATGTCTGTCCTTGTGGGTGAGATGTGTTTCTTGGATGCAGAAGAATGTTGGGTCTTGTTTATGCAACCATTCTGTTAGTCTATGTCTTTTTATTGGAGAATTGAGACCATTGATGTTCAGAGATATTAATGACCAGTGACTGTTAAGTCCTTTCATTTTGATGTTTGTTTAAATTGAGGGTTTGTGAGGTTGTGATTTTGTGATGGTGTGGTTATCTATTTCTTGTGTAGTTTTGATTGTAACTCATTCTGGTGTGGTGGAGTTTTCCTTCTAGTAGCTTCTGTAATGCTGGATTTGTGGCTAGGTATTGGTTGAATTTGTTCCTGTCATGGAATATTTTGTTTTCTCCATCTACGGTTATTGATAGTTTTGCTGCGTACAGTAGTCTAGCCTGGCATCTGTGGTCTCTTAGGGTTTGCAGGACCTCTGTCCACCCCCTTCTGGCTTTTATGGTCTCAGCTGAGAAGTCAGGTGTAATTCTGATAAGTTTGCCATTGTATGTTACTCTGTCTTTTTCCCTTGCAGCTTTTAAATTTTTTTCTTTAGTCTGTATATTTTATGTTTTGATTATTATATGGCAGGAAGATTTTTCTTTTCTGATCTATTCTATTTGGTGTTCTATAGGCCTCTTGTATGTTCATATGCATCTCCTTCTTCAGATTAGGAAAATTTTCTTCTATAATTTGGTTGAAGATATTTTCTGGACCATGGAGTCGGGCGTCTTCTCTATCCTCAATGCCTATTATTCTCAGGTTTCTTCTTTTCATGGTGTCCTTGATTTCTTGGATGCTCTGTGTTAGGAACTTTTCTGATTTAGCATTTTCCTTGATGGTTGATTCAAGTTCTACAATTGTATCTTCAAGTCCCGAAATTTGTTCCTCCATTTCCTGGATTCTGTTTGAGAAGGCCATCTCTTTGTTGGCTGCTTTCTTCTCTATGGTCTCTCGGTCACATTTTTCTTATGTGTGTTCCTTTATCATAGATTCCGTTTTTGTCCTCAGATCTTGAAGTGGTTTTTCTTTTTTTTTTTTATTTCCTTCATCCGTCTGTTTCTATTTTCCTGAAATTCTTCCAGTGCCTTTCCACATGACTCTTTTATGTCCTCCACCTGCTTGGCTGCCTCCTCCTGCAGTTGTTTACAGATTGCATTCCTTTCTTCCATTATCATCTTCCTTACTAAGGATTTGAGGTCATTTTCTTGTATTTCAATTGTTGTTGGGTTCTCCAGGTTACTTTCATTGGGATTGTTGGGATCTGGAGATTCCAAACTGTTTTGGTTTTTGTTTGCATTCTTTCCCTGTTCTCTTGTCATTTTGGTGTCTCTGATGTTGGGAGGTAGCTTCTGGTGACCTTCACTGGTTGCGAGTGGATAGTTGGTGAATGATTATTGGTCATGTGCTCTTGCCTGTAGGGATCAGGTAGTTTTCCTCCTGACACAGGCAGGTGACCTAGTTTCCACTCCTGGAGACTTTGCTCTACATCTTAGGCTCTGGGCTGGGTCAGCAGAAGTAGGCTTCTGACTGGTTCCTTTCACGTTAGCGTTGTGATTCAGGCCTGCTGTTATGGGGTCTCAGATCAAGGCTGGCAAGCTCTGATTGGGCAAGATGTTCTCAGTTGCCTGCATTACCTGTAGCTCAGACCTCGCCCAGCTCAGACCCACTGAGCTAAATGCCCCTTTTAAACCAGCATATACACACCTCTGGGGTGTCCAGCCTTTCCCAAGGTGGTGAGAGCTCCTGCCAAGGCTGTGTGTAGTGTCCACATGAGGTTCTAACTGCTGGGATCTGCAGGTTTAGGCCCTGCGTCCTGTTCCAATATGGGCCCAGTGTGGCCCCGCTGGCTGCACGCTGCTATCTCTGAGCTCGATGGACCCAAGCAGCTCAGTAACCAGCACTCTGTTCCAAAGTGTGCCTGGTTTGGCGCCACGGGTTGTGCGCACTCTCTCTGATCTAGGCAGATCCAAGCAGCTCAATATCCTGTGCACTGTTCCAAAGTGGGCAGGGTATGGCGCCGCAGGCTGGGCGCCCCTCTCTCTGAGCTAGGTGGATCCAAGCAGCTCAGTAACCCATGCATTGTTCCAAAGTGGGCAGGGTATGGCGCCGCAGGCTGGGCGCCCCTCTCTCTGAGCTAGGCAGACACAAGCAGCTCAGTTTCCTGCGTATTGTTCCAAAGTGTGCCTGCTTTGGCGCCACGGGTTGTGCACACTCTTTCAGAGCAAGGCAGACCCAAGCAGCTCAATATCCCGTGCACTGTTCCAAAGTGGGCAGGGTATGGCGCCGCAGGCTGGGCGCCCCTCTCTCTGAGCTAGGTGGATCCAAGCAGCTCAGTAACCCGTGCGGGTTGTGCATACTCTCTCTGAGCAAGGCGGACCCAAGCATTTCAGACAAGTAGCCCAGTAACCAGTGCACTGTTCCAAAGTGGGCAGTGTATGGCACCCCAGGCTGGGCACAGCTCTCTCTGAGCTAAGTGGGCCCAGTTGCCTATGTTTCCACGTGGCGTGGGGGTCCTCAGGAGATTTGCGTGGGGCAGGTGGATGGGACCAAGGGCAGCTTCCCCTGTTTCTCTGTAACTTCCACCGGCCCGGGGCTCCGGTACCAACCCGTACTCTGAACTCGGGCTTTATCTGCCAGCTTCAGCCGGCAGGTGGGTTCCGTCCGAGCGACTGGAGAGTGGGTTCAGGGCCTCCGTGGACTGATACTTGACTCGGGGCCAGGCCCGCCGGTGGCCTGCACTGTGCAGGACCCAACTCACCTAAAGTTCCTTGGATTTAACAGTCTATGGCTCCATTCAAGTCCCTGGTCCCCGTGCAGTTGATCAGATACAGTGCTTGCTGGGCGCCGCCATCTTGAGGATCTCCCCTGAGTATGAATTTAACACAGACCTGTACCATTACCCTGTTTGGTGAGGCTGTTAAATTTAAGAGCCATCTGTACTCTGCCAGATCAAGCAGCTTGAAGGCATAGCTCTTGTGCTGGTTGAACCTCCAGTGACTAGGCACACAGAACAAGCCTGCATGTGAGCAGTGACATCCATAGGCCAGTTTAAGGGATGTGAGACTGGTGTCTCCTTTTGACTCCATCTGAAACAGGTCCCTGGCAGAGCTGGCTCAGGCTGGACCCCAGCAGGAAGGGGCACACACACCTCTATTTTCCTCAGGGGTAGTGGCTAAGGCCTGGAGTATTGTTTTTATAACAGAGTCTGTCGGGAAGGCTCCTTTTAGCTTTTAAAGACTTTACCAGTTCTTATATAGGGCTTAGGACACATCCTCAACCTTTTAATTAAAATGGCAATGAGACCACAGTCTTGTATATTTTAAGAATATTTAAATAGACAACTTTGTTTACAGTTTATCTCTCAAGTTGGAACGTTAAAAACATAATTACAGCCTAAAAACACAGTTCATAAAAGAGAGCAGAACAGTTTTTGTATAACTATAATATCACCTTTAGAATTTTAGGCTAAACATGGTTTAAGGCAATGATTGAAAATCTAATATTTTAAACAAGTGAATATTAATATAGTAGAACATTATAGAATAACTTTAAAAAATCGTATCAAACCCTTTAGCCAGGAAGCCTGTAGCTGGATCCAAGTTAGTTGGTGACAGGATAAACAGCATTTTTTTTATTTGTCTAGGAATTAGGAAAAGCACAAATTAAATCATAGGCAATAAACAATTGTATACCCAATAAACAATCACACGATTTTTTGTTTGTTTGTTTTTTGTTTTGTCAAAAGGCAGGTATAATAAACAGCAAAGCTGGTTTGATCAGCTGAGCATTAATTGTCGGCATACCTGCAATGGGAAGGGTCTGGGGACAGCGCGTGTGGTGTTTGCCCTTAACAAAGATGGTGGTGGGGTCAGCGAAGAGGACCAGGGTGTTCCCCACTCCCAGGTAATCAGAGAGGGCCTGTAAACTTTTTAACTATAGGGAAGCGTTTATGCCGAGTAAAGGAAAAAAAATTACCAATTTGACGGTGTGTCAGGAGGCCGAAATTGGGATTCAGGAGTCGATTTGTAAGCAGGCAGCCGAGCGGGTCCGTGATGGAAAGAGAAGATTCTAGTGGTTTTTATTGGGTAATCTGGATCACTCCTTATCACCACCAGAAGGGCCTCCCCAACATTGGGCGCCAAACGTAAAAAGCTGAGCTGCAGAGGTTATAGGTGAACGGCGGAGCTGTACAGAGGGAAGGAATCACACCACGCAACAGATCCACTTAAGAGGTTTAATAAGGAGATACAGGGACCGTCTCCGAAGAGAGAGAGAGATAGTGAAGGTAGAGAGGTAGGTAGAAAGAGAATTAGAGAGATAGAGCGAGAGTGCCACGTGGAGGGTGTCTTTTATATGGCCCAGAGCAGGACCACGACCCTGTGGCAGGTAAGCAGTGACATCACAGGTAGACAGACTGTAACAAAACCCTTACATATTGGAATGAGGCTATTATGAGAGCTGAAGTATTTAAGCAGGCATATATAAAATTATCAAACAATGATTGAAACACCAAGCCATAGTTACACACTAGTGAATATGATATATTTCCCTCACCAAATGCATCTATTTGGTGGGTTTGTTAGATCTTGAGAATAGGAAGAGTATATGTAATTTGTCTTTACATCATAAAATTCATGACACCATCAAAAGCATAGAGGTAGAAATGTATATTAATTGCTTGGACTGATGGAATGAGGCACTGAGTGAGAAAAGGGAGGCAGTACCTGTGAGGTTTGTCCAGTATACTGTGACCTTGTCCTGACTAATGGGGTATCGAAAATATGGTATATATGGTATCCTGTAGTATAGAAAGCCCCAAGAACAGTTCAGTCTTCCAGACATTAAAGTTTAACCAATACAACCAAAGCCATGAATTTCTAAAATGCTCATTCTTGTTTCATTTTATGAATGACCTAGAAGATTTATAACATATTATTCAGACAATTCTTATATTATTACCAACAAATAGTTTCTGTAAACATTAAAAGAAAATCTTAGGTTTTAAATTCTTTCTAAATTCAGAAAGAGATGCTATTTTTATATGCAGAGTTTGCAGGGAGGGCGCCATTGTTTGAAAAGTACTAGCACAGTAACAAAATTTATAAAGCTTCTAAAACAAAGAATAAAATGAATAATAAGCATATTTATGAGGTAGGATCCATTTACTTCAGCCTGATCAGCCCTTAGATGACAGGCATGAACCACAATGCCTGTCTTTTTCATGAGGGTACTTGGAATAAAACTCAGGTTTTGGTGCTTAAGTGATGTGGGGAGCCGTGCCAAATTCTGCCATGTTAGAAATTCCACATGTTGTGACCTTTGAGTTGCTGACCTTTGCTGGAGGAGGTCTTGTGTTCTAGGCTATCCTTGGAACTATTTACCTTTGAAAGAAGTAGAGAAGTCCCTACTGGGAACCACCCAGAGGGTAAAGAAAGTTCTTACAGGGAGCTACTCAGGGAAATAGGAAGCTATTACAGGCTATTGTATTCTTGCCTGGGGCCTAGGGAGAGTGGGATTAGAATAGACCCTATTGACCTTGATATATAAAGTCTTACTCATCTGCATTAAAGAGAGTCTTAATCAGAAATTTCCAGGCTTGACTCAATATCTCTTGTGTCTCTGTCTCCCACTTTCAATCCCCACTTGCTCTCTCAGGTGAACCCTGGTTCGATTTGTCCTGCGGGCCGGGACATATCACTGTGACAAGCCCTTTTCTAACCAAGACACCTCTCTAACCCGTGAAATCATTGTAACACAGGGAGATGGTGCAGGCCTTCTAGCATGCTGGAGGTAGAAGGCCTTAGAGGCAGTGGGGGATAGGCTTTTCCTATACTTATGAGTATACTTCACCAGTTTAAAAAAATGTGAGATCATTACTCCATCATAGTCACTCAGAAACACAAAGCATTGTATAGACACACTTCCCCCTCCCGAAGATTTATTTTTATTTGTGTACATGTGTATGTGTACATGTGATTATATAGTCCATTTGCACAGCTGCCCTCCAAGGCTAGAAGTGGTATCTCGTCCCCTGGGCTGGAAAGCTAAGTGCCTGTGAGGTGCTCCTAACCATTGGGCCATCTTTTAAGGCCAGGGATATTCTGCAAGTTGTGGGTAAAGGATTTGGATTTCTATCCTTTTCTTTTTACTCCGCCCTAATTATTACATGGGTATTGTGCATTTCTTCCTAAAAACAGGTTCTGTTTTTTCCCCTGCACCACATTTTTATGATCGCCTCATTTGATTTTTCTCTTAAGTTTGCATTTTAAAACTGTGAACTGTATTTTCCTTCTTTCTATTTATCTCTTGTCTCAATCACAAGGTTGGAAAAATGAAAACTATGCTAGTTTTGTTTGGTCTGAGAGCATTCCAAAATACTTGGCTGTACCTCAAATTCCTGTTAAAATAATATCACTTATAACTTTCTGCTTGGTCAATTTTATTTAACTCTCACTGCTTCACCCAAGTTGACTGCTTTGAAATTGGATTGCCCAACACCTTTCAAGCAAGTCTTCACTGTTTTTAGAGCATGAAGGCTCCTTAGACACTTTCTTTGGCAACCCTACTGCAGTCACCTACAGGAAATCTCTGTCAGTGGCTTGGCGTTGGAGTGTGAGCAGGGAGAAAGCCATTATTCACACAGGGAGCAAGCAACGAATACACATAGTGGCATAGAATAGAGCCATAGGTTACATTTTGTAGCCTGGTATTGGAATGGTATAGCCATTTCTCCATACTTTAAAGTAATGCCCTGTTGTCTCATGGTTTCCCATTCTTCCCCTTCAAAATGTAAAATTGAATAGTATTTACGACAGCAAAGCAACATGAAGCCTAGAGACCAAGGATTTGTTATATAGGCTTGGGGAGATAGCTCAGGATTTAGGAACATGAGTTATACTCCTAGAGGACTCAGGTTCAAATACTAGCATTTACATGACAATTTACATGTGACACTTCCAGAGGATCAGGTGCTACCTTAAACATACATGTAGATGAACTACACACACACACACACACACACACATATATATATATATATATGGTGGTGAAATATGTATTCCATATATATTAAAATCTATATAGTGATGAAATACATATACAATATATATGAAATGAGTAATTTAAAAAGAAAGTTAAGCAAATATAGAGTATTCAAATAGCTATTGACATAGTGGTAAGTGAAATAGCAGTTCCCAATAATGCATGCCAAAAGCAGAGAGAGAGAGAGAGAGAGAGAGAGAGAGAGAGAGAGAGAGAGAGAGAGAGGGAGAGAGGCACAGAGGGACACAAAGACAGACAAGACAAAGAAACAGAGAGAGGAGGAAGGAAAGGAGGGAAAGAGAAACAGAGAAAGACAGAGACAGAGACACAGATACACACACACACACATACACACACACCTAGAATATGAATATAACCTAACTATTGTTATATATGTGTAAAATTCTAGTCTTCAGGCCTGTATTTCATTTCAATCTTCAGTAAAACCCTACTCCAATGGGTGCTAGAGGCTCTCATCACATTATTTCCTTCCCAGGAGCCAAACACCTATTTGTCTTTTTTGAAAGCCACACTCACTCCATGATTTAAGATATAAGGAATGTTCTGTCAACTGCAGAGGAAAGCCTCTGCCTGAGTACCGCATGCAGTGTTCTTTAATAGAAATGTGAACGACTGATGCAATTAAAAGTCAAGAAAAACCTGGAGGAAGCAAAGGACTTCATAGAGGCTAGATGGGTTTTGTTATTTTAATTTATTTATTGAACATTTTTTTAAGGGAAAGTTGCATCACATACTCCAAATTTGTGAGATGAAAACTGTCAACACAGTATTCTTTAACTGGTGTGGTGTTAAGAGAAATAACAGCCACAGCTTCAGGCTGCACTGCAATTGAAAAGACACTTCTTAATGTGTTATGTAGTTAGGGGGTAAAAGGTACAGTACCCCCCTTTAACCTCTGTTGTAGGCTGGTGTCACTGCTTTTCTAACACTATTTTCTTTTGCTCCTTTCCAAATTCTATATTTTCTTCACATTTTATCTTCTAGATATCAGTTGTCTGTGGGTTTTTAAAGCTCATGAGAACCAGCCTGGCATATCAGCTGCATCTCATGTTGCATACTGTGGAGAATGGGAGTCCAGTGGTTATGACAAGATTCATTGCCAAGCTTGGGGCATCACATTATCAGCCATGTACATGAGACCATCAGAAACAGTACTGTAGGGCCTAGCAAGTTCCATCTGGAGAAGCCATGCTCTGAGCACAGGTCCTTAAATTGGATGGTAGTGCAGCTAGCCAGTTTCTCTCTCATAGTAGCCAAAATCTGTTGTTGCCTGCATGGAATTGAGTCTTCATACTGTGTATAATTTCTGTTATCCTCTTTCCAAACTCCTAAACTTGGTTGATGGAAAACACAGTTGTGTGACACAGAGTAGACATGTGTGTGTGAGAGAGATGGAGAACAGCTTGGGACTGGGGATGGGAGGATAATATTAAACTGATTTGACATCATGTTAATGGATCATGGTTACCAAGAAACAGTCTATTTATTAATTATTCAACATGATAAAAATATGAGACCAGTTTTCCAACTGTTGTAGTCAGCAAAAATATGTGAAAGTGAGCAAAGATACCTGCGGTGGGTGTCAAAGGACAGGCCAGCACTGCCTTATTGCTACATGCTCTGCAAGGATGTCTTCCTATTTTTCTAGCTGTTCTTGTTTCTTTTATGTTAATAAAACTCCTGCATATTTAAATAATTTCTCAAGATTAATAGTAATAGCATGTCCTCCAACTCATTGAACTGATTTCAGAGAATATTTTCCCTCAAGTTTTCTTCAAAGCACTAGAAGGTTCAAAGGGAAGAAGAGTCCCTGCCTTTGTTCATGGCCCCATGGCTCTGCCTTTGCTAGCCTCTTGTATGAAACTATATTTTTGTTTTATGATTTGGTGAAAAATGAGTTATCATGCCTCCTTCTAAAAGTTCTTTTAATGATCTGGCCTTCATAAACAAAATGAAAATTGTTTTTGGGGGCGAGTATTATTAGAAAGAGTTGGTTTTATGTTAATTTCCTTTGCTTATCTCTGGTTCCATCTTTTCTTTATTAAATTTTAATAAATTAAGTCAGGTATGGTGCTTGGAATATATGGACTGTGGAAGGGAAAGACAGAAAACAGTTTGGTGTCATAATGTTCTCAAGTATAGTCTCAAATGACAATCATATATTTGTAAAATGCATTGTTTCAACTCTTTCTAGAAGCTGCAAATATTTTAGGCTGCATGAACTACTTTAAGACACCATGTAGTAATTATGTTTTAGAAAAAGGCATTCTTATAGTTATGCAACTTAGGGTACCCATGTGGTGAGGCAGAATACCCCTTTCTTGGAATCTGAGAATGAGAGAAATCAGCATCTAGATTGTTTTTTAGCTGGAGGCAGATGGAACAGGACTATTGTTTTTATGTTTGTAATTGCAAATGGAAACATTACTTAATGAAGCCAAGCTGTACAAGGAACCCACTTAGTGCTGTTTTCTTGGCTTGTAATAAAAAGGCTAAAAAATTGTTTGGCTTAGAAGGCTGGGAAGGGATTAAATATTGCTTTAGAAGTGGCTCCATAGTTCCAGTCTCACGGGCACAGATAAGGAGCCACAGGCAGTCACTACAGCGCATAAGAATAGAGACAACCTCAAAACTTGGAGCCAGACCTGGAGGCACAGACCTGTGATCGCAGCTAGATAGGACACTGAATTGGAAGACTATAAATTTAATGTCAAACCAGGTCACATAGGTCTGTCTCAAAATAAAAACTAAAAAGAGTATGTGAGATACAGATCTCACAGATGGAATGTAACAACATACAACAAGCAATGAACAAACACAATAATCAACTCTGAATTCATCCCTATGAGTTCATCTTCTTAAATACTCTAGGAACATATAAGGGTCTAGCACTCTCTATTAAGCCAAAGGCTACATGTAAAAATGATAAAACAGTTGTGATAGCACATAAAATTCTATTCACAGAGAATTCTTGGAAAAACCAAAGTGGGGATAAAATTATAGTATAGTAAGCTAATCAATTTTACATTATATAGTTCCAGAAAGGCGATATGAAATGAAAAGAGATGGCTATCCCAGAGTAATTAAAAAGAAGTGTCAAGAATGAGCATTTGTCAGGACACCTCTGCCACTATCAGAAAAAAGTTTTTCTACTAATTTTTTCAGTAAGGCAGGCAAACTCCATAGCACTGACAAACATCCATCACTGAGGCCACCAGTAACACACAATGAAAGTATATTGCAACTGAAATATTAAACCAAAATAGAAACAGAGTATTTAAAAATAGAAATTTGTGCTTTATTTTCCCCAATCATTTATCATATCTAACATATTTATGCTGGCATCTCTGAGTGACGCAGATATAATTAACATTCACCAAGCATCAACCTGACCAGGCTATGTTGTAGGGACTTTTATATGATATATCTTACTGAATTTGCATGATGGAGTAAATTTAGGCAATTCAGTCACATGGCTACCTAGAATGATGAGTACTTTTGTTTGATCTTGAGACTTCTATAAGATGAAATCTCTCTTAAAATAATCACTAGCATTATTATTTTCTTATGGTGGACAGCCAAAGTCTTGCCTGAGTCTGTGCTTTTCAGAGGGATCAATGCATGCTGGGACCTTGGAGATGTTAGGTGCTTCCTGATCCCCAATGTCCAAGTCAATGTCATGAGCACATTGGCAGGGCACACTTTTTTCTGTTCCTATCAAATGAAAATTGATTTTATTCTTTCTTTGTAGCAAGTATGTGAAATTAATGAATTTTAATAGAAGAACTGCTTGGGGCTTTGGAGAGATGGCTAAGTAGTTAAAAGTATTTTCTGATTATCTTAGGTTGTTATTGCTGTTACAAACAGAGGGACTGAAAGCAAATTGGTCTATTCCACTGACACTTCTACATCACAGCGAATCATGCAGGGAAGTCAGAACAGGAAACTGGAGACAGAAACTGTTACAGAAATCACAGAGAACCTTACTTCCTGGCATCTTGTGTCTTGCTCAGTCTGCTTTCTTAAACACCCAGGCCACCAGCACAGGGGTGGCACTGCCTACAGTCAGTTGACCCTTCCATATCAATCATCAACCAAGATAATGCACCACAGTTTTGATCACAAGCTAATCTATCTGGTGGCCATTTTATTTACTGAGGTTCCCTCTTTCAAAATGACTCTAGCCTGTGTCAAGTTGATGTAAAAGTAGCTAGCACATTGCTCTTGCAGAGGTTTGGTTCTGAGCACCGTTATTGGGCTAATTGCATCCTACTGAGTCTCTAGATCCAGGAGATCAGAAGACTTTTCCAGCCTTCACAAGTACATGCATTCATGTGTGCATACATAGACACACACACACACATACACACACACACACACACAAATACTTAAGTAAGTAATAAAATAAATCTCTAAAGATTCAACAAATGGATAAAATGTCTCTTTGAAATTGGTCACTCTGCTTTTCTTGGTTTATATAAATTCATCTCATTACTGCATGTAGTTTCTGTAGGGCAGAACGCCTTTCTGTTATCTACTTTGCACAGAATTTTCCTTATTAATAATGCTGATTTCGCTTCATCATTTCTACTTCTAGTTAGAAGTCTCTTGCTGGTTAATTCTGTGAGTTTTATGTGTTGACTGTTGTATCACAAAATCTGTTAAATCAAATTATACAGAAGAAAGAGACCAATAAATTTATTTAATTACTTCAATCACATATTTTTTGTTTAAATAAATTAGCTTCCATTCTAGTATCTTTAAAAACTAATGTAGCTTTTGAATGGAGTACTTTTTGCATAGATTGAGTAATTCATTGTGAAAAAAAGGGAGTGATTTTTACCTCACTTTGAAGTATAGTTAAATTTAAATTGGGATGGTGTGGCTTGAAATTTAGAGACCTGCATCCTAATTTTGACCTTTGTCTTAAGTATAATTGAGATCAGTTAATGTCTGATTTTTAATCTTTCTTTTCTATGAATCTGAGGTTGAATTAAATTATTTTTAAGGATATTTGTATGATTTTTAGGCTCTGCAAAGGAGTGTGTTATTAAGGGATCTTTTGAGATACAAATCAAAATAATTCAAGAATTATAATTCTACATCTAGTAGTCATCAGTATGGACCTAATATGGAAAAATCTGGTAGGAGTGATATTCTTGTCCTGATTTCCCATACTCCTTGCTACTGTTTCCTTTGTGACAAGATGCAACTGGAGGGTTGAGGGGACCTTTGCTCATAGTTGGGAAGCCATAATGGCAGAAAGGCTGACACTTTGGCAAGGGCACGAGGCTAATTGCTCATGACTTTACAGATCAGAAAGCAGAGACAACATGGGAAGCAGAGCTAAGGCATTATTCCCCAAGATCTCTTCCTGGGCAAAACACCTGCCTTCTGCTAGGCTCCATGTTCTAAGTCACAAACAACACCACTAGCTGGGGACCAATTTTTCAAAAGCATGAGCTTGTGGGGGTCAGTTACTCTCAAATCACAGGCTATGCTTAGCTATAGTAGTGTTACTATGAACTTTATTACTATTATTATTATTATTATATTATTATTATTACTACTATTTATTACCACTCTTTTGGCCTTGAATGTCAAGTCCTCCTGCTTCAGCTTTTTGAGTTCTAAAATTGTATAATTGGGCTTAAATAGTATCAGTGAAATTGGAACACATAGCATTTGGTCCTCGTTACCGGCAAATATAATGTTTATACATCATTTTCCTTTTTAATGGTCAAATTACAAGCTTTTAAAAATAAAAGCAATGTCATTGTTATACTTAGCCCTATATATACTAAATATCATTGCTTGAAAATGTAGTAAATTAAAAAACTCTAAAGATTATATATGTTTGCATAAAAAAACCTGAAATCTTCAAAATCTAATACCTATTTTACAACTACAAGAAACCTCATTTCAGATCACCCACATCTCACATACTTTGCAAATAACGTAAGCCAAGATAAAATACTTCAATCACAACATTTAAAACTACTATTAAAATATGTGAAAATTGCTTTCATACCTGGATATTCAACTGAATTTCAATTAACCTTTTGAGACTGTATGCGCTGAGTTTTGACAATGAGGTCACTCACACCCAGCATACATTGCAAGGACGTCAATCATCTTTTGGAGAATGTAGGTTATGCAATGAATCCCAATTATCTGGTGCCTGTGACAGCAGTGTGATGGCTTTTCCTAAGGTTTCAAAACTGGACTCAACTTGAAAGTGACATAGCTCATTGTATTCACTGCCAGGCTGATGCTGTATCAGAAAGCCTCTTCTTCGACTACATCTAGAATATTGACCACTGCCACAGCATTGTATCTGCTACAGACAGACAGTCCCTCACTCAAATCCAAAACATGAAAGGCTCCTTCAGACAGCACCATGTTTTAGATGAATGGCAGAGTGGAGACATTATGTAATAATTAGCTCCTTGAGATAAAATCCTTAAGGAAATTAAGAATTACTTACATTTAAAAAACGAACTAAGAAACTTAATTTCCCTTTTTAACATCTTAAATGTATGTATTCATATTTTTCATTATACTAGTTAATTTTTGTGTGAGTATGTGGGGTTAGGTGGAAAGTGGGTACACACAGGCTACAGCCTGTGTGTGGAGGCCAGAGATCAGTTTGTGGAGGTCATCTTCACTCTCTCCTACCATGTGGGTCTCAGGGATATAATTCAGGTCATAAAGCTTGGTGACAAGTACCCTTATCCAAAGAATCATGCTACTTACTGTTTCCCCAATAAAAAGAACATCTTTGTGTGTGTCAGTTTTGTATATGTATTAATGCAAGGACACATATGTTTGGAGGAGAGAATAGCCTCAAGTTTCCATCTGCATCATCCATCTTATTTGAGGCAGGACTTTGGTTTGTTGCTATGTATGTCAGTTAGCTGGCCCAGATGTTTTATCAAGAACTTTTCTTTTCTGTGTCGCATCTTGCTATAGAAGCCAAGCTCATGGTGCCATGTCATGCTCCTGAGTTCTGGGAATCTGAACTCAGACATCACATTTGCACAGTGTGATAATTAGTGTTAATTATTGACTTGGCAGAATCTAGACTCACCTGGGAGTCAGGCAGACACATGCCTGTGGGAAATGCTCTTGAGTGCATTCATTGATGTGAGAAGCCCCTAGGAGGGTATTGTTTTCTAGGTAACAGATCCTAGAGTGAGTAAACTTGAGAAACTGAGCTGAGCCCTCCCTTGTACTCATTTCTTTTTTGTTTTTGACTGCGGTTGCAGTGTGACAACTGTGTCAGTCCCCAGGTGCCTTGAGCACCGAGATGGACTTTACCCTTGAGCCGTGAGTCTTTCATGCTTTGAGTTGCTTTTGTCAAGTTATTTTATCACAGCAACAGAAGGGAAACCAAAACATAAAGCAAGCATTTTACCTGCTGTGCCATCTGCACAGTTGTATTTATCTTATTTTGTTTGTGTCTGAACTTATGCCTAGAAATGGGATGTGAGTCACTTTGTAAAGTTCTCATTTAGGATTTGGCTAGAATTCAGTTTAAGTCAGATTAGACATGTGTCTCCACTCCACAAAACTTATGTTTGTGGACATAGGTTTTTATGTAATTCCTTTTATGACAAATTAATTCACAAGTGTATTTATTTACTTCATAAAATTTCAAACTCTATCCAACTCCCATAACTCAGAGATTGTTATCAAATTGATTTATTATTTTTAATGTATTAAATGTATGCCCTCACAGTCATATATAGAGCTCAAAGTAAATGTGAGATGTAAATTGAGTTAGTGGAAAACATTAAGGTGTGTCTGAGATTAAACTTAGTCCTAAATGCACGTTAGGCGATGTTCTATATTGAGCTGGCCCCTCATCTAAGACACTAAGATTTGAACGCAAGTTTTCTTCCTGACTCTTGATATAAAGCAAGTTTTGACAACTTTTTTTGTTTTTAAATTTTCATTTATTGTAATTTATTCAGGTAACATCCTGAATGTTATCCGCTTGCTGGTATCTTCCCATTCCCACTCTCCCTTCTTTTTCTATCCTATTCCCCTCCTCTAGAACTCTGACAGAAGGGGACCTCCTTTCCCACCATATGACCACAGCCTATCAGGTTGTGATAGCCTACTTCCTCTTCTTCTGTGTGCAACCAGGCCTCCCCACCAAGGGGAAGTGATCCATTTGGGGAGAGTTCATGTCAGAGTCAGTCCCTTCTCCTCCCACAACTGTGGAGAATGAGCTGTCCAGCTGTTCTCTATGAAGTAAAGGCTCCTCAGGCTGACCTCAAACTTACTATGGTACTGAAGCTGACATTGAATTTGTAATCTTCCTGCCTCCATCTTCCAAGGATTGGAATTATAGACATGTGCTACTGTATCTAGTTTCTACTGTTCTGGAGAGAGAACTACAGGCATCTTGAGTTCCAGAGAAGTAACCCACCAAGTGAACTACAGTCCCTGCTTTTGAAGTTAGGAATTTTAGGATGCTTAATAGAAAAGAGAGGTCATGTGGATCTAAGCTGTTTTAGTGTCTTCAGGATGTTTCATTGTCTTCCAATTTGAGAACTAAATCTGGTACCTTGAACAACTGTGGTGTAATCTTCAATGTGCTAACCTTAGATAGCTGTTTTAAGTTTTCCCCCCACCCATCCAAATTGGGGTCTTCCAGATTAGATTTTAGGATTTTTAACTTTTATCATAGTTCTCAAATTATTTTTCACATAACCATACCAGGGACTCTCCCATACTTCATTTAATAGTAGAGACAATTAAAAAATTTAAATACATATAATACACACACACACACACACACACACACGCACTAAACAAAAGATCAGAGTCTACATGAATTTTCCTAAATGACAATTACTTCAACAATCCTCTAATGAAAAAAGGGAGAATTTTAGACATTTTTTTTTAATTATGAAGCTTTTGTTTGTTTAGTTTGTATTTGCCTAGGATCAAGTGTGTGGTCTTGTATATGCTAAACAAACACTCCTCTCATGAGTTACATGCCCAGGTTCAACACTCAGGGTTTTATAAAATGATTGTGTTATTTGGCTATGGCAAAATACAAGACAAAACAATTTGAATAGTAAAGGCATTATTGGGGCACTTTGTGAGTCAACAGTTCCTCATGGTAGGTAGGGAAGGCATGGTGGCAGAAAACTGAGGAAGCTGCTGGGTAGTCCTGAGACCAGAAAGATGAGTGTTCATGGTAGGTTTTATTCTTCTTTAAATTTGATGTAAGACTCCAACCCATAGAATGGTGACAACCACATTCAGTTAAGCTGCTCTAGAAAAGCCTAATCTTACACATGTCTAGAGATGTGTTTCCTAGGTGATTCCATACCTGGTCCTGTTAAAGTGAAGATAAACCATTCACCTGAGTTCAAATTAGTCAAACAGATCAACATTCTGTAGTTATTTACTTAATAAAGCTTTTAATATGAATTCTGAAGTAACATTTTTCAAAGAACTCTACAAGCAAGGTCTCTGAAGCTTATCTCTAATTTTCTTTTTTTTTTTTCTTTTTTTTTTTATTAATTTATTCTTGTTACATCTCAATGTTTATCCCATCCCTTGTATCCTCCCATTCCTTCCCCCCCCATTTTCCCATTATTCCCCTCCCCTATGACTGTTCTTGAGGGGGATTACGTCCCCCTATATATTCTCATAGGGTATCAAGTCTCTTCTTGGCTACTTGCTGTCCTTCCTCTGAGTGCCACAAGGTCTCCCCCTCCAGGGGACATGGTCAAATGTGAGGCACCAGAGTACGTGAGAAAGTCGTATCACACTCTCCACTCAACTGTGGAGAATATTCTGACCATTGGCTAGATCTGGGAAGGGGTTTAAAGTTTACCTCCTGTATTGTCCTTGGCTGGTGCCTTAGTTTGAGCGGGACCCTGGGCCTAATATGGAGTTTTAGGTAATGGAAGAGGGAGGATACATACATACATACATACATACATACATATTCTGGTGGGTCTTATCATTTATGTAGGTTTATGTAAATTTTATGTAAATTCAGCACATTTTGTGTTTTATAACTTATGGTGATCAAACTATTTCATTCTCCAAAAGTTGGTTTTCAGTTGATGATCTACGCAAACTACAAGATATCTGTGACATTTGTCACAATCTTGCTTAGATACCTGACTTGCATTATGTGAATATAGGGCTAAAGTAAGACTCTGGCTTTTCTCTTATTGTGGTTGATTATTCTCCTAGGGATCTTTCTTTGAAGTTTCTTCTTTAGCTCTATGATACAGCCCCCACTCGTTCATTTTTTTGCCCCAAAATGAAATTTGCTCAGATGAAAATTTTGTTTAGTAAAAAATGTATACTCTCAGATGTATGAAAAGTCTTCCTAAGTTTTATTATTGTTTCTTTTGCTAGGAGATAAATTTAGGAAGACGACATTCCTTTCAGTGTAGCTTTAGAGAAAACTTTAAGGGGTGATGATTTCATTAATTTTCAGAAAATTACAGCCAGCTGTCAGAGATTTTCCTATATGATTGTAGCTTACTGCCTTTGAAATTACTTTCATTTCTTAAATTAACCTGTCTGAGCTAAAATGACACAATAGTGATAATAGTGTGATAAAATTGGCTTCTTTGTGTAACTTAAGTATCTTAACTAACTTAAATAATAGTATCCTGAGTTTATGACTGGTAAAACTACTCCATAAGGAGAGATTGGTTTTAGAAACATTTATAGAGCCCTTTATTAGTTTTATTGATAGATAAAGAACATTTAAAACCTGAGTCATATATACATAAAAGAGAAAGAGACTTATAGCATCAAGAAGATAGGCTATATTGAGATTAAAACTTCACTACCTCATGGTCCTATTTATGTTGGAAATAGCACCAATATTGACCCAGAGGGTCCACAGGTAGGTCCTGAGTGAGATATGTGAGCAGTAGCAGGTGGGGGGTAATCAAAAAATTCAAGAAAGAAGAAGATGGGGAAGAATATCAATATCATGGGTCTATGAAGAAGGCCCCACCAGGGAAAAGCCTCAAGGAGAATTTCTTATAAGGGTAAAGGGGAATGGATACATAGTGGGTGGATAGATAAAATCGTGAGCACAATGCCAGGAAAGCCTTTGCATTTCTCTCCAAAGAAAATCATCAGATAAAGTTTTCCTTTGGATACTTGCTTAATGAATGGAGGCCTTAGGGTGGCTCAGAATTCTTTAGGTTTAATATTTAAGCTTCTTGTCTGTTTTAAACTTTGTATGTTTATGAGCACATATGTATGCACATAGGTATGTGCATGTGAAAACCAGACATTAACTCCAGGAGTTGTTCCTCGAGTACTTCCACTTTGTTTTATATATATATATATTATATATAATTTATTCATATTATATATAATTTATTCATATTACATCTCAATTGTTATCCCATCCTTTGTATTTTCCCATTCTTCCCTCCCTTCTGCTTTCCTCCTACTCCCCTCCCCTATGACTGTGACTGTATATGCTCATAGGGTATCAAGTCTCTTCTTGGTAGCCTGCTATCCTTCCTCTGAGTGCCACCAGGCCCCCCCATCCAGGGGATGTGGTCAAATATGGGGCACCAGAGTTCATGTGAAAGTCAGACCCCATTCTCCACTCAACTGTGGAAAATGTCCTGTACATTGGCTAGATCTGGTAGAGGTTCAAAATTTACTGCACATAATATCCTTGGCTGGTACCACAGTTTGAGCAGGACCCCTGGGCCCAGATCTGCCCATCATAATGTTCTTGTTGTAGGGTTCTAGGATCCTCTGGATTCTTCTATTTCCCCATTCTCCCATGATTCTCTCACCTAGAGTCCCAATAGGATGTCCTCCCCTCTGTCCCAGTTTCCTGGTAAGTGAAGACTTTCATGGGACATGCCCCTTGGGATAGTATGCTGATATAAGTGAGTATATACCATTTGACTCTTTCTGCTTCTGGGTTAACTCACTCATTATGATCATTTATAGTTCAATCCATTTGTCCACAAATTTTAGGAACGCCTTGTTTTTAATAGCTGAGTAGTATTCCACAGTTTTTCTAAGCCTGGTCTGGGACTCATCAAGTAGGTTAGGCTGGCTGGCCAAATATCCCCAGGGATCTTCTTATTTCTAACCCCTCTGCTCCAGGATTATAAATATTTACCAACACATGCAGCTTTTTTTGTGGGTTTTGGGGCCTCAACCACAGATCCTCATACTTGTACAGCAAACAATTTGCCCACTGAGCCCTTAAACTTTTATATAAACTCTAAGAATTGCAGTTTCTTGTATATGGCTAGTGGTAGGTAAGTTACCTGGGTTGTGTTCCCCTGATGAAAGGCTGTTCTTTCATTAAGAAGAATTAGAATCTTCTTGACTCTTTTGTTGGAAGAAGATTCTACTAGTAGAATGATAGAAAACACGTCCTTTCTTTTATGCACGAAAATGCTTTCCTCGTGAGCATGAGAAATGCCTAGACAACTGGAAAATTGTGCTGTGCATCAGCCTGTGATTTCTAGCATGAACAGTAGCCAAAACATTGCAATTCTTATTTAACATCCAACAATAAAATTTTATTTTATCTTTGGAAACCCTCCAAGTTAAAAATACAAAAAGTAGATTTCTAAGAGTAGTTTGAATCAGTTTTTGGATATAGGAATGAAATCTAACATCACAAAGTTCCAAAATCTCACTTGAGGAGCAAAAACATTCATAAGAGTTAGCTCTTTATGTGATGCTTTTAAACATGCATCTACTTCTTTCGTTGTACAATTTTCTAGACCAGTTGCTCAATAATTAGCATCTCAAAAGTGCATGTGATCTAAGTTGTGCCCTTGTAATTTTTAAGAGCTAACATAGCTTGGAAAATTTTCTAATTTGATTCCCAAGAAATCCAGAAAAAAATCCTGGCAAAATGAGATGCCGTTTTGTGACTAAATTCAGTAAGAAACAGTATGTAGCATGATCTTTTTTTGTACTAAATATTTAACACCATTTACTAAAAATTAATATGAAATGTAGATTTTAAAGAAAGATATTAAGCAGTGTGCCACTGTAGTCTTTTTATATCCACTTAGATTGTATGTCCTTCATTTATAGTACCAACTTGATCACCAAACTAGGTAAATCTCATTTCCTAACAGTCTAATTTTTTTCTTTATTAGAGAAAATAATGGCCCCAGAGCAAGGAGTAAGCTATTAGATAAAAGGGAGTTCTAACTCTTGATTATTGCCTTAAATTTTTCTCTTGCATTTCCAATATGTCCCTGGAGTATGTGTGCACAATTATATATAGATATTTGTGAAATTTTCCCAGAAAGGAAGGAATGACAGACAGACAGACAGAAAGACAGACAGAGAAAAAGAAGTGGTGAAAAAGTGTTGATAGCTAATATTTCTCCTCCTTTGAACTCTAGTATTGATGAAGGTATGATTCTGTAGTACTGAAGTTTTACTATGATGACTCTTCTTTATATGGCAGGGGTGAAGGTGCAACAGTAGAGGCCACTGGAGACATCTGTGTAACTATTGGCCTCCTTTATACTGTTGGTATAGGCAGCTTAATACTGTTTGTAAAACATTAAAAGTGGAGGAAGAATTTTATCTCTTTGGAATTTAGTGTCTTCTCATTTTTTCCATATTATTTGAAGGAATTTTGTGCACTACTAGAAAGTGAGTAAATTATTTTTTTCCAGAAGAAAAGAAAAGCATTTTCCATTTTTATGTTTCTTTTTTTAAACATATACGTATATATTATCACACATGCATAAAATAAACTAGATACAGCAGGAAGAAACATGAGACAATCAGGAATTATATAAATGTTACATTCATAGTTATTTGACCATTTGTATTTAGTAAACTTGAAGTAAAAATCTTTACTATCTTGTTGGGTCTAAATTTCTGAATGAAAATCACTATCTATCATATCTCATCTCTATTAACTTAAAACATCTATTTTGATCTGAAAACATCTTTACTCTCAGCTAAGCTTAATTGTAAGACTAAACTATCTGGTCTTCAACCCCATCAGAGACTTGAACCATAAGTGTAGGTTAGCAGCTTCCAAACTGAAAAAATGACTAAGACAGTTTACTGCCTGAAAAGTTACCTAACACTCTATAATGTTTGAGCACCTCTTTGTCCTTCTTGTCCAAAATTTCTGACAGACAAATTTGCAAGGCAGGAAATATTGAGGGCTTGCTTACCCTGTCATAGCAGAGTTTGGCTGTCAACTCTGCCTACACCTGTGCTTGCCCCCTTTTAGGGAGAATTCTCTTTGTTGCAGAAATGAGGACATTTTGCCTACTGGCTCATTTGCCACCTTTGATGCCAACTCCATAAGAAGGTTTTCTGATGCTCATCATCTTATTTGAGGTAGGCTGGATATTGCCAGGAGTTAACTTGTCTTGTTTTTAAAGAACCTAAGTAAAGCATTTTTAAGTGCCAAAAATAGCTCCTTTGTGTGAAAATATTACATACTCAAAGACATTTTATGTAAGAAAAAATTGAATCATCCTAGGAATTAATATTTTTAAATATATAGGAGGATAAATGTTAGAGACAGAAGAGAAAGGAATTGGTATAGATAAACTGAGAACACAAGCCTTTATCTGCTGCCATCTGGATATTTATCCTGTTTATGAGGCTTTGGGCTTCTTGTAGGATTGGAGACTGACAACTGGTACCCTTAGTTTATGTCTATATGAAACAGGCATTTCTAAGTGTCTTGTTTAGCTTTTCTGACTTTCCATTCATAGTTTTCAATGTCATATTCATCACTAGATAAAGGAGGAAGAAAGGTTTATTTCGAAGACGTCTCTCATCTCTCGAACAGAACCGAAATCTCACACTTTTTTTTCTTTAAACCATTAAATCATAGAAGCTACAATTGGCATCCATATATTCCAAGGAGACTTTTCATTCATTGTTTAAATATATGAGACTGTTAATCTTCACAGAGTATTTTTAGAGAAGTGGTCACCATCTATTGTTCATTTGGGGTGTGTGGAGAAGGATTTTCTATGTAGCTCAGGCTGGCCTATCTCATGAAGTCTCTTTAGTGGTGGATTACAAGTCTGCCACCCTGGCCAGTCTACTATTCCTTTCTATTTCCTGCCTCAAAAACATATATCTTTGCTTTGAAAAATCTGAGGACACTCGCAACATTGGGGCAACCTGAAAAAATGAGACACTCTCCTGTGAATTTGCATTGTGAGGATGACACAAACTAAGTTTATCACTGATAATCTGAATAACTGTGCCCTATAGAAAGTTCTCCCTACTATGCAAGAAGCATGAACTCATGACTGTGACTATGCAAGTAGCTGTGAGTGCAAATATTTGGCCTTCATTCCTTTGGTCCCAACCTCACATTATGGTAATAATTTTGATTTTTAAGTTGGTCAGTGTTTGTAACTAAAATGTCCTAATTGTGATAAGCAAAAATATTTCCTAAGTATGACTTATCTGTGAGAAAGTGAGATGCCCGAGACTGAGTGTTCTTACGTCCAGAAGCTCCTTTACTGGCATATATCTTCCCATTTGTCTCAGTTTTACTTATTCATTAATTCAATGACATATCATTGTGCCCATTTCCTTGTTCACTATTAATGTTTTCAAGGCATTCAGTCACAGAATAAATATCACTTTTGCAAAGAAGTGAAAGCCTCAAATCCACTGTGTAGTACTTTTGTCATACATAGTATTTTTAATTTGCTTTGGTACCAATTTATTTATTTATTTACTTAATATCCTTATTGTCAATCTTCTCAATCAAATTCAAGAAGTTAATTATTTGCATCTTAAAAATGATAATTTTACATGAGTGTGTGTGTGTGTGTGTGTGTGTTTCAGAGTGCCAACGTATAGTGATCAAAGGACAACTTAATTGCAGGAAGTAATTCTTTCCTTCTAACATGTACATTCAGGGATGCACCTCAGTTCACCCTTACCTACAGAGCCATCTCACCAGTCCTCTTCCTTTTTAAACATGCCTAATTCCTATGATAATGCCTACTGGCTAGATAGTGGAAATGTGTAAAGGATTATTTAAAACTACAGGTATGTTAGTTACTTTCTTGTTGAAGTGACAATTGAACCTGACAAGAAGCATTTTGGCACCTTTATCATAAAGTTTGAAGGGATATAGTGTGTCGTGGTGGAGAAGATATGAAGTTAGTTGTTCACATTATGTCTTCAGGCAGGTAGAAAAGGGCATACAGGAAGTGGAGAAGTCTATAGAACTTCAAGGCTCACCCAACACTCTCTATATTTCCTGATGGCTCACTCCTGCCATGGAAAGAAACAATAAAACCATTCATTTCTTATGGTTGCTTTTATGTGTCCAGTCATGATACTGAATGCCAGTTTGTCTTTGGGCTCATGCGCTTTTTGCTTTGGAATTGGGCAGTATATAGAAGATGCAAACAGTAAAATGAGAAATGTTATGGTTCTGATTGAATTGCTTTCATCCTACTTTTCATGGAATACTGAACTATAAGGGGGCTGGCACTGTGGACAACAAGAAAGAAATCTTATAGGACCAGAGGAGATATTTAGCAACAATTTTATCTCTGGTAGCATAGAAAGAAAGTTAAAAGTTATGCCTAATCATTTTAAGGATTTAGCTAAAGAGATTGCCAAGGAAAGCCATTATGTATCATTCAGTTTCTTTTTATCATTTGAACAATTACATAACCACTTGGGTAGAGGTTCAGAATAAGTTTAAAGCTTCAGCTTGTAGGAATTTTAATACTTCCATTTGGAAAAAAGAAAGGAACAAGAAAAGAAAATAATGCAAAAAAAGACCAAGAGAGTGTAACTAAGAGTCTAGTGCCCACCATGAGAAAGCATGAGGAAATATTTCAGAGATCAGATCTAACCATGACCAGCTTTCACCTGGCTGGATTGTAGATTCATTCCTACCGAATAAGACTTTAATGAGTGGTTAGTTTATGCCTATCTCACAGCTTTATGTTGGCAAAAAAATGCATAACTTGTCCCTTTTTGTTTCATAGCCCGACAAAAGACAATAGATGGTACTTAAGCAATTCTTCCTTATGGTTGATGAGCAGGGTCACCAGCAGTTGTTGTATATTGATTTTCTCCAAATTGAAACATTCCTTCTTGGAAGGAGGCTGGTAGAACATTGCAGAAGAGGGAGTGGAAAGATTGTTAGAACCAGAAGTTTGACAAAAGATTGTGTCTCCTTGAAATGACAAAACAAAGAAAGAAAGAAAAACAAACAAAACAAACTTCACCTATAACAATATGGCTACTTAAATAAGGCCTAAACAAAGACATCATCATGTTGATGTGAAGGAGAAAAATCTCACAATACCCTACTTCTTGACAAAGAATTACAAGCAACTGAGGACTGGAGAGAGTAAGAATTAGTCTTTCCCAGGGGTGATCTACCTAATTGATTGTTACGGTGATTTCAAGAGAATGCCCTCTATAGGCTCTTATTTTCGAATGCTTGGTCCCCAGTTTGCGGAAGTGTTTGTGAAGGATCAGGAGGTGTGGGCTAATTGGAGGAGGTGTCTCTCTGGGGATGGGCTTTGGGCTTTCAAGTGCCACACTAGGACCAGTCTCACTTTCTCCTATCTGCAACTTGTAGAACAAATGTAAGTTCTTAGTTATTGATTCAGTACCATGCCTACCCACCTTCCATGATCCTTGCTAATACAATGATCATGAACTAATCTTCTGAAATTGTAAGCAAGGCCACAATTAAATGCTTTCTTTTTATAAGTTGCCTTGGTTGTGATATTTTGTCAAGTCACTAGTAACCCTACCCTAACTATGGCAGTTATACAATGCCAAGTAGTTAGTCATGAGGTCATACAATAAGGTCCTATAGGCAATATAAAATGCACTTGTTAGATTGCATTTATATATTTATACGTGTGTGTGTGTAACAATAATGACTGAAAGGAAGGTGTAACTATAAGTAAAAATTGTAGATCAGTGCTAGTCAGTGGTAATGCATACATTTAACGTAAAAGCAAGTAGATATCTGGATTTGAGGCCATCTTGGTCTATAGACAGAGTTCCAGGACAGCCAGGGCTGAACAGAAAAAACATGTGTCAAAAAATAAAAACAAAAACAAAAAAACAAAGCTTACTCTTAAATAACATCTAGGAAGACTAGAAAGTAAACAGAACACATAAGTCTTAAGAATTCCTTACACATACAAGATTCACAAAATGGCTCCACAACCATAACAGTTGCTATGAAGAAAAGAATCTCCTCAGTGGTGGTTGAGTTGTCTATACAGGTAATGAAGGCAGATCTATGAATGTAGATTTTCTGAGAAGTGAGGCACCCTGGAGTGGCATGTAGGCTTTTTTGTGATGTAGCTGCCCTTCAATCATCCATATTTCTTTAAGTAACCCCTCAGCTACACTCCAATGAGTAACTCCAATTACCTCATAATTCATTCAGCTAGAATTGTTGCAATCATTTTTTGGCTTATACAATGTGCTTTTAAAAATTATCTTTAAATAATTTATTCAGACTATATCTCAGTTATTATCCCCTCACTTGTATCTTTTCATTTCCTCCTCTTTCACTCTATTACCATCCGCTAGGCCTATGACAGAAGGAGACCTTCTCCCCCATCATATGATCACAGCCTATCAGGACTCAACTGGGTATCCTGCTTACCCTTTCTCTGAGTGCCACCAGACCTTCCAACCAAGGGGAAGTGATCAAATAGGGGGCACCAGAGTTAATGTCAGAGGCAGTCTCCACTCTCTACACAACTGTGGAGAATGCACTGTCCATTGGCTAGATCTGAATAGGAATCTATGTTTACTGCATGCATTGTTCTTGGTTGGTACAGTAGTTTGAGAAGAAGCCACTGGGTTCAGATTTGATAGCCTTGATAGTCTTCTTGTAGCATACCTGAACCCTCCGGGTCCAATTGTTTCCTATTCTCCCACACCTCTTTCACCTGGAGTCCCAATAGGAAGTCCCAGAATCTGTCCCAATCCCCTACTGAATGAAGACTCTCAGAGGACATCCTTGTTGGGCTAGTGTCCAATTATAAGTGAGTATACACCATATATATCTTTCTGGGTCTGGGTTAACTCACTCAGGATGATCATCCATTTGCCTTCAGACTTCAAGATTTCTTTGTTTTCCATAGCTGAGTAATATTCCATAGTGTATGTACCACAGTTTCCTTATCCATTCTTCGACTGAGAAATATTTAGGTTGTTTCCAGATTTTGGATATTATGAATAAGTCTGCTATGACCATAGTTGAGAAAATGTCCTTTTTGTGTAGTGGAGTATCTTTCAGGTATATGCCAAGGAGTGGACTAACTGGGTCTTGAGGTAGTCCTATTCCCAATCTTCTGTGAAAGTGCTAGATTGATTTCCAAAGTACTTGTACAAGTTTTTACTCCCATCTACAATGAAGTATTATTTTCCTTTCTCCACATCCTCTCTAGCATGTGCTGTCACTTGAGTTTTGGGTCTTAGCCATTATGATGTGTGTAAGATGGAATCTCAGAGTCATTTTGATTTGCATTTCTCTCATGATTAAGGATGCTACGCATTTCTTTAAGTGTTTCTCAGCCATTCAATATTCATCTGTTGAGAATTCTGTTTAGCTCTCAAACCCACTTCTAAATTGGGTTATTTGGTTTGGTGGTGTTTGATTTCTTGATTTCTTTATATGTTTTGGATATTAGACTTTTGTCAGATGTGGGGTTGGTGAAGCTCCATTCCCAGTCTGTAGGCTGTTGCTTTGTTCTGCTGTCAGCATCTTCGGCCTTATAGAAGCTTCACAGACTCATGAGGTTCCATTTATTAATTGTTGCTCTTAGAGTCTGAGCTGTTGGAGTTCTGTTCAGGAATTTGTCTCCTACCAATGAGTTCAAGGATCTTTCCCACTTTTTCTTCTAACAGATTTAGTGTCTCTGATCTTATGTTGAGGTTTTTAATCCACCTGGACTTGAGTTTTGTGCATGGTGATAAATACAGAAATATTTGCATTTTTCTACATGTAGATATCTAGTTAGGACAGCACCATTTGTCAAAGATGCTATTCTTTTTCCATTGTATAGATTTGGCTTCTTTGTCAAAATTCAAGTGTCCACAGGTATGTGGATTTATATCTGGGTTTTTTATTCCATTCCATTGATCAACCAGCCTTTGTTATGCCAGTACCATGCTGTTTTAGTTACTGTTGCTTTATAGTATAGCTTGAGATCTGATATGGAGATTCTTCTGTACAATTTTATTGTACAGGATTGTTTTAGATATTCGGGTTTTTTTTTGTTTTTCCATATGAAGTTGAGAATTGATCTTTCACTGTCTTTAAAAATTGTGTAGGTGTTTTAATAGGGATTGCATTGAATCTGTAAATTGCTCTTGGTAAGATGGCCATTTTTACTATGTTAAGTCTCTTGATCCATGAACAATGGAGATCTTTCCATCTTCTGATGTCATCTTCAATTTCCTTCTTTAGAGACTTAAAATATTTTTCATGTAAGTCTTTCACTTTCTTGGTTAGAGTTATATCTAGATACCTTATATAACTTGTGGCTATAGTGAAGTATGTAGATTCCCTAATTTCTTTTTCAGAATGAATGTCATTTATATACAGGAGGGCTGTTGGCTTTTTTGAGTTAATTTTGTATCCAGCCACTTTGTACCCAGCTACTTGTACACAGTTATTCCACTCCTTGGAATATACCTGAAAGATTCTCCACTACACAACAAGGACATTCTCTCCACTATGTTCATACCATACCTATTTATAATAGCCAGAATCTGGAAATAACCCAGATGTTCCTGATTCAAAGAATGGATAAAGAAACTGTGGCTCATTTACACTATGGAATACTACTCAGCTATCAAAATCAAGGAAATCTCAAAATTTGAAGGTTTTTATGAGCTGTAAAAGTTCTTTGGTGGAATTTTAGGGGTCACTTATGTACACTACTGTATCATCTGTGAATAGGGATAATTTGACTTTCTCCTGTCCCATTTGGACTCCCTTGATCTCCTTTTGTGGTCTTAGCTCTAGCTAAAACTTAAATAACTATATTGAAAAGATATGGAGAGAATGGGCAGCCTTGTCTAGTCTATGATAATATGGGATTTTCTTGAGGTTTTTCTCCATTTAATTTGATGAGAGCTATTGGCTTGCTGGATGTAGCTTTTATTATGTTTAGGTATTTGCATTGTATCCCTGATCTCTCCAAGACTTTAAACATGAATTTAAGTTGGATTTTGTCAAATGTTTTTCAACACCTAAGGAGATGATCATGTGGTATTTTCTCTTTCAGTTTGTTTATATGGATTAATGGATTACATTGATGTATTTCCATATATTGAAACCATCCCTATATGCCTGAAATGAAGCCTACTTGGTCATGGAGAATGATATCTTTGATATGTTCTTGGATTCAGTTTGTGTGTATTTTATTGAGTATTTTTGCATCAATGTTTGAAAGAGAAATTGGTCTGATATTCTCTTTCTTTGTTGTGTCTTTGTGAAGTTTAGGTGTCAAGGTAACTATGGCCTCATAAAATGAGTTTGGTAATATTCCATCTATTTCTATTTTGTGCAATAGTTTGAAGTGTATCAGTGTTAGGTCTTCTTTGAAGGTCAGGTGGAATTCTGCTCTGAAACCATTTGACCCTGGGCTTTTTTTGGTTGGGATACTTTTTATGACTGCTTCTGTTTCTGTAGGAGAAATAGAACTATTTAATTTGTTTATCTGATTTTAATCCAATTTTGGCAAGTGGAATTTATGAAGAAAATTGTCCATTTCCCTTAGATTTTCAAATTTTATGGCATATATGCCTTTGAAGTAGGATCTTATGATTCTTTGTATTTCTTCAGTGTCTTTTGGTAGATCTCCCTCTTCATTTCTGATTTTGTTAATTTAGAGAGTGTCTCTCTGCCTTTTAGTTAGTTTGGCTAATGATTTGTCTCTCTTGTTGATTCTTGGAAAGAACCAGCTCTTGGTTTTGTTGATTCTTTGCATCATTGTTCTCTTTGTTTCTAATTTATTGATTTCAGGCCTGAGTTTGATTATCTCCAGCCATCTATTCCTCCTGGGTGTTTCTGCTTCTTTGTTTCTAGGGCTTTCAGATGTGTCTTTAAGTTGCCTATATGAGATGTTTCCAATTTCTTTATGAAGGCACTTAGTGCTATGAATTTTCCTCGTAGCACTATTTTTCATGTGTCTCATAAATTTGGGTATGTTGTACCTTTATTTTCATTGAACATTATGAAGTCCTTAATTTCTTTCTTTCTTTCTTCCCTGACCCAGGTGTCATTGAGTAGAGAGTTATTCAGTTTCCATGTATATGTAGGATTTTTTTAAATTCTGTTGTTACTGAAGTCCAGCTTTAGTCCATGGTGATCTGATAGAATAGAAGGTATTATTTCAATCTTCTTGTATCTGTTGAGGCTTGCTTTGTGACTTACTATATGGTCAATTTTAGAGAAGGTTCCATGAGGTGCTGAGAAGAAGGTATAATCTTTTGTGTTTGTCTGAAAAGTTCAGTAGATATCTGTTAGATGCATTTGATTCATGACAATTGCTAGTGTCATTATTTCTCTGTTTGGTTTCTGTTTTGTTGAGGTATCCTTTGGTGAAAATGGGGTGTTGTCTCTCATTATTAATGTGTGGGATTGATGTGTAGTTTAAGCTTTGTTAATATTTCTTTTAAAAATGTGAGTGCCCTTATATTGGGGGTGTAGATGTTCAGAATTGTGATGTCATCTTGGTTGACTTTGCCTTTAATGAGTATGAAGTGTCCTTCTTCCTCTCTTTTGCTTAATTTTGGTTGAAAGTCTATTTTATTGGATATAGAATGGCTACACCAATTTGCTTTTTCTGTCTATTTGCTTGGAATACATTTTTCTAGCCTTTTATCCTGAGGTAATGTCTATCATTGTGCCCGAGATGTGTTCTTGAATGCAGAAGAATGTTGGGTTTTTTTTATGCATCCATTCTGTTAGTCTGTGTCTTTTTTATTGGAGAATTGAGTTCATTGGTTTTGAAATATGTTAATGACCAGTGAATATTAAATCCTCTGATTTTCATGTTGGTTGTAGTAGAGTGCTTGCATGGTTATGTTTTGCTACAGTGAAGTTATGTATTTCCTGTGTTATCTTGGTTATAGTTTGTCACTTTGGGTTGGAGTTTTTCTTCTAATAACTTCTATAGGGCTGGATTTGTAGATAGGTACTGTGTGAATTTGACTTTGTCAAGGAATATCTTGTTTTCTCCATCAATGGTTATGGAAAGTTTCACTGGTTATAGTAGTCTGGACTGGCATCATCTGTGATCTCCTAGGGTTTGCAGGATGTTTGCTCAGGCCCTTTTGGCTTTTGTGGTCTCTGCTGAGAAGACAAATGTAATTCTGATAGGTTTGTCATTATATGTTACATGGCTCCTTTCCTTTGCTGCCTTTAATATCTTTTCTTTGGTCTGTACATTTTGTGTTTTTATTATTATGTTGCAGTAGGTCTGTTCTATTTTGTGTTCTGTAGGTCTCTTTATGTTTATATGCATTTCTTTTTTTAAGTTGGGGAAAATCTCTTAAGTGACTTTGTTAAAAATATTTCCTGGGCCTTGGAACCAGGTGTCTTCTCTTTCCTCAATGCTTATTATCCTCAGGTTTCATCTTTCCATGGTGTCTTTGATTTCTTGGATGTTTTGTGTCATGAACTTTTCATAGTTAACATTTTCTTTGATGGTTGCATTATATACTTCTATTGTATCTTCTACACCCGAGAGTGTTTCCTCCATCTCTTGAGTTCTGTTAGCAATACTTAACTCTGCATTTCCTGTTTTCTTCTCTCTAAGTTCTCTTGTTCCTGACTTTCTTCTGTCTCTGTTTTTATCATTGTTTCCATTTTTATCTTCACGTCTTGAACTTGATATCCTTCATCTGTTTGTTTGCATTTTCCTAAATTTCTTCCAGTGATTCATCCATTTCCTCTCTATAGGCTTCTGTCATGTCCTCTCTAATGTCCTCAATTTGTTTGGTCTCATCTTCCTGAATTTGTTTATGGATTTTATCAGTTTCCTCCATTATCATCTTCATTACTAAGGATTTGAGGTCAATTTCCTGTGCTTCAGTTGTGTTTTAGTTCACAGGGTTGAATTTTTTGGGATAGCTGTGTTCTGGAGATACCATATTGTTTTGGCTTTTGTTGTTTGTATTTTTAGGATGGCCTTTAGTCCGCTTGCTATTTCTGATGTTTGGAGGTATTTTCTGGTGTCCTTCACAGATTGTTGAGCATAGTTTGTTTGTGATTTTTATAGATTGAGACCCCTAGTCTTTGGGGATGAGGAAATGCTCTGGATTAGGCAGGTGACTTGGTTTTAGCTCTGGGGGACTTTGCTCCACACCCTGGGCTCCCCATTGGGCCAGCATAGGCTATTGCTGATGCTCTACACCCCCAGATTCAGTCCAAAATAGTGAAGGTACTACCTGCCTTTGGCTGCAGTTTGTCAACCATGCCCTCAGCCACTGGGGCCCTGGGACCTTGGATCAGTCAGCCAGAGTTCAAGAGCCACTTGCTGTCTTAGACTTCCACCTTCCCTTTCTTGCTCTGGCCATGGGACATAGGTTCAGTCCATCAGAGACAGCAAGAATGCACAGTAGCCAAGAACCTGAGAATGTGTCTGCAGCTGCCTGGGTTCCTTGCCCCCCTCCCCACCTCCTGCATGGGTTCTGGGTCCCTCTGTGGACTGGCAGGGTGATCTGAAGTCAGATCTATCCCATATCCACACCCTGGCTTCCCCTCTAGGCCAACAGACATTGAGGTTGGTAGTTTATAACACACAGTTCAGCTAGAGAGAGTGCAGGCACTGGCTTGACAGGCTGGGTTGGGCTTTGGAGACCCCGCCCTTGAGTCACTGGACCATTGGACTTTATATGTACTGGAGAAGGGTGGCCTGGGATCAGATCCACCAGTTCTCCTTGGTTCTCCCCTGGGCCAGCAGATCCAGATACTGGTACTTCATGGCCCATAGTTCAATATGAGACACAGGGTCCTATATATAGAGCACAGCTGCATCTCGCAGACAAGTATGCATCCAGTCACTGGGGGCTGGACACTTGGCTTCCATGGACACAGTTGAATGACCAGAGGACACACCCACCTGTGCTATGCACCGTATGGGCTCCTCTCACCTATGGCTTTCCAGGTCTTGTGGTCTGTAGCTCCCAGCCCGATCTCTAGACTCCATCCTGCCACTCAGACATCATGCTTAGTCAGTGCCATCATCTTCTATCCCTCTCATACTATGTGCTTTATCTTTGGTGAATAAATGTTAATAAGTATAGCTTTGTTTGGATTCCTTATGTAGTTGATTCTGACCTTAAGCTCCCGATCCTTCTGCCTCTACATTGTAAGTGCTAGGATCATAGCAGGTATATGCCACTATGCCCATAGAAAAAGTATAGTTAAGGAGCTCAATCCATTCTTGGTGAAGGTTAGATGAAAATACTTTGGACTATAAGCTAATATTGTGATGGGGAGAGTTTAGCTGTCCTGATCAGTGAATCGATTTTGAATTTGAGAACAATTTAATTTGTTGCTTCCAGAAGATGGATATGATGGGAAGCCTCTAATATGGCCACTAGTAATCTTTAGTTCCTCAAATTCATATATTTTGGTGGTTCCTTCATATCATGTGACCTGAGCCTATTGCCTCACATCTAACAGACAGGACATGATAGGATACTCTGCTACTGTTCTAGTCACTACAGCTGAACAGCTCAGAAGAAGCAACTAAAGGAAATCAAATTTTATTTTGACTCTTGGTTTGAGGGTACAGTCAAGCATGGTGGAAGGGCAGAGAATTTGGAGTAATTAAAAGCTACAGTAGGAAATACAGCTGCCTCCTTGTATCTGTGTATATCAAGAAGCAGGAGGATATAGGAAGTGGGGCCAAGCTATAAACAAAGGTCTACCTTCTATATATCTGCTTATTACAGCTAGCTCCTACTGTCCAAAGCTTTTGAAGCTTCCCCCAAACACCATCATTACCCGAAAACTAAGTGTTCAAGTAAAATATCTATGGAGGACATTCTACATATACCTAGTAACAGATGTTAAGTTTGCTGTCTGATATTCTGGGGTTTCCATCTGGGAGGGAATCTCTCTCTCACTACCTCTTAAATGATATATCCTGGGAGAAGTCAGCTGCCATGCCATAAGACAATGACAGGACCATGGGAGAGAGGTTGAAATCTGGTTTTCAGAAGCCTTTTAAAAGTTTTGAGAATAAGCTAGGGACCAAGTACTCCTAGCCAGTGTTTGAAATAACTGAATCCCAGCCAACATTGACTAGACCTGATAAGGGAACCAGATCCGAAACTACTCATTTAAGCTGCTGGCCAACTTCTGCTCTGAGTGTATTGGAAGATAAATGTTTTCACACTTGAAAGGATGTGACAATAACTCATGCAGAAAAGGATAAAAATACATTACTTTTTTAGAGGACAGACTATACTATCATCTTCCAATTGCTATTATGAAATGTTCTGTGAAGAAGCAACTCCCATCTGCTTAGTAAGATGACAGTTTCAATGAGTTTTTCATCTTCCAAAGAGCATAATCTTCCAGTTTGTACTCTTAGATCTCCACTGGCTTCCCAAAGCTTTTGTCTTTCTTTTCTTTTAGTTCTAAAATGAGAGCTTGAGGGTTGAATGTATAGATCAGTTGGTAGAGTGATTCCCTACTTGTATATTTTATGCCCATAACTGCACAAACCAGACACAGAGGTATCCATTTTTCTTTCTAGCTGGGGAAGTGAAGTCAAGATCAGGAGTTCCAGGTCATCCTTGGCTCTCTAGTGAGTTTAAGGCTGACCTGGATTGCGTGTGACCCTGTCTGAGAATGATGAAAGAAAGAAGGCAAAAAGAAGGGGGAGGAAGGAAGGATGGCCTCAGTGTGTGCTTGTGTCCTTGTATGTCCTTATAGTGATTAAAAGTTGTGGCTGTTAGAAGTCATAATTGGTTCATGTCAGATGGGCTGAGTCTATATGTAATTTTGCAGCCTGTTTTACCTTGTGCCAAGAACTGAGCACTGCTGTGTGTGATCACCTTTGACCACTCTAACACCAACTTTAAAGGGGCTTTCCTAGTGTCACACTTAGTAAGTGGTGCTCTGGAACATTTTATTATTGTGGTAATGAAAATCTAACTTAGACCCACTGGGCAAGTGCTTAGTATGCTAACTGCCACTACTGTGGGTCTGAAATGTGAGTGCTGTCCTGATAATGTAAGCCTGAGCCTTCTCTTCTCTATGCAAAGATCTGCTATTCTGCTCAGTAGGAATGGGACAGAAAACTGAGTGGGTCGATGCCTTTGCCCTTGAAAAGTGGCAGCTGTGGCTGATCTCAAATGCTGTTCCAAATATGGGAGATGCTTAAACTAGCCAGTTGCTTTGATTGTCACAATAAGAAGCACCTAACTATTGCAAGAAAAAAAATAGAAGATTGACTGAGACATTTGGCTGAATGGAATGGAAATGCCTGGGTGATGTGTGTATCCAAGACAACAATGTCACGGGACAGAGGCTGGGCATGTGAGAAACCATCATGTGCAGGAGCACTTGGTGAATGCCTCACAAATCCTAGGTCATCCTGACACGTGTTATTGACTCTGCTATTTTTAGGTGGTAGAGTTTTAAAATACAGCAAAATCTCAGATTTTGACTAAGATCTGGTTCTATTTTAACACTTTTGTTTGTTTGTTTGAGACATAATCTGTTCTGAAACTCAGAAGCCCAATGATTCAGTATCATAATTGCTGATTACTTAAATTCGAGATGAAATTATTTCAATCCAACCATGCTGATCTCTTGTACCTTTCCCCACCATTCCTTTTCATGTCCATCTTGTCTCTTGTTTTTTTTGGGGGGGGCGGAACAGGGCTTATTCTAAAGCACAAGATAGACTAGAACTCACTCTGTAGCTTAGGCTGGCCGTGAACTGATGGCAATCCTCCTGCCTCAGATTCCTGTGTGCCAGATTTACAGATGTGCCCAACATGCCTGGTAATGACATCTCTTTAAAAAATATTCAGCATTAACATGATTTTAAAATAGGATTTCAGTTTAACTTTTTATCTACATAATGTTTTTTTCATTTTCTTTTCAATTTTACAATTATTTTCTTAAAAATGAAATCCTTTATGTTTCTTTTTTTTAAGTCTGCATAGTTTTAAAAGTTAACATTGGGAAACATACTATATATTTTTTAAATCATTTATCTCATACCCAGACTCAGTCATACTGTGAAGGTCAAGCTTGTCTTATCAGCTTGTCTAAATATCTGATGGTTGTTTTTACTTAAAGTTATTTAATTTTTTGTCCTCCTTTTCTTTTCCAGTCTTCTATCTGAAAAAGAAACCATGTCTGGTATGATAGCTCTGAAAACTGCCAATGTAAGCATGAGTTTCAGCACCAGCAGCAGCACTCAGTTAAAACCTTGGAATGGTAGCACGTAATCTCATCACTAGAGCTACAGAAGCGATCAAAATTCCTGGTTGATGGTCAACTAGCCTTGCTTGATTGATAAATTCCAGGCTAGTGAGAGACCAGAGATAGATAGAGATAGACATAGACATAGACATAGAGAAAGATAGAGATAGATAGATAGATAGATAGATAGATAGATACATACATACATACATACATACATACATACATACATATATACATACATAGAGATAACAGACCCTCACTCAATACCAGGAGGTAACTTCTCATCCACACAAGCCAAAACTTTGCAACATATACACAGAAAATTTAATTAAGAAGGAAATATGAGCAAGCTTGATTCCTTTCTCTTTCACCTGCTCAGCTCTCAACTGCCAATCTTCTTCATTCTTTATTGATGTGTGTGGGACCCAGGGAAGTTGTGGCTGTTTGGAAGTAAGCAGTAGCTCAATGGAGTTAGAGACACTTGGACAAATGCATTCTGTGGTGTGGCTTGATTATGCATATAAACTTCTTGAAGCTTTCCAGAAAGAACTATCATTTTGAAGATTTGTATCACATTTTATTAATAAAATTATTCAAGAAAATTGTCTCTATATAAATATTCCCTAGATTATCACAAATATAGAAGACTTTGGGGGCAAAAATTAGGGCAAAATGTATCAGTTAAATACTAACACCCATGACAAATGCATTTGATCATCCCAAGGCCTCTCAGATCTATTCTTATCTTCTCTGGAATGTTTTGTCAGGGAAACTCTACCACTGCCTCTCAAAGCTTGCTACGCAGATCATGAAAACACTGCATGGAAACCCACAGTAACTATGGGGATTCTGTTACTATGGTAGACTTATTTTATTTGTAAATGAAACACCATAAATGATCCAAATCATATACCATAGAAATCTTGGGCCAAGTAGAATACTTTCTGAGGAAGCATGAGCACCTGAGCTCAATCGCAACTGTTCATGTGAAAGTCAGAGAACAGAGCTCTGGGGAGGTAAAGACAGGGGAATCGAGAAATACACCAGCCAGCAAATTTAGCCAAGTTAGTGAGCTACTTTCAGTGAAAGACCTTGTATCAAAAACCAATATAAACAAAGCACGGAGTAAGACACATGAAACCTAACTCAGACCACCACCAAACATATGCATGTGTACACATGTGCATCCTGAAAACCGAATGTGCATATATATATATACACTCACACACACCTTGTGATAGTACATATAAAAAATTTAAATGTTCCCTGTTTTTCAAAGTGAGGTTTTGCACACTCTCTATTTAGTGAGATGATTTAATCAAGAAATTCCCTGACTTTCATTTAATAATTAGTCTGAATTGTGGTTTAGAAGTTTCTATGTTTGTCTTCTTTGAAGTTCAAGTGTAATAATGGAACACTAATTAGAAGAAAATATGTAAATTGATTACTATTTAATAAATAATAATAGCACTAAGCTTGTGCAGTCATAGCACTTGAGAGTCTGAGACTGGAGAATTGCTATGAATTCTGGACTAGATTAGACATCTACATAGTGAGGACCTGCCAACCAGAGCTTCAAAGCAAGAGTCTGCCTCAAACAAAAGAAAACAAAACAAACAAACAAACAAAAGCAAAAACAAAAAAACCAAAATAACCCCCCCTAAAACCCTAATAACAAAGCTTGTACATGGTTGACTCTGATTGACTACCATAAACAAAAGGCAAAGTGTGACTGAAATGCCACCTTCTGTATGATGATGGAACCCATGTCAACAAATCTGATTTCAGAAATCACCTCAGTTTTTTGGGTCACTAGCCATAGTGTTGAAGTCCTCATGTCCTGCAGAAGGCTCCCAGAAGGAAAGGGAGGGAGTCAGTACAGGACCCTTTCCAATGGTTTTCAATCCCTATTTTCTCCTCCCAATATGAATCAGTGTGAAGTAGGTGCAGCTCAGTTCTAATTGTGTAATGTTCACAAGGAAAGCTTTTGAGAATGTGTTTATGAGAACATGAGAGTTGTTAATTTGTCTAGGGAGAGTGATAGGCAAGATGTAGAGATTACTGGAGGGGTGAATAAAGCTGTGGTATTCCTAGAAATCATTGGACATGATTCTATGTCACCTACATAAAATCCATACATGATATGATGCTCGGCAACACCCCCTCTCCTTCATCCTCAGTACCACTCACTGAAGCAGTTTGCCACAAGATGCTCAGGGCCATTTGTTTTTCATGACCTTCTCAGTGGGTGATAGGACTTGGAATTGATGAAGCCTGCATTGGTCTAAGGTCAGTAAGTGGTCACATTAACAGCCCTGATTCCTCACTGCCAGCTTTCTATGGTGTGTGTTCCTCAGATAGCAAAGAAACAAAAACCCAAACAGTGCACATACTGTGCTTGGAAATGCAAGTAAACAGAGTGAAGACTGGCTAAAATTTAGTCTTAAAACATCCAGATCTAGCCAATGGTCAGAATATTCTCCACAGTTGAGTGGAGAATGTGATACGACTTTCTCACGTACTCTGGTGCCTCACATTTGACCATGTCCCCTGGAGGGGGAGACCTGGTGGCACTCAGAGGAAGGACAGCAAGTAGCCAAGAAGAGACTTGATACCCTATGAGAATATACAGGGGGAGGTAATCCCCCTCAGGAACAGTCATAGGGGAGGGGAATAATGGGAAAATGGGGGTGGGGGGGAGGAATGGGAGGATACAAGGGATGGGATAAACATTGAGATGTAACAAGAATAAATTAATAAAAAAAAAAAACATTCAGAATATTCCAACTTTACAGTTTAAGGTAAAGACTGTACAAAATTTTAGGAACTAGATTAAAAATAGTCTTGGCAGTCCCTAGGATTAGATTTCCAACCATGAAAGACCACTTGAACAGAGCAAGGCAGGGACTTCTCTTTTGCTGATTCTTTGCTAATATTGACATCAGTCTCCTGTCACAATCTAATGCTTCTGTCCCTCATAATGTATCCCATCTGTTTCTTAGGGTTATTGTCAAACAGAATCCTGGAAGAGTGAAGAAAGGCCTGATTGATCACAAGGTTCTATCAGATGTCAAATCTGGCCCTGGTTGACCTCCTATATACCCAGAGCTGCTTGATTTAATCTCCCCTCTAGCTGCTTCTCCCAGCTGGGAGTTCTATCTGCAATCCGTGCATCAGCATTGAGCTATGACCTGCGTCATGCTCCATTCATCTTATCTGAAGGAAGGAAATTAAACTAGAGGGTTGAAAAGGAAACTGCCCAAAATATATACACGTCAACTAAAGCCTTTTGTGTGGGTGCATTTGAGAAGCCTGGGCAACTATTAAAAATGATGCGAAAAAGGAATTTATCTTGACTCCCCTGGTATATCTTGGAAACATGCCAGCCTTCACTTCCCATCAGTCCATGCTTCATTTGTCATGCATCCATTTCTAGCAATCACGTACCGCCGATCTCATTAAGGTTCAATGGAAAGAGGAGAAAATTTCATAGGAGTCCTAGTTCCTTTAGAAAATGCCTTTTAGAAAATTCGCAAGTCTCTATAATCTGCATGGCAATTAATTGTTGAAGACAGAGAGGGCTGGCAAACACACTGTGTGACATGTTCAGCACTTTGATTATCACAATTGGACAAATTGATATCCACCTTTCAAAAATCACAGAAAAATTAGTCAAAACTCAAAATTCAGGGAAGGTCTTATACCCATCAAGATGAATTGATGTAGTATATATCTGTACACTTTGGATTTTTACACCTCTCTCTCTCCCTCTCTTTTTAAAATTTTTATCTATTTATTCACTTCACAGCCCAATTCCAGCACCCTCCCTCCTTGCTTCTCAGTCTCACATCACCTCACCCATTTCTCCCTCACCTTCTCAGAAAAAGAGAGGCCCCTAAGAGGTACAAAGATGCCTTGACACTTCAAGTCACAGCAGAACTAAGCACATCTTCTCCCAACAAGGCCAGAAATGCAGCCCAGCTAAGGGAAAAGGATCCAAAAGCAGGCAACACAGTCAGAGATAGCCCCTATTCCCATTGCTAGGGTACCTACATGATGACCATACTGCATATCTGTTACATATGTGTAAGGGGTCTAGGTCTGTCCATGAAAGCTCTTTTGGTGGTTCAGTCTCTGTGAGGCCCCATGGGCTCATGTTAGTTTACTCTGTAGGTCTTCTAGTGGTGTCCCTGACCCCGCTGGCTCCCTCAATCCTTTCCACTCTTCCACAAATCTCCCATAGATGCTACTCCATTGATTACCATTCCCTCATCAAGTCCTCTCCCTCCCATGCAACCACTGTTCTCCCCAGCCTGTCTTCCCTCCATCTACTAGAGATGTCTAATTTATTTCCCCTTCTAAATGAGATTCAAGCATCATCCCTTGGGCTCTCCTTGATTTCTTCGGCATCTTTTGGGTACATGCCCAGGAGTGGTATAACTGGGTTTTGAGGTATTGCCAATTTTCTGAGAAGCCTCCACATCTATTTACCAAGTATGTATGCAAATTAGCCCTCCCATGAGCAATGGAAAAGTGTTCTCCTTGCTCAACATCCTTGTCAGCATGTTCTATCACTTGAGTTTTTGAGCTTAGCCAGTCTAATGAATGTAATGGAATCTCAGTCATTTTGGTTTGCATTTCCCTCATGACTAAGGATGTTGAGAATTTTATTAAGTGCTTCATGGCTATTAGAGATTTCTCTGGTAGAATTCAGAAGTTATCTCTCACTCCATTTTTTAATTGGGTTATTTTGTTTGTTGGCATTTATTTTCTTGATTTCTTTATATATTTTGGATATTAGTCCTCTCTTGGTCAAGGTATTTTCCCACTCTGTAGTCCACCATTTTGTCCTGTTGAGAGTGTCCTTTGCCTTACAGAAGCTTTTCAGTTTCATGAGGCACCATTTATTAATTGATGCTCTTAGTGCCTGCACTATTGGTGTTCTTTCAGGAAGTTGTCTTCTGTGTCAATGAGTTCAAGAGTACCTCCCCCCCTGCAACTTTCTCTTCTAATAGACTTTGTGTATCTAGTTTTATGTTGAAGTCTTTCATCCACTTGGGTTTGAGTTTTGTACAGGGTGATGAATAAGGATCTATTTGCATTCTTCTTCATGCAGACATCTAGTTAGAGCAGCACTATTTGTTCAAGATGCTTTCTCTTTTCCATTGTACGGTTTGGGCTACTTTGTCAAAAATCATGTGTTTGAAGGTGTGTGGGTTTATTTCTGGGTCTTGGATATGATTCCATTGACCAATCTGTCTGTTTTTATGTCAATACTATGTAGTTTTTATTACTTGTTCCATTGTACAGCTTGAAATCTGGGATGGTATTACTTTCAGAAATTCTTTTATTGTACAGAAATATTTTAGCAAGCCTGTGTATTTCATTTTTCTATATAAAGTAGAGGGTTACTCTTTCAAAGTCTTGTGTTGGAATTGTGTTGGAATTTTGGTGGGAATTTCACTGAATCTACTTTTGATAAGATTGCTTTTAGTAAGATGACCATTTTTACTACTTTAATCCTACCGATCCATAAGCATGGGATATGCTTCCATCTATTGATATTTTCTTTAATTTCTTTCTTCAGAGACTTGAGTTCTTGCCATATAGCTCTTTCACTTGCCTGGCTAAAATTACACCAAGGTGCTTTATATTATTTGTGGCTATTTGAAGGTTGTTGTTTCCCGAATTTTTTTTCTCAGCCCAATTTTCATTTATATACGGAAGGGCTACTGATTTTTTTATAGCTAATTCTGTATTCAGCCACTTTGCTGAAATGTTTAACATCTGTAGAAGTTCTCTGGTAGAATTTTGTGGGTCACTTATGTATACTATTTTATCATCTGCAATTGGTGATAATTTGACTTCTTTCTTTCCAATTTGTATCTCCTTGGCCTCTTTTAGTTATCTATTCCTCTAGCTAGAAAGAACTTCACATACTATATTAAAGAGATATGGAGAAGGTGGGAAACCTTGTCTTGTTGGGATTTTAGTTTCTTTCCACTTAATTTGATGTTGGTTATTTGCTTATTGTGTATTGTCTTTGTTGTGTTAAGATATATACCTTGTATCCTTTATTTCTCTAAGATTTTTATCATGAGGGGGTGTTGGATTTTGTCAAATGTTTTTCAACTTTTAATGAGGTGATAATGTAATTTTTTCTTCCAGTTTGTTTATATGATGGATTATATTAATTGATTTTCATATGTTGAACCTTTCCTACATCCCTAAGATGATGCCTTCTTGATATGGTAGATGATTGATTTGATATGTTCTTGGATTTGGCTTGCAAGTATTTTGGGGGTATTTTTGCACCAACACTCTTAAGGGAGATCTATCTGAAGTTCTCTTTTTTAGTTAAGCCTTTGTGTAATTTAGGTATCAGGGTGACTGTGGCCTCACAGAATGAGTTTGGCAAAGGTCCTGCAGTTTCTATTTTGTAGAATAGTTTGAGGAGTATTGGTAATAGCTCTTCTTTGAATGTTTGGTTGGAAGATTTTTTTAAATGATTCTTCTATTTCCTTAGTGGTTTTCAGGCTGTTTAAATTGTTTACCTGAATTTAATTTAACTTTGGTAATTGAAATCTGCCAAGAAATCATTCATTTCCTTTAGATTTTTCAATTCTGTGGCTCACAGATTTTAAAGTAAGACCTGATGATTGTTTGGCTTTCCTCAGTGTAGCCCTTATATATCCCTTTCATTTCATTTGGATTCTCTCTCTCTCTCTCTCTCTCTCTCTCTCTCTCTCTCTGTTTGTGTGTGTGTGTGTGTGTGTGTGTGTGTGTGTGTGTGTGTGTGTGTCTGTTTCTCCTCTCTGCATTTTAGTTAGTTTCGCTAATGGTTTGACTATCTTGTTGATTTTCTCAAGGAACCAGCTCTTGGTTTCACTGATACTTTGTATTGTACTCAATTTTTCTTTTTTTAAAAATTAATTTATTATAATTAATTTACATTATATCCTGATTGTTTTTCCTCATTTGTATCTTCCCATTCACACCATCCCTCCCTCTTCCCCTCCTCTAGACCTCTGACAGAAGGGGACTTCCTCCCACACCGCATGACTGTATCCTATCAATTCACATCTGGATAGCCTACATCCCCTTCCTGTATGCCCACAGGGCTTCTCCACCAAGGGAAAGTAACCAACTTGGGGGCACAAGAGTTCATGTCAGAGGCAGTCTCTGATCTCTCCACAGCTGTGGAGAATGAGCTGTCCATTGGCTAGATGTGAACAGGTGGTCTGTGTTCCCTGCATGCATTGTTCTTGCATTAATTTGTGCAGGACCAGCCTTGATAGTCTTCTTGTGGGGCTCTTGAACCCTTTTGATCATTTCATACCACCCTAAGCACACCTCTCAGAGTCTAACAGTGAGTCCTAGCATCTGTCTCAATCCCCTGCTGGCTGGAATCTCTCAGAGGACATCTATGTTGGGCTACTATCTACTGAAAAGTGAGTATATACCATGCTTGTCTTTCTGGGTCTGGGTTACCCCAGTCAGGATGATCTTTTCTAGTTCCATCCATTTCCATGAAAAATTTAAGATTTCCTTGTTTTTAATAGCTAAATAGTATTCTGTTGTGTAAATGTACCACAGTTTCTTTATCCATTCTTCAATTGAGGGATATCTAGGTTGTTCGCAAATGCTGGCTACTATGAATAAAGCTGCTATGAACATAGTTGAGCAAATGTTCTTGTATTGTGGAGCATCTTTTGGGTATATGTCCAGGAGTGGTAAAGCTGGGTCTTGTAGTAGCACTATTCTGAATTTTCTGAGAAAGTGCCAGATTGACTTCTAAAATGGTTGTACAAGTTTGTACTCCCACCAACAATGGAGGAGTTTTCCCCTTTCTCCACATCATCACCAGCATGTGCTGCAACTTGAGTTTTTAATGTTAGCCAATCTAGTAGGTATAAGATGGAATCTCAGAGTCATTTTAATTTGTGCTTACCTGATAACTAAGGAAAGTGAAAATTTATTTAAGTGTTTCTCAGCCAGTTGATGTTCCTCTGTTGAGAATTCTCTGGTAATTTATCCCTGACCCAGTGACCATTAAGTTCAATTTTCATGAGTTTGTGTTTTCTATTTTTTTTTTCTTATTGTTGAAGTCCAGGTTTAATCCATGGTAGTTTGACAGAATACAAGAGATTATTTCAATGTTCCTGTATCTTTTGAGATTTCCTTTGATCAATTTTGGAGAAAGTTATGTGAAGTGTCAAGAGAAAGATTTATTCTTTTGTGTTGGGGTGAAGTGTTCTGGAGATATTTGTTAGGTCTGTTTGATTGATAATGGCAATTAGTTTCATCATTTCTCTTTAGTTTCTGTTTTTATGTCCTGTACATTGGTGAGAGTTGAGAGCTTGAAATCTCCCACTATCAATGTTTGGGTTTGATGAGTGATTTAAGTTTTAGTGATGTTTCTTTTATGAATATGGTTGTTCTTGTACTTGGGGCATAGATCTTCAGAACTGAGAAATCATCTTGGTGGATTTTCTCCTTTGATGAATAAGAAGTGTTCTTCTCCATTCCCTTTGATTAATTTTAGTTGAAAATCTATTTTTAAGGTATTATACAGGCTATACCTGCTTTCTCCTTGTGTTTATTTTCATGGAAAATCTATTTCCAGCTCTTTACTCTGTGATAATATCTATCTTTGTCACTGAGGTGGTTGTTTTTTCTCATTACATTTTTATTTATTCATTTATTTAAAAATTTATTACCTAATTTTTTATTTTTTACATATACTTTTATATTATTACATATATACATAATATATTACCTATACAAAGAAGAACCATGACATAATCAGGAAATATATAAATGTTACATGCTTAGTATGTTGGCTATTTGTTTTTGACAGCCTTGAAGAAAACATCTTTTCTATCTTTGTGCATCTAAAATTCTGAATATAAATCAATCTCCATCACATATTGTCGTTGTCAATTTAAAACATCTATCTAGATGTAAAAACACCTTAACACCTAAACAACTAAGCTTCATTGTAAAACCAAGCTACCTAGTCCTCAACTCCATCAGAGACTTGAGAAGGAATAAACTTGATAATGTGAGGATGCCAGGAGTGCAGGTTAGTAGCTTTCTAAATGAGAAGATGACAGAGAGAATTTGCTACCTGGATAGTCACCCAAAACTATCTATAATGTTGGAACATCTTCTTCACCCTTCTGTCCCAACATATCTGACAGACATATTTTTGAGGCAGGAAATGTTGAGGACTTGCAGAGTTTGGGCATCAACTCTGCCTGCATCCAAGCTTGACCTTTTTTAGGCAGAATTCTGTCTGTGGTAGAAATGATAACATTTTCCCAGTGGCTTGTTTGCCACATTTGAAGCCATCTCCATAAGGAGGTACTTTGATGATCATAATCCTCTTGGAAGTAGGCTGGGTGTTGCCAGGAGTTAACCTGTCTCATTGTCAGTAAATCTTTAAAATAATAAAAACATTTTAAAATACAAGATTCTGCATGTCCCTGAGGTTTTTGAAGACCTTATCTAACTATTCTACCTTATCTTTGTATGGAATCATATCTATCTGCTGCACCTAATATGTATATTCTTGTGATAAAAGTAGACTAGCAATGGACATGACCCTTATTTGATCAACTAAAAATTAACTTATATAACTTATTTATCCTAAACAGCCTGCCTCAGCACTTTCAAAGCATTGGAAACAAACCTTACATTAGCATTGAGTTATAGGGTACAATACCTCATAGTAGAGTAGAAATATGTATACAGTGTGAAGAATAATCTTACATTTGAATTCTTTACCACTGTATTTAGAATTAAACTTATTTCACATCTATATACAAAATTCTACACCTGTGAATTAAAAAAACCTTGTGAGTGACAATTGAGGCATTAAGTTGAGTAAATTCACTAATCCACTTTTTGTTCTATCTTCCCTATATACTTCTATATTCCCCCTTCTTTCCTTTCTACCCATATCTCCAAACCTAAAATTGTAAGATAAAGGAAAAGAGAGACATCACTCAGTCTAACCTTTTTTCTCCCTAAATAAGACATGTTATAACTTGTAACTAACTCCCATTGGTAATAACCCTCTATGGCCCAAGAAAGCAACCAAAAACCTCCCTGACCACCCTTAAAAGAAATGGGGTATCATTTTCTTAAGGTTTCTTCTGGCTTATTTGGAATGACTAATACCTTTTTTAGGGGCCCTAACAAAATTGGGGAAATTGTTAAGCAAGATAGAAATAACATTTGTGGTCCAGTTTCTAAATGTTGAGAAATTCCAGGTTTAATTAGAATCTGTTGTGGGACAGTTTGAAATGCTGGACCAATTGGGATTGGAAGCTTTCCTTGAAAGTGTCCTGGGAGCTGTCTTGTTCTGATGAGGAACAACAATTGAAGCACATGTCCGAAGTAGTACCTATTCTCCACATTTTGGGATCCATAAGGAGACTGTCCTGCTATCTGTGAGCAGACAGTCTAGGTCCACATCATACATGGTCTTTGGTTGATGTTTCAATCTCTGTGCTATAGTGTAGTTATCCTGTATCATGTGGCTAATATCTGCTTACGAGTAAGTATATACCATGCATGTCTTTCTGGCTCTGGGTTACCTCACTCAGGATGATCTTTTCTAGTTACATCCATTTCCGTGCGTATTTCAACATTTCCTTGTTTTTAATAGCTGATTAGTATTCCATTATCTAAATGTATCACAGTTTCTTTATTCATTCCTTGGGTGAGGGACATCTAGGTTGTTTCCATATCTGGCTTTTTACAAATAAAGCTGCTATGAACATAGTTGAGCAAATGTCCTTCTTGTATGGTGGAGCATTTTTTTGAATGTATTCTTAGGAGTTGTATGGCTGGTTCCTGAGGTAGAGTTATTTCTAGTTTCCTGAGAAAGCACCAGATTGATTTCCAAAGTGTTTGTACAAGTTTGCACTCCCACCAACAATGAAAGATTATTCCCCCTTCTCCACATCATTGTTAGCATGTGCTATCATCTGAGTTTTTTTCTTAGGCATTCAAATATGTATAAGATGGAATCTCAGAGTCATTTTGGTTGCATTTCCCTGATAACTAGGGATGTTGAGCATGTAAGTGTTTCTCAGCCATTTGCTATTCCTCTGTTGAGAATTCTGTTTAGTTTTGTACCCTATTCTTTAATTGGATTGTTTGGTTTGGTGGTGTTTAATTTCTTGAGTTCTTTATATATTTTGGATATTAGCTCTCTGTCAAATGTAGAGTTGGTGAAGATCTTTTCCCAGTCTGTAGGCTGTCATTTTGTTCTGTTCATAGTGTTCTTCACCTTACAGAAGCTTTTAAGTTTTGTAAGGTCCCATTTATTAATGGTTGATCTTAGGGTCTAAGTTGTTGGTGTTCTCTCTTGTGCTGATGAGCTCAATGTTCTTCCTCACTTTTCCTTCTAACAGATTTAGTGTCTCTGGTTTTATGTTGAGGTCTTTAATCTATTTGGACTTCAGTTTTCTGCAGAGTGATAGATATGGATCTCTTTATTTTTCTACATGTAGCTATTCAGTTAGACCAGCAAAAATTGCTGAAGCAACAATTGTTTTTTCCATTGTATGAATTTGATTTGGTTTCTTGTCAAAAATTAAGTGTGTGTATGTGTGTGTGTGTGTATGTGTTTATTTCTGGGTTCCAGTTTGATTCCATTGATCAACTAGCCTTTTTATATGCCAGTATCATGCTGTTTTTATTACTGTTACTTTATAGTGCAGCTTGAGATCAGATATGGAGATCCCTCTAAAGATCTTTTATTGTACAGGATTGCTTTAGCTGTTCTGGTTTTTTTTTTTTTTTTTTCATGTGAAGTTAAGAATTGATCTTTTGAGGTCGATAAAGAATTCTGTAGATATTTTGATAAGAATTGCATTGAATCTGTAGATTGCTTTTGGTAAGATGGCCATTTTTACTATGCTGATCCTCCTGATCCAGGAGCATGGGAGATATTTCCATCTTCTGAAATCTTCAAATTCTTTCTTCAGAGATTTGAAGTTTTTTTTTATACAAATCTTTCTCTTTCTTGTTTAGAGTTACATCGAGATACTTTATATTATTTGTGGCTATTGAGAAGGTGTAGTTTCCCTAACTTCTTTCTCATCCTGTTTGTCACTTATATACAGGAGGGTTACTGATTTTTTGAGTTGATTTTGTATCCAGCCACTTTGCTGAAGTTGTTTATCAGCTGTAGGAGTTCATTGATAGAATTTTGGGGTCACTTTTGTATATTATTATATCATCTGTGAACACTGATAGTTTGATTTTTTTAATTTGTATCCACTTCATATCTGTTAGTTGTTTTATTGCTCTAGCTAGACTTCAAGTACTATATGGAAGAGGTACAGAGAGAGTGGACAGCCTTGTCTTTCCCTTATTTCAGTGGAATTGTTTGAAGTTTCTCTCCATTGAGTTTGTTGTTGGCCATAGGCTTGCTGTATATTGCCTTTATTATGTTTAGGTACTTGCCTTGTATCCCTACTTTCTCCAGGACTTTTAACACAAATGCATGTTGGATTTTTTTAAATGCCTTTTCTGCATCTAAGGAGATGATCATGTAGGTTATTTTTCTTTCAGTTTGTTTATATGATGAATTACATCGACGAATTTCAATACATTAAACCATCCTTGCATGCCTAGGATGAAGTTTACTTGGTTATTTTGAATTTGGTTTGCAAGTATTTTCTTGAATATTTTCGCATCAATGTTCATAAGTGTAATTAAGTCTGATATTATCTTTCTTTGTTGAATCTTGCTGTGGTTTAGGTATCAAGGTGATTGTGGCATCATAGAATGAGTTCGGTAAACTTCCTCCTGTTTCTATTTTATAGAATAGTGTGAAAAGAACTGGTATTAGCCCTTCTGCACTAAATCCATCTGGTCCTGTGCTTATTTTTGTTGGGAGACTTTTGATGACTTCCTCTCTTTCCTTAAGCGTAATAGGAATTTTTATTAATTTAGCTGATTTGATTCAATTTTAGTGGTTGGTAGCTATCAAGAAAATTGTCTATTTCATTTAGGTTTTCAAATTTTGTAGTTTATAGGCTTTTGAAGTAAGACCTGATGATTCTCTGGATTTCCTCAGTGTCTGTCGTTATGTCTCCCTTTTCATTTCTGATTTTATTGATTTGGCCACACTCCCTCTGCCTGTTAGTTTGGCTAAAATTTTATCAATCTTATTGATTTTCTCAAAGAATAAACTCTTGGTTTTGTTGATGCTTTGAATAGTTTTCTTTTTTCCTATTTATTGATTTCAGCTTTGAGTTTGTTGATTTCCAGCTGTGTCCTCCTCTTGGCTATGTCTGCTTCTTTTGTTATAGAATTTTGAGATGTGCTGTTAAGTTGATAGTATGGGATCCCTCTGTTTTTTGTTTTGTTTTTGTTTTTTTCATAAAGGCACTTAGTGTTATAAACTTTCCTCTTAGCACTGCTTTCATTTTGTCCCATAGGTTTGGGTATGTTTGTGCCTTCAGTTTCACTGAATTCTAGAAGTTTTTAATTTCTCTTTTTATTTCATCTCTTACCCAGATGTGATTGAATATGTAATTTTTCAGTTTCCATGGGTTTGTAGGCTTGCCTTTGTTTCTTTTGTTCTATCTTTAATCTGTGGTGGTCTGATAAGATGCAAGGGATTATTTTGATTTTCTTGCATCTGTTGAGGGTTGCTTTGAGAACAAGTAAGTAAGTGGTCAGTTTTGGAGAAGGTACCATGAGGTGCTAAACAGAAGGTGTATTCTTTTCCGGTTTTTGTGAAATGTTCTGTATATATAAGTTAGGTCTATTTGTTTCATCATGTCTATTAGTTTTCTTTTTTCTCCATTTAGTTTCTGTCTTGATGAACTATCAGTTAAGGAGAAAGGGGTGTTCAAGTATCCCAATATTAATGTGTACAGTTCGATGTGTGATTTAAGCTTTATTAACATCTTTTTATGAATGATATTTTTCCTGCATTTGGTGTATAGCTGATCTGAATTGAGACATCATCCTGACATATTTTTCCTTTGATGAGGATGTAGTGGCCTTTGCCATTTCTTTTGATTAGTTTTCATTGAAAGTCTATTTTATCAGATACTTGATATTTACACTAAATTGTTTGGAAGAGATGGATTTTGTTTTTATTGAAGATAATTATATGGCTTTATCCTATGATTAGAATCAAATGTCACTTTTCTTTATTGATTTAGTAATGTATAGAAACACCATTGAAATAATCCCTGCTGGGGTATCTTTTGTGTAGTCCATATATGTTAAGTGAATAGATACTTTTGGTGTCTACTTGGATCTACAGCTCTATTAGCCCTCTAGTTCTTTCCTTAAAAATTAATTTTATTTTCATGTTAAAGTTGTATCATGCATGCATGTCTACCACATGTGACATACAAATGTCTATGCATGCAAGAAAGGGCTATTGCATCCCTTGTAACAGAAATTACAGGCAGTTATCAGCTACTTGACATGGGTACTGGGAACTGAACTCAGTTCTCTGCAAGAAGAGCAAGCTCCCTCAATATTAACTCTCTAATCTTTTCCCACCATATATATGTAGCTTTATTTACATATTTAAAGTATATCATTAGATACATTTTTACATAGGTACTCATTGTAAGCCTACTAGCAAACCAAGAGGATTAACATATCTGTCACCTTAAAATTTCTTCCTATATCTTCTTTGTAATCTTTTTCTGTACCTACCCTACTAGGTCCACTGCCACTGGTGAATGTTGATTGTTCTTTTCATTAACTATTTTTTAGAAATTTATATAAATGGAGTATTATTCACGTATCTCTTTAATCCTAAAGCTAAACGTCTTTCATGCCTAAACTTGAGCAGGGTGTTTAAGCATAGGTGGCTTTGATACAGGAGAAATATTTTGCTTTTGAGTAAAATATTGATGGGCACAAACTTCTGCATTTGAGCTGCTAGCCATATCTACTTCCAGAGATGGCCAGAGAAGTGTGGGATGCCAGTCCTTCACTGATCTTCTTAAAAGAAAGCCCTTAGAATGGTCTTAATGACATGAAGACAATGAGAAAGTGAAATGGTGTCCAAATATATCAGAAACGTAATTTCTTAGACTACTAATCATATATGTCCCATCTAAAAAGTACTTTCCACACCTCAGCAATAACTCCAATTCAGTTAATAAATTTCTCTTTTGCTGCATTCTAAAGTAGATGTTTTACCTATGATTACTTAATATTATTTTTTAAACAGTTAATTAAAAATGATTTTAACTGAACAAAATAATTTAACAATGATGGAGATATTGTAATAATTGCATTTTTATTACTAAGATAAAACACCATGACCAAGCCAATTTATAAAAGAATGGATTTATTTGCAATTATGGTTTTAGAAGGATAAGAGTCCATTATGGCAGAACAGAATCATGGCAGCTGAGAGGTCACATCTTGAATCATAAGCTAGAAAAAGAAAGAGGCTGGGAATGGGCCTAGTCTTTTGAAACCTCAAAGCCTATTCAAGTGGCACACCTTCTCCAACACGGCCACACCTCCTAAATATTTTCATACATTGTACACATTCTCATACTGGGGTGCACATATTCATGTATCTGGCCTTATGAGGCACATTCTCATTCAAATAACTACAGAGAAACTAACTTTACTGCTGGCAAGTTGTTCTCTGTATCTCACTAACAATGTAATCTACTCTCTTCTCCAAGATCAAACATATGGGAAAGTATTGAAGAAAAAAAAACATGGAAATATCAACACTTATTGTCATGATTAGGAACAATACTAAAGATAAATTAGTAATCCCTTTTATTTATAATGCACAACAACTCTTCTCCAGTAACCCAGAAGGTGCTTAACACTTCCTAGACTCACTTGATCCTCTGAGATAGTGCCACCAATTCTATAGCTTTTGCCCAACAACAAGAAGAAAAAATTCACTATACTTATCACTTAGAATAGGTAATATTAACAATTAACAATAATTTCAGTCTTCTGGGATGCTGCATAATACAAGGAAGGGAAAGAAGCCCAACACAGTTTTTTCAAGAGTTATTCACAACTGCATTATAAATCAGAAATCCTTGAATTCTGATGCACTTCCCCAGCTTTAGACTGTGAGTGATGATAATATTCCTGTGAAAACCAGGAATGTTCTATTTTAAATGAGTGGATATGTTTTTTTTTGTAAATATTGTACAGAAAGAATGAAACAGATGTCCAAGCCTATATTTTGAGGAATCTGCAATTGAAATGTAGGTTAAGAAACAAACATCTTAGGGAAGGGATATACATCTATTAGTGGAGTGCTTGCTTAGTACACAGGATGCTTTGGGTTTTATCCTCAGTACTAAATAAGCGAGGAATGGTAGTGTATGTCTACATTATAGCATTTTGGAAGTAAAGGAAGGAAGATTAGAATTTCAGGATTATTCTGGGTTACATGATAAATTTTATGAGTTCTGATGCTAGGGGCCCTATCAAAAGAAAGAGGAAGAGAAAAAAAATCCAGCATGAAAAGGAAGTTGGGGAAAGGCAGATAAAAAGAGAGAAAGAAGTAATGGTAGTCCAGTTTGCTTTCTTTATCTCCAGCAACACTATAGCTCATTACACCTGTAGATATCCCTGCTAAGATTCAGGGAGATGGGATATCTCTCAAATATGCAATGATTTCATGATATACAGAAATTTACACTATGGCACACATGAGTGTGTAAAATGAGTACTATATAATATGCATGAATCTTTACAAGTGAAAAATAAAATAGGGACATTAAAAAATGTAACCTACCATAAAGATCTTGAAAAGATCAAATGAGGTTAAGTAAGATTATTTGTCCTACAAGGATATATCTTGAATTACTGAACAAAATGAATAATTTGTTCCTGAGTACTACTGCATGTATTAATAAATATTTTAATTGGCTTGATGTTGAAATCAATGGCTGCTCAAATTATTTCTCCCAGTTTGTAATAACTCATATGATCTAAATTAGCCTCTTGAAAATGGTGGGTAAAACATCTTAATTCACATGTTGCCTTTGGAATTGACTTGAGAGAGCATAAAGTTTATTGAAATGTTTTCTTCTTCATATGGTTCAAAGTTCTTTGTGTGTGTGTGTGTGCTATTTTTTTCTAATAAATACTTGAAAGCCTAGAAGAAAGTTATTTTCAGGACAGTTAGAAGAGCTGAGGTTGCCAGTTATACATATAGGTAAAACTATAGGTATTCTTGAAGCAACAAAAAGTTCTTCTGGAGCTCTCCTCTTTTTTCCCACTGAGACAGGGTTCCTTTGTGTATACTTTGTTGTTCTGGACTAGCTTTGTAGATGAGACTAGTCTCAAACTCACAAAGATCCACCTGTCTCTGCTTCTCGGAGTGCTGAGATTACATGCATATGCCATAGCTCTCACTAGGGCTTGCTCCCCTCTTTTATTTAAGAGGGAAAAAACCCAAAACATATGAAATTGAGAAGTGATGTGATATGAAAAATCTGATTGATTAGCAAATACATGCTTCTAACAGACCAGGAAGTCTTCAAGGAGATGGGTACTTGCTAGGAGAGTATAAGGACCTAGTTAGAATGACCAGCTCCCAAGTGTTTTGCTTTTTGTTTGTTTTTGTTTTTGTTTTAATGCTGGAAAATTCAAGTCTGGCTATGCAGATGCCTGTAACCCTAGTTTTAGGAACAGCCTGACAGAGGGTTTGCCAGGGCTGGTGGCCATCTCTTGTCTCTGCCACCAAGTGATAAAGTCACTTAAAAAAACATTATTTTTAATGCTCTAGTATACTGTGTAGTAAGTGTATAGGTGTCCTCAAAAATGTTTTATTAGGTGAACGATGTTTCATCACTGAATCTTGGGGAAGAACTCTCAGGGACTCTGCTTCAAGCGAACAGAGTAGAGAATAATGTCTTCCTGTGGCATCTAAATGTGCTCACTGGTATACATGTACACATAAGTCACACACACACACACACACACACACACACACACACACACACACACACACACACAAACATCCAAAACAGGAGGCTAGGATTTTTGGGTCTTGGTATTATTTGGTTGTTCATTGTGTCACGTTGAGATGCTCCTAGAGAGAACTATTCCAGTGAAGGCTCCAAGGCTCTGGGTTCCAGTTGCTTCTGGTCCCTGCAGCAACTTTGGTGAAATTGCTGGTCTGCTGAAATCCTGCCTATTATGCCAGGGGTATCACTCCCAGGAACTGAATCCAACAAAGTCTACTCCTATTCCCATAAATCTTTCTCTTCTATCTAATGTAGAGGGGTTGGAAGGGAGGTAGAAGCATTTAAAGAACCCAAAATATAGTAGGTTTGGAAACGGTGAAGCCTACATCTGTCTTAGGGTAAGAGACTTACAGGCTAGAGGCCAAACTAGAATTTGCCAATTTCTGTCCTATTTTGCTTATTTCTTTATGTGAACACCAGGAAGTTTTTGTACTCAGAGATGTGCCACTGACAGAGCTGAAATCAGCATAACAGGAAGAGTGATTTCTTCATAGTCCCCATAGCCACCAATGTTCCATTCTTCTTTGGTTCTACTTGGCATCTTTTCAGAAGGATTTCTCAGAGTAGGCCAGCTGAACCAGTTTATGAAGAAAGAGAAGAGCTCTATATTTGAATCTGTTTTGATTTCAGAGGAGAGAGCCTTTCTCTACATGGCCTTCAGTCTGTGGTAGAAGAGGGAGAAGCACTGAGAGGCAGAAGTTCAGCAAATTCCTGTCTTCATTTAGCTTTGGCCTCAGGCCCACTGATGTCCTTAAGATTAATGTGATCTTAGCTCCAGGAGGGGTGTGATTTGCAGGCTGCTCCTGACACTGTGGCCTGAATCTCATAACTAGATTTAAGTGTTAGAGTCTTTCTTCAGGTAATTATTTGATATTTTTGTCTTTCCTGATCTGTGAAGTGTGGGATATCATTCACCTGGCGTACTGCAGGTACTTCCAGAAACTGTAGACAATGAGCTTCATTTAGGTCTATTGCATCAGAATGTCTAGGCTAGTATAAACACACACACACATACACACACACACACACACACACACACACACACACACACACACACAGTACATGGAATTCGAGATTTTGAGAGTTAACAGTTGTTTTTTTCTGGTCTTTAAATATGTAAAATATTTTAATTAATTCTTTGAGAATTTCATGCAAACACATTGCCTTAAAGACACCATGACCATGGCAATTATAATAAAGAAAAATATTTAATTGGGGCTGGCTTTCAGTTTAGAAGTTTAGTCTACTATCATCATAGCAGGACACATGGCAGAATGCAGGCAGACATGGTGCTGGAGAGGTAACTGAGAGTTCTACATCTGGATCTGCAGACAGGAGGAAGAACAAGTGAACCATACTGGACATGGCTTGAGCAAAATGTGACCTCAGAGCCCATCTCCTTGTACAGAGATTCTCCAATAATAGCACACCTACTCCAACAATGCCACATTTCCCAATAGTGCCAGTCCCTATGAGCCTATTGGGGCTGTTTTCATTCAAACTACCTCACAGACAATGTATTTTGATCCTATTTATACATCTCCCAATCCCTGTAAATCTGTAGTCTTTTTATTGTCATTAATCCACCTTTTTGGAGCAAAGTTCAGAGTAACACAGCATTTGTAAATTTCTTTTTGATCAGAGATGTTCAAGACCAGACATTGCCAATGACTTTGACTCACTCACACTGTGCTCTCAGTAGCCAATTTGACATATTTGGTAGGAGGGAACCTCAATCTGAGAATTGCCTTCATGGTATTGCCCTGTGAGTATGTTTGTGGGGCACTTTATTTTTCTTCTTAAAATACATTAATTCTTTGAGAATTTTATACAACATATTTGGATCATTCTTCCAATTCTTTCCCTCACCTGCTTCAGATCCACACTTACCTCCCGAAGACTTGAACTACTTCCTCTCCTCATTAAAAATATTATAATTTCTTGACTCTAGTTTGTTCATGCATATGCTTCTGGACATCTTTTTTGTTCATATTTCATTGCTATATTTATTGTTGACATTTACTTAATGATGTTGTTCTTCAACATTATCTTTCTTTCTTGATTCTTTCTTCTGCTTATGATTCATTGTATTGGTAAATATTTCCACTTAGGTTTTTATTCCATTTATTGCAGATTTTTTGTTTGCTTGAATTTTTATTTTTTGCTTCATACATCATTCAGTTTTTGAGTTATCTTTAGCAATTTTCTCTATTTTCATATCTCAGATCTACATAGCTATTTCATTTTTCTTGGATTTTATTTCCTTTCACATGTCACAAACTTTTAACTCCTTGGAATTCAAAGTGGTTCTTCCAATTCAATTTGATTATATACAATTATAATGTGGCATTAGTGACTTGAAGAGGAGACATAACATCATGTTTTTTCATAGTTTTTTTTTTCTGTACTGTTATCTGCACATTTACAGTTAGTTTATTGGCTGAACTTTCTTGTCTTTTATATTTTTTATTTAAAAATTTTAAATACCATTTTTTCTTTTAGTTGTTGTACTTTTCATGTTCAGTGAATGGAGCAAGTCCTATTAGAGTTGATCTGCCATTTCCATCCATGGGACAGCTATTTATGTCTGGAGCTATATCTCTGCTCTTCCTCTAAGGATCAGGCATTGTCTTCTGTCAGGTAGGACCTCTTTCTTGAATTTGTACTTTTCTTAATGAGTTGTGGATGTCTCCATACACCCATGAGACTTACACAGAGTCAGATCTTGTCAATGCTGGGTCCAAACTTTTTATGAAGTCACTGCAAACTGTGAATTTCCTCCACTATGCATAAACTTTAGCCTGTTCATGACTCATGCACTCTCTGTGTCCTCAACTGCTGATGGGAAGGGTGAGGCTTATGGCACACTTCTGTAGGGTGTTTGCTGATTGATAATTGATGTAGAAAAGTACAGTGCATTGTAAAACAGTGCCATCCCTGGGTAACTTTGCCTGAACTGTATAAGCAAAGTATCTGAATGTGACCTGAGTGAAGTCAATAAGCATAGCTTTTTCATTCGTCTTTACTTCAAGATTCTTCCTTGACTTGCTTGGATTGTAACATGTATGATGAAATAGTTACTTTCCTCCCCAAGTTGCTTTTGGTCATGGTATTTATTATCATAATGGAAAAGGAAACTAGGACAAATATGTATGTAATATGATTTTACAAAACCATCTAATATTCTAAATGGGAATACATTTTGTAGTGCATGTTGACAAAATTTAATTATGTTACTGATTACACATATTTCAAAATATAACTCTAATGAAAGGCAATTAATCTTCTTCTTCTTCTTTGTCTTCATTCTTATTAAGAATAATTAATACGATCTGTCACAAATAGCAACTTAAATGACAGCAGTAATAATGGTGATTACAACATCTAGAATTTTCAAGCATCTTTCTCTAAGTATGCTGAAATAACTAGGTGATGTTTTGAAAAACATTTATTAAGTGCTTTTTAATAAATGACAACTGACTTATAAGGAATATATGTTTGATAACTCTGTGATGAAGAAATTACTTTCTCAAAGGTGAATAGAAATTAGAAAATTAGCATGAGGCCTTACTTTATATCAAATCAAGTAGTTATAATACAGTTTGACAAGCAGAAATAACAGCAAATGGAATTACATTAATTGCACAATAGTCAGAGCTGATTTAAGCAAATTCACTTATAATGCTATTGAGGTAAGACTGTTCTACTAACATTTCTGCAAAATGTTCTTATACCAAGAATTACATAAATTTGAATTGGGGATTAATAATATACACTAAATAAAAAGATACATTAGAAATGATTTATTTAATGGCTCCAAATCTGAGAAAGATATTTATTTTATTTATTTTTATTCTTTTTATTTTCCCTTTATTCAAAACAGATTCCTTATGTAATATATATTGACTATAGTTTCCTCTCCCCCTGCTCCTCCCACTCTCTACCTACCTCCCCTCACGTCCAGATTCATTCAACTCTCTAAAAAAGAGACACAGCCTACCAGGATGGAAGTGTAGACAGGACACAGCACTCTGCTGCGTACAAGAAATGTACAATTGCAAAGATAGACATTACCTGAGAGTAATGGACAGAAGAGGTAAGCTGGAGTAGTAATTCTAATATCTAATAAAATAGACTTTCAACCAAAATTAATCAAAAGGTGTGAGAAAGGATACTTCATACTGATAAGAGGAAATTTCAACCAAGAAGATAGTACAATTCTGAACATATATGTCCTAAATAAAAGGGCACCCATATTAGTAAAAGGAATATTAATAAAACTTAAACCACACATCAATCCCCACACATTAATAGTGGAAGACTTCAACATCTACCTCTCATCAAAGGCTAGGTCAATGAAGCAGAAGCTAAAACAGCAAATAATGACACTAACAGATGACATGAATCAAACAGACCTAAGAGATATCTTCAGAACTTTTCACCCAAACACAAAGGATAATACCTTCTTTTCAGCGCCTCATGGAATCTTCTCCAAATTGACCATATATTAGGTCACAAAGCAAACCTTAACAGATACAAGAAGATTGAAATAGTACCTGTATTCTATCAGATCACCATGGACTAAAGCTGAACTTCAACAACAAGAGAAAAAATAACCTACACGTATGGAAAATGAACAACTCTCTACTCATTGAGAACTGGGTAAGGGTAGAAATGAAGAAAATAATTAATGAGTTCCTAAAATTCAGTGATAATGAAGTTACAACATACCTAACTTTTGGGACATAATAAAATCAGTGCTAAAAGGAAAGTTCATAGCACTGCCTTCATAAAGAGATTGGAAGCATCACGTACAAGCAGCTTAATGTCATATCTGGAAGCTTTATTTAAAAAAAGCAGAAACATCGAAGAGGTGTAGATAGCTGGAAATAATCAAACCGGGCTTTAATCAATAAATTAGAAATAAAGAGAGCAATTCAAAAAATCAATGAATGCAAGAGCTGGTTCTTTGCGAAAATCAAGAGGATAGTCAAACCCTTAGCCAAACTATCTAAAAGGCATTGAGACACTATCTAAAGCAATAAAATCAGAAATGGAAAGGCAGACAAAACAACAGACACCAAGGAATCAAAAGAACCATTAGGTATTACTTCAAAAGCATATGTGCCACAAAATTTGAAAATCTAAAGGAAATGAACAATTTTCTTGATAGCTACCAAATATCAAAATTGAATCAAGATCAGGTAAACAAAATAAATAGTCTTATAGCTCCTAAGGAAATAGAAGCAGTCATCAAAAGTCTTCCAACTAATAAAGAAAAGCTTAGGGACAGATGGGTTCAGTGCAGAATTCTACCAGACCTTCCAAGAAGACCTATACCCATTCTTTTCAAACAATTCCATGATGTGAAAACAGAAGGAACATTGCAAACTCATTCTATGAGGCCCAAGTCACCTTGATATCAAAACCACACAAAGACCCCCCAAAAAAGAGAATTTCAGACCAATTTCTCTCATGACCATTGGTGAAAAAACACTCAATAAAATACAAACCAAATTCAAAAACACATCAAAGATATCACTTACCATGCCCAATAAATTTCCTCCTAGGCATGCAGGGATAATGCAATATAGAGAAATCCTTGAATGTAAACCATCATGTAAAAAAACTGAAAGAAAAAAATATGATCATGTCCTTAGATGCCATAAAAGCACTAGAAAATATTCAAAACCCACTCATGTTTAAAGTCTTGGAGCGATAAGGGATACTAGGCACATAATAAAAGCTACATATAACAAGTTGATAGCCAACATCAAATTAAATGGAAAGAAACTCAAAGAAATTCTACTAAAATTAGAGACTAGACAAGGATAAATGCTCTCTTTATATTTATTTAATATAGTACTTGAAGTTTCTAGCTAGAGCAATAAGACAGCAAAAGAAGATAAAGGGGACCCACACAGGAAAGGAAGAAATCAAACTATCGCTATTTGCAAATGACATGTGTACATAAGTGACCCCAAAAAGTCCACTAGAGAACTCTTACAGCTGACAAACACCATCCCCAAAGTGGCCATATACAAGATTAATTTTAAAAATATCAGTATGTCTCCTGTATATGAATGAAAAGTGGGCTGAGAAGGAAATTAGGGAAACTACACCCTTCACAATAGTCAGAAATAATATAAAGTATCTTGGTGTAGCTCTAACCAGGCAAGTGAAAGACTTTTACGAAAAAAAGTTAAGTCTCTGAAGAAAGAAATTGAAGAAGATATCAGAAGATGGAAAGATCTCCCATGTTTTTGAATTGAGAAGATCAACATAGTAAAAAGTGACCCTCTTAACAAAAGCAATCCACAGATTCAATGCAATCATTATCAAAATACCTACAAAATTCTTTACAAACCTTGAAGGATCAATTCTCACCTTTATATGGAAAAATGAACTCAGAAATCCTGTATAATAACAGATCTTCTTGAGGAATCTCTGTCTCTGATCGTAGGCTGTCCTAAAAAGCAAAGTAATAAAAACGGCATGATACTGGCATAACTATAGCCTGGTTAATCAATGGATTTGAATCAAAGATCCAGAAATAAACCCATGGATTCTTGGTTTTTAAAAAAGAAGCCAAAACTATAAAATGGACAAAAGATAGCATCTTCAACAAATGGTGTCGACCTAACTTGATGGCTACATGTAGAAAATACACCCTTCACAAAATAAGTCCAAGAAGATTAAAGACCTCAACATAAAACCAGACACAGTAAATCTATTAGAAGAAAAATTGACATTGGAGACAACACCCTGAACAGAACACCAATAGCTTAGTCTCTATCTTTAAGTCACACTATTAAAAAACCACAGAGTAGGCCCCAGCATCTGATTCAGATGTTTGCTCAGTCACAGTGTGAAACTGCACTTACCAGCAAGAACAGATGCTAAAGGGCATCTTGGTTATACTGCTGTATTACAAATACCACCGTGTACTAGTATTGAATGCATCTCTCTTGCAGTTGCAGCTCCATGCTTTTTGAGGACTTTCACTCTGTCTGAAACCCATACACAGAGTATAGTATCTTTCACATGACAGCTGTCACTTAATATTAAAGGAACCTACAGGTGAATTTAAGACCAAGTCACCAGGCCAGAAATTCTACTCAGATCTTGAAGGGCCACAGGAATGCTTTTTCAGCCTGGAAACATTTGCTGATTTTGAACATATAGCATGTTTTCTGGAAATCTTCTCTCTTACATCAAACCATTTATTATTGTAACATAGACACTCATGAATATATGATTACTGGGAGCAGGTGGAGAGACCAAATCAACACCATTTTGTGTTTAGGGCCTGAACACCTGACCCCCAGGAGTTTCCAGAGAGAGCTACAAACACACAGCTAGCATCTGTTCTTTGGAGCTTATACCTGGGGCCAACCAATCAGAGCTATAGGTCACATGACCAGAGCAAATGAAAAATTCCCTCCTGCATCTGGCCCTGGTCCCATCACTTAGCCCTGGTCATCAAGCCAATCAGCTTAAAGATAACCCTGTTAGCCAAGCAAGTTTGTAATAATCGCTGTTGTTGGAGTCGGCTTCTGTAAAGGATATAAAAAAACATGCTTTTGCTTCTCAGGGTCTCCTCCTTCTTGAAGGCAGGTAGACCCCATCATGACAGATCAATAAAAGCCTCTTGCATTTGTATCAATCTTGGACTCCATCTCTCATTCGGGTTTCCAGGAAAAGACTCTTCTAACATGAATTTTACACAGGTATCTCAGATCTCTATTGCTGAAGAAAACCATATTGCTTAAGATATATTAAAAAGTATACCTCAAGGATAGAGGCAGATGTTGGAACCTACTCTGTTGTTTATTAATAGTGTGACTTAAGGAAATTATATTATCTCCTTCTTCCTGTCATCAATATGTGTGAAAATAGGGATATTGACACTTTTTAAAAATATGTTTTATTAATTTATTCATATTACATCTCACTTATTATTCCATCCCTTGTATCCTCCCATTCCTCCCCCCCATCCCAGGGATATTGACTCTTGTGACAAAATTAAATAAGCTAATCTATACTTTAGGTTTAACCATGCAGTATTTTTTATTTTATGGTTTTTGGTTGAAAAATAACATTCAAAATTCACTCAAGTGGGAAGTTGGACTTTATCAAGGTTAAACACCTTTATTAATCAAAAAATACAATTATGAGTACCAAAGACAAACCACAGACAAAATAGTCAATAGTAACAAGGCTCCAATTATAACACTAGAAGAGACTTCAACTTCCAATATCCACCAGGCATATACAGGTACAATAATAATCCATGCAACATTGCTTCTTTTTTTGTGAGTAGTCTGACTGTGTGTGTGTGTGTGTGTGTGTGTGTGTGTGTGTGTGTGTGTGTATTCACTTTACATCCCAATGATAGTGCTATTATTCTCACCTCCCAGTTTCATCCTCCCTCCCTCTTCCTCCTGTCCTCCCTTCCCTATTCCTCAGATGTACAAGGATAAATATAGAACAGATTTTGAGGTGATGTCAAATCAATGCATGGCCCAACCTGAGACACACCCCTTTGGAGAGAGCCAACCTCTGGCACTATTAATAATGCATTGTTATGCTTGCAGATGAGAACCTAGCATAGTTGTCTTTTGAGTGGCTCTACCCAGCAGTAGATCTAAACAGATCCTGAGAATCATGGCTAATGGGCAGAGGCATAGGGAGTCTTGTAGAAGAGGAGAATAGAAGGACACAGAGGGGACAGGAGCTTTACAAGAAGACCAGAGTAAACTAACCTGCACCCAGAGGTGCTTGCAGAGACTGATGCACCAACCTTGGACCACGCATAGACTCGATCTGGCCAGCTACACATACAAAGCCAATGGGCAGTTTGTACTTCATGTGGGATCTCTAGAGAGGGCAGAAGGGGCTATCTCTGACATGGACTCTGTTGCCAGCTTTTAAAAGATTACTCCCCCCTGGTGGGACTGCTATACCAGGCTACAAGGGAAGAAGATGTGTTCAGTCTGAGATGTCATCTTATTCCTATCAGAATGGCAACATTGTCTCTTATCCAGAGAAAGAATGAAAAAATTTAAGGAGTTCAAAGGCATAGATGCATCAGCCATCTCTGTATCAGAACCATAAACTTCTTTGTCCTCTTCTGAGATGATGGGTATATTTCTGTGCCCAGTATGAGATTCAGGTGGCAGTTCTATCAGTGAGGTATCACTGGCTTAATCAACAGATTGAGTTCAGACAATGTTTATTATGGGGAGCAACGTGAATGACCAGGAAAATCGATCATCAATTCTGATTCATGTCCAGAGTTCTCAATCTCAAGTAGAAGCATCATTTTCCTATCAATCTCAGTTTTCCAAGTGGCAGGTGAAATGTGCAGACAATTGACAGCTAAACCAGTCAGGAAAAATGTAACAAGGGTCAGTGATTAAGAGTGTTTTTCCTTTTATCCACTGAATGCAAGGCCATGTTCATGTTTACATCTGCATAGCTGGTGTGGAGGTTGAACAGTCAGAGTGTATAAGTAAAAACTGTCACATTTTAGCTTAGCCAAGCTTGTCACCTAGTCCTAATTTTAGAGAAACTTCATCCCCTAAAATAATAAGTGCCTCCTTTTCATATGAAGCCAGGATGTCATTGGTACCATTTCCCCTATACAAGAAACTCATTGAGCCTTTCTATTTTTCTTTGTTATACTTGAGTTCAACCCCACCAAAGAGAAATACCAAGTTGCATTCCAAAGGCTTTTATCAATCTGCTGCCTCAGTGTCCAGTAAAAAATCAAAAGCTTTTCAAAATTAGACCATGTCTATGAGACAGCTCCATTAAAAACCTTTATAAGAAGTCTTGTATTTTGTGAGATCATCAGTTACAGAGACTACTTTTATAGGATGGGTCATTAGGGCTTCTGAGCCTCCAAAGTTTGTCATAGCTTCTTTATACTAATCCTTTTGAATTCTGATTCAATCATGAAAATGACAAAGCATAACAACCAGGTAAGGCATGTGCTAGCTGTAATACCCAATGAGTTGCAATAAAGTGCTCAGCTTTACCTTTTGTTGATGGAGACCCCCATTTCCACCAGCCCCCTCCCATTACCTTTGCTTGAAATTATCTTAGGAATATATGACTTAGAGTAAGGTAAATGGTCTGGGAAACTCATAATCCAATGATTTGAATAGTTTCACTGATGTTTGGTTTTGGTCTTAGGGTGATTGTATACACACACACATACACACACACACACACACACACACACACACACACACACACAAACACACACACACACACATCTGGGGCCCTGCACCTTGCCTGGGCAGCACAGTGGAGTTGGCCGTGATGGTGATTGTATGGGTGAGCTAGGCCCTAGAGACTGAAGCCAGAAGAGCTGGTTTAGCCCCTTGCAGGTTGCAGCATTTTGGAGAGTGGGTTTCTTCCTTGACTGGGCAGCACAGTGGCACTGGCTCTTGGGCATGGGTGAGCCTGGCCAGAGTACATGATTGGAGGAGACTGACCTTGCCTCTTGCCAATGGTGGCATTGGCTGTCCTAGCTGGAACAGTGCTGAAGAGCTTGCCCTGGTGGTTATGAGAAGGGTGACTCAATGCACTGACTAGCTCAACTACCACCCAGGCCCAAATCCTTGAGTTGGCTCATCCCCAAATCTATGTCATCTGTGAATGTTTGGGACTTGTGAAAGGGCCAGTCCTCATGATCCAAAGCTTCAGGGTCTTCATGACTTAGGAAAGCATCAGGGTAACCTGGAAGAGTCCCAGTGATGATCCAATATTGATGGTTTCACAGAAGCCAGAGACCTTGAATGAGACCAATGACTCATTTCAAGGAACTTTAGAAAGTGAAGATGTGTGGACAGAGGGATATACTGTGTGACACACTGTGACATACTACAGTTTCCACGATAAGATGTTTCTCTATGATTTTTTGTTTGCTCATGTTTTTGTTTGTTTGCTTGTATACATTTTACTTTGAGGGAAAGGTTTCAAGAGCAATGGTCAGCTATGAGGGGATAGGGAGATAAACAGGACCAGGATGTGAAGCTCAAAGAATCAATAAAAACAGTTAAAAGGGGGGCTATTAATTTCAAAAAGAGTGTTATGTGAGAGTAGTTGGAAGTATATAAATGATGTAAATAAATCAATTAACTGTAAAGTTTTAGAAACAGCAAAAAAGTTACTCTTTTCTCTAATATAATCTTCATTGAGCTAGTAGTTCAGGAGACAATATGAGGAACAGGTAAATAATTTTGCTTAAGGATCTTCAGTTTCCCAGTGGAAGAAGACCTGTAAAGGATAAGGATCAAAGACTAAAAGTAGGCAGTCCATGTTCTTTCTGGCAGCATGTAGTATACAGATGGCATGATGTAAGGGATATGCGTGTCAGCTTGACTCAATATTTCCACATTTTCTACATAGACGAGGGCATCACCCACAAACATAGACAGCTATAATTTATCAAAAGACAATATAAACTTAAAAAAAAGTTAAATCAGAGTGCTGAAAGCAATTTTCTGAGCACATTTCTTAAAAAGAGCAATAATAATTAAAAAATTAAATAGTAGTTAAAATGTTTGACATAATCAGCATTAAAAATGTTTTGTGTGTGAGTCTTTCATGGTGGCACACACCTGCAAGTCAGCATTTGGGAGGTGAGTACAAAAGGATCAGCAATTTAAAAATCAGCCCAGTCTACATAGCACATTTCAGGCCAGCCTGGGCCCGAATGACTTGGGCATGTATGACATACTATATCCAAAAAAAAAAAAAAAAAAAAAAAAAAAAGGCAAAATAAAAATATTGTGTTAAGAACAACAAGGATATTCTGATGAGGTTAAAGCCCTAGAGGAGTGGAGCATTGACTAGAAGGATGAAAGGAGAGACAGAATTGAAGAAAGATTATGAGCCATTGGAAAGTTCCTGGAAGTAGTGAGACTTTGCTGTGTTGCTAACATGATATCATTAAAGTTGGAAAGGGTATGTGACACTTTGCTTGCGTTTTAAGCCACTCACAAAATTTTAACAACAACAACAAAAAAATCAAGTGATAAAGGGAAGAAAGTTGTGTGGAAGCAACTTTAATAAGGGAAGCAAGGCTTGCTAAGAGAAGAGCTCACTGAAATGGCCTTATAGTGTCTTTTCTTTCCTTTTCCTGTTAACAAATAATATAAGCTTCTTGTCAGTAAGAAGGTAAGACACAAAACTAGTATTTAGTCTTATTACTTAGAAATAACTACAAAGAACATTTGTAAAATGTTTATTACAAAAATTGGATACCAATCTTTACAGCTGTATAGTTGTGTGCATATGTGTATAATTTTAAGCAAATACTAATCATTCTGTATAAAGCTGTAATAATCACCTCTTAATTTATCTTTAGTGTATGAGACTGAACTGATGTTCTGTCCATTATAACCAGTATTGGCTTACTGGAATACTCTCCTTTTACTATAAAAAGAAATTTGTTTTAAAATGTGGAGTGAGAACTACACTTACTTGTGGAATGAGAGTAAGTATTTAGAATGCAATTATAAATATCAGTGGTTTAATAAAGTAGGTTCTGTGTCCTCACCAATTATGGGTAGTTGGCTGGGTTTTCCATACCAGTCATGGTCCCTGTATTGACAAGCAGATGTTTATAGCCATCTGTGACTGTCTGGACCCAATGTAGCCTTGCCTTGTTGCTGCCTATGCCTATGGTTATATAAGGCTTTTCCATAGTCTGGTCCTTCTTTGATTCACTTACCTAAGGAAAGTTTACTATGTAAAATAATCACACAAGTCTTTTCCCAATTCTATCACAAGATCTCAAGTGTTCTCTGTGGAAAAAGGAGAACAGATCTTGTGGCTTTTGCCATGCTCTTCTCCATCAACCTTAAGCAAATTACTTGGTAAAGATTGGCTTGTCCAATCCACAGAGGAAAACACACTACCATGTTAACAACTCTTTGTAACATTTTGAAAGCACCCATATTTAAAAAATGGACCAGTGATGCCAATATACATTTCATAATTCTTATAGTTATTTAAAAAAAGAATGTTAACTGAAATAAATCATATGTTCCTCTAAATATTGTGAATCTTCCTTACAAGTCATCATTGTTAGCTAAAATATCTAAGTTGTCTCAAACAAGACATAAACCTTGAGTACTACTTGAGGACTTTCATTGAAGTAAGGAAAACTACATTCATTCATTACTTCCCCTGCATAGATGTTACACTTAAACCACTCTTTCTAACTCTACAAAATTTATTAGGGGGGAAATACTATCACCCCTCATCTTACAGAAGTACAGTTCTCAAGAGATTCTTCAGTGTTAAGCAACACTAATTGGGTGCTTCTACAAAGCTCATTGATTTTTTCCAGCATGCCATGTAATCTCAGCAAGTGCTATGCTCACTTCCATATCATTTTGTTCTGTTTTTCTTCTTGTTTTGTGGCCCTCTGAGCATAACCAGGGCTTCCAGAGCAGGAATTGATGTGGAACTACCCATGGGAGCAAGAGTAACACACCTGTGACTACATCACTGTAGACAGTAAGTTTCTCTCCCTTAGCATCCCTTTATTTCCAATAGCTCTCCTGGGTGGAGTAGATTCTAAATCCTCCTTCTTTATATATGACTGAATGCAGCTGGCTCAGTTTTGTGAAAGTCTTAGGTAGGTCACCACAGATGCTATGAATTTATGACTGCAGTTGCCATTCCATGCCCATATGACAGCATTTCTCCTCAGTCCTTGACTTATACATTCTTTCTACCTACTCATCCATGCTTCCTGAGCACTGGAAAATGTGTTAATTAAAGGCTGAATGAAGGCTGAGAACTCAGCAGCTATTTGTTCTTGACACCACAACCAGCCATGAGTCTACATTAACCTTTATTCACGACACAAACAGGATTCTCTGACCAAGGCAAGAAATGCATGAGTGATTCATTTTTCTTGATGGATTTTCTTTCCATTGATGGGTTCTGCCTTTTCTGCACACTTTTTAAAAACAGTTTATGATTGATATTTTGATTTTATTTAATAAAATGTTCAGATATACTGAATATTTAAATGTAAAACAACTGGATCAGAACAACTATAAACACATTATAGACTGGTGTTGATCGTTGGAGAATTTTTTAAACATCACTCAACAAAAGAAACAATGAGAAGGAAGCACAGACTAATGTGCAACCACATTTGAGCCATTTGCTTTTCAAAATATTCCCCAAATATAATATGATAAGCAACAATTATAGAGCGTAACATAAAGTAATTGCCATTCTGAAAAACAAACCCATAATGTCATTTTCCCCACGTTAGTTATTCTATTTTATATTTCTGGTTAACAGGAAATAATTGTCAGAATGAATCAACAGCACATGCCAGAGCCTTCCTAGATGCATAATTTAGAGAAGTGCAAACAAACAAACAAACAAACAAGTAAACAAACACATTTCCAAATATCCATTTACCAACGGGATAGATTATTTGTGCCATAGGCTGGGACGCTTTAGTAGTTTTGTTTTTATTTTCTGTATAAAGGAGTGAAGAAACTGATTCTCCCTTCCCCAGTGAAGATCAACTACCAGTGGTGCCTCAGCTAAAGGTGGAAGCTCATGATGTCTCTCCCCTAAGTGTACTGAAATTTTGTCTGAGTTGAACTTTCACAGTGACAACCTCTGTCCATTCATGTGTGCACTGTCCCTGTTAGGTTCTGAAAACACTGTCTTGCTGTGGCCATTCACTACTTCTGTCCCTTACAATCTTTTCACTCTGTCTTCTGTAATTATCCCTGAGCCTTGAGGGAAGGGATCATCTCATTTTTTTGAGACAAAGTCTCTTGAGGAATCTATGGTTTTTTTTCTAAGTTAGACTGACTAGCCAGCAAATCCCCAGCCCTTCCTCTCTCTGCATGCCTGTACTGTGGTTACAGTTACATTCCAACATACACATTTTTATTTTTATGAGTGCTGCAGGTCAGAACTCAGGTCCTCAAGCTTACTTGCACAGAAAGCACTTTCCCAAGAGAGGCATCTCTCTAGACCCATGCTGGAACATTTTAAAGTGAAAATGAATGTCAGATATTATCCATGATCATGTATGAATCTTGCAAACATGATGTGTTATCAAACAGATGAGATACTAGAAGAGCTAAAGTTAAGCTGTGAGCCCTACTTCTTCAAAGACAAATAGCTTCCTGGAGTGCTAGGCTGTTTTTCATGCAAGATAACATTTTTTTTTACTTCAATAAACAAGGATTGTTCCTCCAGCTGCACAGGATGTGTTTGATCACACATAGGTGGGAAATACAAAGGCAGGAATTATACCAGGATATATGCTTGACCCCAGTTGGACAAAGACAGAAAGTGCATAGCCTTGCAGGTTTGGCCTTTCTAGTCACCTGACTGAAGTTATTCAGTGCCATTTCTCTGGGAATCCTGGGTCTGGACCTGGCCAGTGTTCATCTCCCTGGCCAATATTAAATAATACAGCTTACTTTATCCGGACAGTTGTGGGTTTGGTCTTTCTCCTTGTACTTTTTAAATTTAAAAATGAACAGATTCTATTCAGCATTTATTTGCTGGAAACAACCATACATGTAATAAAGCTGTAAGGAAGGCTGAGGATAGAAATGCACAGAACACTGTTGTTAAGATTACTTCTCAAACCTCACTGCACATTAGAAGGAACCAGGGAGCATTTAAAAATATATTGAGGTACAGGACCCAGCCCAGAACAATTAAATTAGAATCACTTTACTCAGTGCTTTAGTGAAGGCTTACAGTAAACAGACACTTAAGGCTTCATTGAGGAAATTGAGGTCATACTTTGTAAGTACCTCAAGGTCTCTTCTTCTGCAATTATCTCTTCCCTCTACTCAGCATTAATCCTCCCCCACACCCCCGCACCCCAGAGTTACTCTTTTTTGTCATACTCATGTGCCTTCATATTGGAGCTCTTCAAAGAAACAGTAAGATGGGGGAATAAAAGACAATCACTGGCTATAGTGGCTTCCAACCCTATCTACCAATTTATTTTTCTTTGCTCTTAGAACCATTGTCCTGGAAATGATTGCCCATGCCTCCTTTCTTAGTTCCTTATTCCCCTGTCCTTAGGCTTTTTATCCACAGCACAGGCCCAAACAGTTTTAAGACCAGCAGTAACAATCCTTTGTGGATCTTCTGGTCTGTTGTTTTACTTTTTCATGTTTTTCATGATTTTTCAACATAATTTTTCAACATAAAAGGCTAATAAAAGACTCCCACTTTTTCTTCTGGTACATGGATCTCTGTGCTGGGCTCTTCTTCCTTTGCTTGACTTCAGAATATGGATGTAACCTCATTCTTGGTCCTCACTGAGGTTGATTGCCTTCTTCCTGAGATGAGCGGAATTAGTGTGTGCCATTCTTCCTGGATACTGTTTATCTTAGCTCTGATTTCTCTTCTCCACTGGGTCTCAAATTCCAAACTATAAACACAATCTCTGCTTTTATCCTTCCTTATTTTATTTTTGTATTTCTTTCCAACTATTGTGGACCAAACAGCCTTCAAATTTTGGATCCTCATACCTCAGTCTCTAAAATACTAGGTTTATAGGTATAAGTGGATATATTCAACTAATATTTTATTTTACCCCTAACCTATTTCATATCATTTATCCAGTTGCTTAAAACATGTTCTAATGACATCCAATTTATGCAAAGATCTTCAATTAATCTTCACATTATGCAATGCATTGCCTCCACCATCTCTCCTATCTCAGTGTTATTTCAACCTCTTTGTTTTATTTGTTTTCTTTAATTTTTACTTTCTTTCTCTTCATTCTATGATTTTCCTAAAGCAGCTCTGAAATCAGCTTTTCTTGTTCAAAATAATGACAAAATAAAACCTTTTAGCACTGGCTCAAGGCTGAGCTCCTTAGTGTGGCCTATAGAAGTAAGATCTGACTTCTCTCACTTTGGTGCTGAGGCTGCAGATCCACAACAGTCTTCTAACCCTATACGGGTTAAGGGGGTAAGGAGAGAAAAGAAGAGTAAGAGTAAGATCAGTACATATATATATATATATATATATATATATATATATATATATATATAGAGAGAGAGAGAGAGAGAGAGAGAGAGACAGAGACATAGATAAAGATAGGAAAAGAAGAATAAGAGAGAGGTGATGAGGTAAGGTTGTCTTTTATATAGCCCTGAGTGGGGCTATGCACCCATGGCAGGTAGGCAATGACATCACAGGTAGGCTGATTGAAGTAGAATCCTAACATTTCTACCTTTTCCTATAATTAAAAATTAGGAAACTTGGATTGTTTTTATATAAGGTAAGTTAAAGTATATAAATGTAGGTAAGGAAGAAAAGAGAGAGAGAGAGAGAGAGAGAGAGAGAGAGAGAGAGAGAGAGAGAGAGAGAGAGCAACAGCAACAAGATGTGCAAGCTATATAGTGAAAGGGAGGGAAAAGTTCTGCCATGAAATTTTAAGGTAGAGGGTAGGGTATGTCAGCCATGTCCTGCAGCAGATAGGGACCAAGGATTGTTGGGAGAGCCTGGAGCTATTTATGGCAGGCCTGGAACACACTATTTCAACCCTTTGCAAATGGATAATGGGTAAAGTAATTGTTATAATTATTTCTTCTGACAGTAGGGGGGTGATAGGGGGCATTAAAAGGCTGAAATATTGGCCAGGTTCTGGAAGAACAGGCTGTTGCATATGCATTCCATGGTCTGAGAAAATCTGCAGCTGGAAAAGGTAAAGCAGGTTCAGCTAGGAGGAACAATGCAGGTTCAGATGGTACTACCTATAAGGTTTTACCAGAGCAATTGCAGGTAGCTGCTTTGACCATCTCCCAGATGTAGGAAGTCTGGCATGCTACTGGAACATATATCTGGTCAGAAGACAAAGTTGGTAGGTTAAGAGAGAAAATTCCTTCTAGGTGTACATTTGAAACTCTTGAGAGAGCAAAGATAAAAGACTTGAGAATACGGAAAGAGACAATGCTAACAATGTTTGAAAATTTTGGGAGAGCAAAGAAAAGATTTGGATATAATAACTTCTCTCCGTTTTACCCTAGGAAAGGTTTGAACATGGGAGAGCAAAGAAAAGTTTTAGATATAGGGAACTTCCTTCCATTTTACCCTATTTTTGGCAATAATTAAAACAGTTTAGTTTTAGATCTGTCCAACTTTGGTTACTGAAGCATGTAAGCTTAGAAGCCCTTGATGTGGGTGTTGGGATTTGAAATTTTCAGAAGGCATCCCAGAGGAGCCTGGAGAAGTGGCAGATGGACAGCTTTACATGGGGCAGTAAAACCAGTAATCCATTAGGGCATCCCCCAAAATGGATTGTGACTAAAGAAGAACAGGTGCACGGGCTGTTCCAGCTATTTGTCAGTACTGGACAGTGACCAAAAGAGTGCAGCTCAATGGCTGAGCTGGCCCCAGGGACACAGCCCACCTAGTACTAGGATTAGGTGGTGGCAACAGTGGCAGTGGTGGCAGAGGTGGCAGTGGTGGTGGAAGAGTTGGGTCAGCAGTTTTACCCAGTGAAAAAAAGTCCTATTTGTTGGTTAGCAAGAAGAAACATTCAGAGTCGTGTAGACTGGCTTTGTCAGCTGGTGTTGGGTGCAGAAAGGTGGCAATTGGATAATTAGAGACAGGGGAGTCCCAAACCCAGGAAAAGCTGGAGGAATCCCACCCTCAGAGATTGGCAATAGGTGAGAAACTTAGACTTTGGATTGGCAGCACATATCTGGATCCATTTGATCTGAGAGGTGGATTTCTTGTAGTTTACAGGAATCCTTTTAAGTTCATAAGGGGAGACAAATTTTACACACATTAGAATTATACTTGTTTGAAATCTGCAGTGAAATACACATTGTTGGACATGTACACATTGTAGGAGAAGGCAGTAGAGATGTAGCATAGTAGAGGTTTGGGAAAAGAACTTTGTGCTGAAAGCACAAATACTCTGTGGTGAGCTTAGGAAAGGCAGAAGCCTTATAAGACTTTTCTGACACCCGTGGAAGAGTAACATGGGGAGGACAGAAAACTCCTGTGGAGAAGAAGAGAAAAGGATTACTTGATCTTGATGTTTAACATCACTACACATCATTGTCGGGTCCCAGCCCACAGGAAAAATTACATCAGGGTTCATCTGAAAGAGGCAGTGGAGATTGAAAGTAGGATACAGAGACGTGAGAAATAAGGAATCAAGTAAGGAAATTTCTGATCAAGGTTTCTCTTTAATGTGGATGAGTAAGACTTTATATAGTAAGATCAATAGGATCTATTCTGATCCCTCTCTCCCTAGCTCCCAAGGCAAGAACACAATAGCCTGAATAGCTCTCTGTAAGAACTTCCTTAACCCTCAGGTGTTTCTCAGTAGGAATTTCCCTACTTCTTTCAAAGGTAAATAGTCCAAGGATGGCCTGGAACACAAAGACCACCTCCAGCAGAGATCAGCAGCTGGAAGGTCACAGCATGCAGCTTAACCATGGGATTTCTGACATGGCAGAATTTGGCATGGTTTCCCACACATCATGCAAGAAGGGCTTTTCTCTGTTTAGAAGATGGGATAATTTAGGCACAATGAGAGCTATTTTAAGTGAAAGACCTGGAGTATGGTTTTCTTGTAGCTGAGCTTATTGGGAAGGCTGCACTCGGGTTTCAAATATTTATCAGTCCTTATATGGGGGTTCAAGAAACATCCTTAGCCTTTTAATTGAGATGGCAGTGAAACCACAGTTTTGTCTATTTTAAGAATATTTAAATAGAAAACTTTGTTTATAGCTTATCTTAATACTTAAAGACTAAGACATTAGGCTTCATCTCTGTTAAATTGGAGTGTTAAAAACATTAGTACAGTCCAAAAAGAGCAGAAAAGTTTTGTATGATCAATAATATCATATTTAGAATATTAGGCTAAATATGTTTTAAAGCAATGGTTTATATTTTAACATTGTAAATAAATGAACGTTAATACAGCAGAACATTATAGAATAATTTTAAAACCATATCAAACCCATTAGCCAGGAAGCCTATAGTTGAATTCAGGGTAGTTGGTGACAGGAGGAACAGCATTTATTTATATGTCTATGAATTAATAAAGACATAAATTATGAAAAAAATTTTGAATCATGATAAAATCACAACCAATAAACAATTGTATGATACTTTTTTTTTTTTCAGAGCAGAAAAGTAATCAGAGAGAATTTTTATTTTTAGGAGTTGGAAAGTATAATATTAAAGACAAAGGGCAATTTTTTTTTTCAGGCAAGAATCAGGTGTATTTGACTCTCTTAGTCTACAATTTACTGAGTTAGTATAGCTCTGGGTCCTGAAGCCAGTTTCTGTGTGCAAGGGGTTGACTCTGGCCCTGGCCTTCCTATGGCCTGGAGAGTCCTAAGGAGTAGAGACTGCAGATGTACATCTCAGGTGAAACACCGGCAAGCCTATGCAGGGAAAGGGTGAGGGGCCAGGGTAGCAGCAGGAAGGTCATGTGATTGCCCGTCAAGATGGAAGCTAGCCACATGGTTTTTCCTGAGAAACATGGTGGCTAGTCAAGTGGCTGCCACCTGGTTGACGCTAACAAAGATGGCATGGAGGACAAACGTTCCACTCCCTCCATTCTGAACCAACATGGCAACCGTAACTGCAGACAGATTTAAGATGCTATGAGACTAGTGATTCAGGGTGGGTGAGCATTGTGTTTCAGTCCCAGCTCCAGCAGGGCAGGAATAACTCAAACTGGAGGATTACTGGAGATGCGCCCGGGGTTGGGGTAGAGGTGGATGCGCAGCAGGCTCAAGCAGCAAAACATGGCCAGCCCAGTGATCTGGGCCACTTAGAGTGAAGGGGCACGGAGCCACCGGAACTGCAAGGGGCCTACCAGTTGACCCTAGATAATCGAGCCCAAGGAGAGGTAAGACTGTGCACGTATGGAGAAAGGAAGGTTAGCGGTTGAAATTTACAGATAGCTTGTCTAGCCTTGGATGGAATGATACACACATGGAGAGTCAGTTTTAGAGTGTAGCAACAGAAATTTACCTCAGCATAGAATCACAGTTTGAGTGGCGGTCATGAAAAGCTGGTCAGTTCCCACCACCGGCAGTCCATTGGTTTACACGAGGTTCATTGAGAACAGCGCCTTTGGTGGGGAGGTACCCAGCCACAGGACAGAGGGAACAATTTGTGCTCTGCATTCGGTCCCAGGAGAGACAGGAATAGTACCAATTTACCTCAGCTTAGAATCGCGATCTGAGGGCAGGGGGGTGATGGGTTAAGACAGTAACGAATGGAGATTTAGAATGAAATTTGGAAGAATGGAGTTGGTATAAAGGATTCCAAAGTTAAGATAATCATGGAAGAGCCTTTTTCATACAGGGCCAAGAATTTTATGATTAAAAATATAAGAAATAAGGCAATAAAATAATAAGGTATCAAGCAGCAGATATTATGTTATAGAGTTTATTTAATGAGCATGGGGGAGAAGAGGAGAGGAGTACCAGAGAGAGAGAGAGAGAGAGAGAGAGAGAGAGAGAGAGAGAGGGAGAGAGAGAGAGAGAGAGAGAGAGAGAGAGAGAGAGAGAGAGAGAGAGAGAGAGAGAGGAAGAGAAAGAGGTCGGGGTGAGATAGGACTGTCCTTTAATTTAGCCCTGGGCAGGGCCACACCCCCATGGCAGGTAGGCAAGACATCACAGGTAGGCCAACTGAAGCAGATCCTAACACCTATACTTTCTTATCTTGGTGTCTAGAAATCAACTTTCTTTCTGTCTTTATTTCATATTTTTTTCTTTCTTTGTCTCCTTTCTTTTCTTTTTTCTTTCTTTTGTGTTCTAGGATTGCTTCTTTCTGAGCTTCTATCCTGTGAGTAATTCAGGTCTCAGCTTAAATGTCATCTTTTTTACAAATGCATCTGCTCCCTTTCCATCTTGGCTTGTACAATGCTTACTTCAACTTACCCCCATAGGCCCCCTCTGGCATTCTGACTCTTTACTATTTTGATGACTGTATTGAAGCATACAATTATGTATTTAGATATAAGTGTACTTGCCTTTGCCTCTTTTTACTATCTGCTCCAGAGAAGGGAGCCATTTATCTTCATTCCAAATTCCCCTTAATATTTACAGCAGTGCCTGGCAATCATTAGGATTATGACAAATATTTGAATGGATAATATATATTAAATCAAACTAAACTTTCTATTCCTTAATTCACTACTTGAGAATCCATGTTTTATTCCTATATTGGATTACGCTTCTTTTTTTCATTTTATTTTATTTGCAAACTTTCATGATCATTTCATTAAATACTAGAGTTACAGCTCTTTTCCTGAGTATTAAACATTCAATTTACTATAATGTTGCTCCATTGTAAAAATTCATAACTGAGGATATGCTTCTGAAGCCATTTCTCCCATATCTGAGGTCATAGTCTTCAACTCTCTGCATTCCTGGTTACATTTTTCTATTTTGGTTTCTATCACATAACTCTACCAGTCTTTTACCAAGTCTTTGTCATTTACTGTCACTCTTGCTAGTTCACTTTCCCACCTTCACCAGAGCTTGTATCTGTTTTCATCAGTCTTCAGGACTCTTGAAGGGTCTATATAAATATTCATTCTTTTAGACTTTGGAAATCATGAAACAAAACTGTCTGTTTCCTTTTATCCCATATGGCTTTCCAACTGTTGAAAGCATGGAATCATTTTTTGAAAGAAAATGTACCTGTCCTGGAGATATCACTATGAGTTATTTTACTGGATGAAGTTCTGGGATCATTGGATGGATTAGTGAACAGTCTAGTATAGATGCTAACCTGTATGCATATGTATGTGCATGTTCATGTGCAAATGAAAGCCAATGCTCAAGACCAAATATCTTCAACAATGTTTCACCTTATTTTGGGGGTATCATCTCTCACTGAATCTGAAACTCACTGATTCAGCTGGTCTAGCTGGCCAGCAAGCAGTAGAGATCTTCCTGTTCCTGCCTCCAGAGTGGAGATTACACTCCTGCACTTGTGATCTCTGGGCTCCATATGTGTGGTAGATATGTGAAATAAGGCCTCTGTACTTGCATGGCAAGCATTTGAGCAATGGAGCCACCACAACAGCCCAGGAAACAGGGTGGTTTTACTATGACACAAGACCCAGCACATGGTGTGGTGGTTTGAATAAGATATCTCCCTTTGTCTAAAGCATTTAAATGCTTGGTCCCTAGTTTGCGGTACTGACTGGGGAGGCTTACGTGGTATGACTTCTTTTGGAGAAAGTATGTCACTGGAAGTGGGCTTTGAGTTCAAAGATTCATACCATTTAAGCTTTGTAGTATCTTCATTGTACTTGCGGTTCAGAATGTGAGTCCTCAACTCCTGCTCCAATCTTCATGTCTTCTTCGTCCTCTCCACCATCATGGACTATAACCCTATGGAACCATAAACCAAAAAAATTCTTTTATAAGTTGCTTTGGTCATGGTATTTTATCACAATAATAGAGTAAAAGTGACTAACTAGACATAACAATCCACTAGTGATTCTTTATATACAGGCAGTGTATACAGAGGTGAACATCTTACTTGACTCTAACTTGAAAAAAGCTAGCGCTATTTTAAGACAATAATGTTCCTAACTTAAATGTTCTCAAGTGAACTAAATGGAAATTGTTTGCTCTTCTTAGAGAAAAGATTTACACCCACAATGTAAATTATGGAATATGCAGCAATTATTTCACCCTGTTAAAAATTCCCAGTAGGTCTTAGCCTACACTAGCAATTGAGTTACAGTACATCTAAAAGATATAAAGAAAGCACAAAGAAATAATAAATGCAATATAAGTTTAAATTGTAAAAAAAAATCAACCAAAAATAATTATCTAAATGATTATAGTTAAGATATACCTGATGGCTAATTTCTCATATTAATTTAAGACTTCCTCACACACTTCCTACTGAGAGAGCTTCAAAATGCATTGCTTAATGCCACAAATGTATTTTGGGGGGGGGTGGCTGAATACAAAATGTCAAAAGACCAAATGTCACCCTCGACTTCAAAATTGTGATATTTACAAACAAAGAAAATATTGAGACTGCCATTAAGCTAAAAATATTACCATATTACAGTGAAATATAGCTATTACTGTGGTAAATTATGGTAGAGAGGATAAATCACCCTTACTTTTCCATATTTGAAAAAGTAGATGTGAGAAAGAGTAATGTTCCCTGCTGAGAAAAGAAGAAATAGAACCATTCCTATGTAACTGAGGTCTTGATAATCTCTTAAGGTCAGAAAGAGTGAAGCTGATGGCTCCATTTGTCCTAAGCTTTGGCCTTTCCAGGTTTGGCCTTTAGATTATCTTCCTCTCTTTTCCCTACTGCACTTCTGGTTTTAAACAGCATTTTTATTGCCTTATTCTCAGACATCATTAAAGTAAGACTCTGTTCTTCATGATATAAAAGGATCTTTTAGGACAGAAATTGCTTGATTTGTCTGATATAAAATACTTGCTTGTTGCCGGGACTTCTTAAAAATTAGGATTGGATTACGTTGTCATTATGTTGGCTATCGACATAGGATTTTATTCTAGTGAAGTGGCTCTAAAACCCTTTAGAAAGTTAAGCAATGGTTGTCAAAGAATGCTTTTAATTCTCAGTGCAGTCACATCTGTTGGACAGTAAGGACATCTGATAAATAATGAAACCTGTAGTTGTAAGGGGAAGAAGAGCAAAGTATTATTATTGTTTTTTTTTTATTATTATTATTATTATTATTATTATTATTATTAGTGGTAGCATTGAGAGATTCTCACTGTATAGCCAAAGCTGGCTTATAATTCACTATGTTGAGCAAGTTAACCAAAAACTAATATATATCCTCTTGCTTCTGTCCCTCTAGTGCAGTGATAAGAGGAATGAGCAACCATGCTCAGACTGTCACTACATGTATTATTTTATCCTTTATATATGCCATTAAAATACTTAAACAATTAAAATAATTTGTTGTGGTGTCTCAAATTCTCCAATTAGTGTATAGTTTATGTTTGTTTAATTTTGTAAGCATTTCTTTCATTCTGTGTTTTTGCAGTGTGATGTGTGTGTAGCAGTCTGCAAAGGAGGACCAGAGACCAGTTTGCACCTCCCTTATCAGAAGGAAGAGGTTGGGTAGAAGAAGAAGAAGGAATGGGGAACTCAATGAAGAAGGAGATTGTGTTAATATTGGGACAGATTTGGGAGTCTAAGATTCTTCATTGTTATCTTCTTCAGCTCTGATTCTTTTGAGTTCCTGGTTCAGGACATCTGGATGATATAGGACTATCTCTCTTCAGATATCCTGTTTTTTTAACTGCTTCTAAGTGAATTACACAGTATTCACTAGCCCACTCCCAACCTAGTTCAACGTACTTGTACTAGATGCTTGTAGTGTTCTTAGCTCAACACTCGGTTCTTGTCGGTAAAGAAACCCTGTGGAAGGAAAAATAACAGAATGAACCCATAAATGAAGAGATGGGAAGTTCCAGAAGGCATAAGCTCTATCTCAGTCAGCTTCATCAAACGTTTCAGTGATGTCTATAGACATGTGCCAGCCTTGGTTTCCTAAAGCAAATATGCTCTGTGGCTTTATACAATACTAATATTTTAATTATGTTTTAGTTTCTGAAATCACTATCAATTCATTATTAATTAAAATTATTATCTGAATGAAATCCTTGTTTTTCTACTAGTTATTCACAGAAAAAAAAACAGGAAAAACACATAATTTCCTCCTTTATTTAGTGGTAATCAAAAAATGATATTTATTCCTATAGATCTACCAGAGTTAATGGATAAAATTTTTGTCAGCTCTTTTATGGGCATACAGATTTATGTATAGTTGATGTGCACCATGGTATCATTTGTCATTATTCTATAACTATTTATATGTCTCATCTTTACAAGTAGAAGCCTTTGTCCAATTAGCAGCCACAAATCATGACCTCTTTGTACCTGGGATCTGGTAGAGTTGATCCTCAGGAGAGAAACTAGTAATGTGATGGTCAAAACAGGTAATGGAACCACAGGACATGATGTTGCCATTATTACAAACACAGTCTGCACCCAGTAGCAACCACACTAAGCTACCAAGCTCCTTCCTAAAGTTATTAATATTAAATGTTAATGTTAGAAAAGGAAATTTTAGTATTAGAAAAGGAAAATATCCTTCCAACACATGACCTTAGCTTGTATCTTAAGAATCCATAAAAGTAGAGCAAACCCATATAAAGCAGAAGAAATAAATGTGAAAATCAGAGTACAAGTCAATACTTGGAAAGGAAAACAATAGAGAAAATCAATGGGCCTATAATCTGATGTTGGAGACTAGAATAAATTAATAAACCACTAATCACATTGACCAGAAAGAAAAAATGACATAGGAAAAAGATGACTGTATCACAAGTTAGAGGAGTGATGTCAGTAAGATTGTACACTTTAGTTTTAGAAAAATGTAAAGAAATGCATTTGATATAGCAGATGAAACACATAAAATAGTTAAGAGTCCTAACTTACAAATTTTAACCTCTCCTTTAAAATAGATAATTTGAATGAGCATGTCTAGGAAATAAATATATTTCTGGGGCAGAGAGATGGCTCAGCTCTTAAGCAAGGGTATTGCACTTACAGAGGACCAGTGCTTGGTTCACAGCATTCATGTAGTTTTCTCACAACCACTTGTAACCTCAGGGAGACCTGTTATGCCTTCTGGCCTCCACCAACAGTGAACTTACATGCATAAAGCCACACATAATTTTATTTTATTTTTTAAAAATCTTAAATATATATGATTAAAACTTGTCCCAGGAGAAAAATTCCAATTTAGGTGGTTTTGTTGGGGAAGTCTCCCAAATGATTTGGAAAGAAACAATAATATTTCTACTACTTTCCCCATTAAATGAAGACTATTTCCTAGCTCACTGTAAAAGGTTGACATTATTCATATCCAAAATTGAAACAAATAACAACAAAAGAAATAAATTAATGCCCTTCAGCAAAATTGACACTCAACAATTTTAGCAAACTTTTAACAAATGAAATCAATCTGTATTTAGCAAGAATAATTCATCATGACCAAACAGAGTATATCTCAGGAATTCTAAATTGGCTTAACTTTTAAAAATTGATCAGTGTAATTCATGATGTTAACAGACCATAAAAGAGGAAAAATGCATATAATTACTGTAACTGACAGAACAATCTTTTGGAAGAATCCATCTATTTTCCCATGAAAATTCTCAGCAAATTAGAAACAAAAGGAACTGCCATATCCCAACAGTTGGGGAGCTAAGATGTGTAAGAAGGTTGGATAGCTTGGCATCCTCACAGCATGGGAAACAAATTCAAACTGGAAATGAAGGACTTACAACATAACTAATAATAAATCCAATTGCTGTGTAAGAGCTATAGAAATCACATGTTTGTTTCACTTTTGCAACTGTGTGAGACACACAAAGCAGGCCTCATTTTCTAATTCCTATACATTCCCACTAGAAAGATTGCAGCATCCTAGTTGGAGTTGACATTTTTACAAACACCCCAGGTAAGCTAATTAGTTTAGAAATATTTCAAGATGCACTGAAATGCAGATCAATATTTCCATACACAAATAATGAAATATCAGAAATTATAACACTAATGGTTCTTTTAAAAATAGAATATAATAGAGCTAATAGTAATGATTCAATGAGTAGAAGTCCTTAGACAAAGACCTGATGACCTAAGTTCTATGCCTAGATCAAAAATATTTGAGGAAAGATCTGACATCTTCATTTTTTTTTGTAGCACAACTTCACTCACACATTCAAACATAATTCATTATTTTAAGATAGTATAAAATATGACATAATGAATAACAAAATCTGGCAGTTGTATAAGACCTGTAGAAATTGCAGGTTTCCTTCATTTTTACAACTGTCTCAGACATACACAAAGCAGGGCATTGACTATACATTCCCATTAGAAAGTTTGTGGAATCCCTGCATGTCAAACTTGTGTCTGATACAGGAACTATCATTCTATCTCCAGATAACATTGAAAGAAAAATAGAGGTAACTGTCCATACAAGTGTTCTAGCAGCTCTTTGTTACAGCTACACATGGAAAACAGTTAACAATCTCAGTTGGTAAAGGAATAAACAAATGTGTGTGCTCCTGCAATGGCCATAAATCAACCAACTGAATCCTGGATGAATCCCAAGATGATAATTTCAAGTAAAAGAAGCCAGGCAAAAAACAATGCAGTTCCACAATATTAACAGACTAGTAAAGAGGCAAAACACATATAATTACTGTAACTTACAGAAAAATCTTTTGAAAAATATCCATCTCTTTCCCCATACAAATTTTCAGCAAATTAGAAACAAAAGGGAACTGCCATACTCCAACAATTTTGGAAAATATATGTTGGTTTGAGGCGAGAGATTTTTATCAGAGTCCCATGAGTTCTGGGAGAGGATAAGAGAAAGAAATTACAAAGATGCATGGGAAATTGAGGTGTTGAATATGCTTAGTGTGTCTTTACTTTGGGCAAATGCTGTGTCCAAATTTATCAACATATATTCTTTAATTATGTGCTGTTTGAAGATTTTTATTGTACCTGTAGTCTCATCAGTAGTAGATAAATATGACTAACTTCATGTATATACATTCTTCACTGTGTTCAGAGGCCAGATGATGTTTGACAAATTGTTTTCCCTGTAAATATCATTGTAAGGGAAGCACATTATAAATCATTTCAACAAGGTTAAGAGAGATTAGAGATATGGCTTAATGGTTAAGACACTGGCTGCTTTTCTAGACAATCTGGGTTCAATTCCCAGTGCCAACTGGCAGCTCACACCTGTTTGTAACCTCAGTTCTAGAGTTTCTGATACCCTTACACAGATATACATGCAGGCCAAACACCAGTGCACAATAAATTTTTTAAAAAGGAAAAAGGAAAAAAAAGTGTGTTTCTGTTGATCATCTATGAATCTACAATGCTAAAAAGGTTTACCTCAAATGTTCATGTCATTTATTTATATATTTTGAGGAGAAAAACAAAGAAAACAACATAATTTCCAGGAAAAAGAAAAAAAAATAAATATAGTCTGTAAATGATAGTGTATTGATCCAAGAGAATGCTCTTTAGACCATAAAGCGGAGATGCATTTGTAATAGTGTAAGAAAAGACCCTTTACAATGAGCATTGAAACACTTGGATTAAAATGCACCATTAGTAATTTTTTAATGGTGAAAAGAATACAGGTCACATTTGAAGTGACTGCAACCTGAAATGATACATGGATTCTTAGATGTATGAGAATTTCAGTGGTTCCAAGAAAAGTAGTATTTCTTTTTTGTTTTTAAAGTTTAGGTAAAATGTTGTATCTAGTTCTGGCCTCATGATTTCAAAGAATATTGGGATATTTGTCCTCAGTAACAATGTATAAAATTAAAATAATTCAAAAGATAAATGTCAACCATTGACAGAGAAAGTTAATGGCATTAATATATCCCCTTCTACAGAATCGAGGCCAATGTGTTATCTGCACATGCATAGAATTTATGTTTTATACACTTGTTAAATATTTAATGCATATGTAAATGACATAAATGAAAATAAATGATTAAGCATATGTAAAAGTGAAGCTAGTGAATGACCATATTGAAACACTTACTGAATATATGCACCATGGTTGACAGAGCCACTGTGCTTCTGCTATGTGCCAGACTTTTCACTTTTATGACAGTTTCTTATTGACAACTTGCAGTGGTTTCTACCAGAGACTTTGATTTTCGATATCCTTAGTCTGTCCTTTGTTACTTCTTTTTAAAAAGTGACCCCCTTTATATTATGTGTGTTGTTGTGTAGTAAAAACTACCAGGTTGAAATATTCACTCCAAAAGAGGCTCCCACGACACAAGAAGTGAACAAATCACATCCTCAAAAATTGAAATGAAGAAGGTTCCCAAGGCTGCTTTCCAGAGTGGAAGCAGTGAGCCATTGCTGACACATTCACCAAGCTGGACTTTGATGGATTAATTTCCTCTATCTCTGGTATTTGTCATATCTAGGATAAACAAATGTCAACCATTGATGCCATTTTTCAAGAGTCATATGCCTTGTTTGGGTCTTACTATTTAGGCTGGGCTGGCTGACCAGTGAGCTCCAGGGATTCAAGCAAGTGTGCTATCTGCACATATATAGTATCTATATTTTGTATAATTATTAAATATGCTTATGTATAAGTATACTGAAAATAAGTAAGTATCCTTAAATCTGAATATAGATTGTCTCAACCTCGCCAGGCCTGGAATTACAAGCACACACCACCACACCAGGATTTTTACATGGGTACCAGGAATCAAATGCATGAGTGCATGTAAGTACTTTACCACTTGAGCTATCTTCTCAGTCTCATTTGTTAGTTCTTATGTAATAATGTTAATTATATTTTATCTTAGAGGAGATATAAAAAACGAGCAGTTTCTTTCCCTAAAGTGATGATGCACGAACTGTTTAAAATGCTTAAAGGAAAGTCCAGGCTGATAGAGCTAATTATTAGGAGCAACTCAACACAAACTTCTTGTGTCTCATTATTACAGTCATCTTCTTCCACTTAGACAAATAATTCCTTTCTGTGTTATAGCTTATATTTTAGTTAAGAATGCCTATTTTAGTTAAAAACCATTCTCCTGAGGCCAGAATTCTAATGAATAAAACAGGTTACTACAGATCCTGCCCAAGTGGGTCAGTAAGCTGCTGGCCCACATTCCACAATCCTATATTCAAAAGCTTATTGTACATGCCTTGACAGATCTCAGGGCTATTGTTAACTCAAAAGTAGTCTCTGTTTTAAGCACTGTGATGGGCTGGGCAATGGTAATATCACAAATAGTCAAGATAGTGTAGGAGCAAACAATCATGCTTGAATTTAACACAGGTGTAAAATATACAGCAAGGAAACAATTTGGAGACTAATTCCCATGAGATAGATGGAGGCATATTTTCCAACCTTCATAACCCTACAAAGGGAGCTTATGATAATCAAGCTGTGCTGGGTTGCCTGGGAAAACCATCCTGAACAGTTTGCAAAAGTTCGCTTTCATAAGACTAGAACTTTATATCACATTTTAAAATTAGTTGCTTTGTACAATACATTAAGCAAAGTTGAACAAAATAATCTCAATTTCTGTCAATATACAATATCAATGTAAAATACTTGAGGCTAGTATATTTAATAATCTATATTTTATCCTACAATTCTATTTTACCCCTTTTATTATTCCATTTCCCCTGCCTTTCCCCTAACACTAGATAGAATAGAAAAATAATAAAGAAGAATAGAGATGAGAGAGAAATTCCTAAATGTAACCTTTACTAACTTATAACCAACCATCTTAGACAATAACAAACATTGCTAACCCACTAAAAACGTCTACCTCAACTATTGGGAATGGGGGAATTTCATACTTAAAATCACCCTTTGCTTTTATGGGGATAAAACATCTTTCAGGTTCCCTAAGAAAATAAGGATATTGGCCAAGCACTGGAAAAGCTAGCTCTATCTTTTTCTGTCCAGTTTCTATGGGATCAATCCTATGGGCTAGTTCTTTTGAAGTTGAAATCATACATATTCTCTGCAAGACTGAGTCACTTGGGCTACTTGCTTTGTCTTCATTATTATCTGGTCTTTTGCTCTGAAAATAAGCAAACTTTAAAAAGTATTAGTATAGGTACATTTATGCATGTATATATGGAATATGAACAAATCAGCTAAAGATAAATTTCTGCCCTATTTTTGAACTGTGATATCTATGTTATTTGACAAGATGGCAATGTCATGAGGACCATGTAACTCACAAGATTCCCTTGCTATATGAAGACATTCATGTTTCAGATAGTATGAGATCTTCACTTGTCAGATACAATCTTTATAAGCATTGTTAGTAAACATACTTTTTAACTCCTTGTAGATATAGGAACATAACCACATCCCATTCTCAAAACTATCGCAGGTTTCCATTCCATTGTCAACAGATCCTTATAGCAGATTGCTTGTCCTAGTTCCTCAGCTTTTTTCTATAACCCAATGTCTCTCAGCTGCTATTGTTCCTTTTTCAGCAACACTAGGAAAATTTAAAGTCAAGGAAGTGTTGTTTAATTTGTCCCTGGGGGGGGGGGGTCTTTACCCTTTTTGTTAATAATAAGCATCTCTTTTAAGGTACAATTAGCTCTTTATACAACTGTTTGTTCTGTAGGATTACATGGTATACCAGTAATGTGCTTTATATTATAATACGTAAAAATTTCTTCATCTTATTGGATACATATGCGGGAGCATTGCCAGTCTTAATTTGTGTAGGTGTCTTCATAATTGCCATTATTTCCAATAAATATGTAATTATACAATCAGATTTCTCAGGACTTAAATAAGTTGCCAAATGAAACCCTGAGTGTGTATCAATGGTATGATGCACATACCATTGTTATAAATTCTGAAACATAAAACACATTCACCTCCCAGATTTCATTCCTTTTGGTACCTGTACGTTTACTTCCTAGAGGGAATGGAGTTTGGTTAGACAGGGAACATGTAGGACATTTTTAAGTTATTTCTTTGACTTGTTGCCAAGTGATAGAGAATTTTTTTTTCTTTAAACCTTTACTGTTAACATTATACTTTCCTACTAGTAATTCACCAATATCCTCATTTCCTTGTGCCAACATACCTGATGAACCTGTATAAGACAGAATATGAGAATATGGATAGTTTCTACTTCTGATGCCCTGTTGCAATCCCGTAAATAACAAAGTCAATTCTGAATTATCAAGAATAAATTAAGCCGTTTCTATATGTAAAACAACTCTTTCTACATATTGAGAGTTAGTAATTATATTAAGAGATTTAGAAAATCTAAAAGCTCCATGAAGATTACATACAATTCTGATTTTTGAATTGAGATAGATGGGCTTTTGATCACCTTCATTATTTTATCTGACTTATCACATGCCATTCCTATCTTGTTTGCTTCAGTGTAGAATGTTGGTGCCTCTGGGATTGGTGTTCTCCTTATAATACATGAAAGAATCTAATTAATTCTTCTCTTTTTATAAACTGTATACATTTGCTTTCTGGGTATTTGTTATTAATTTATCCCAAGTAGTAATCACAAGCTCTTTGCCAATCTTGATTGATTACCTACAGTGATTTAATCTTAGCATTAGTAAGAGGCACTACAATTTCATCCAGGTCTCTTTCTGACAATTGACACAGTCTTATTCTACCGTTCATAATAAATTCTGAATTTTTTCTGTATATATCCTCATTTTTTTTTTACTTTGCTTATGTGCTAAGAAAATTCATCCCATAATATTATCTTCCCTTTTCATAATGGCCCCAGGAGGAGAATGAGCTAAAGACAAAATACCCAAAATACAATCAAGTTTTGGATCAATTCTATCCACATATTCATCTTGTGGTCTTTGTTCTACCAGAATTAACTCTTTTCCTTTTTAAGAAGTTAGAGACTTTGAACTGTTTAATTCTGAATCTCCTTGTAATGGTTGAAACAAACTATTTAACTCATAGGTAGATAATCCAATCATAGACCTAAGCCAGTTAATATCTTCCATTAATTTTTGAAAATCATTAAGCTTTTACAACTGTTCTTTATGGATCTGTATCTTTTGTCATCAAATTTTTGTTGAGTTATTTTATAGCTCATATAGGTAATTGAATCTCCTCTTTGTATTTTTTTTTTTAAAATAGTAAATAAATTCTTTTTTTAAAAAAAAGTGGAGGAAATGTAGATCCTCAATTTGGGTTGGTTTAAAATAATCTGGACTGAGCTTTTGAGTTAATGGGTACTTTTAAAACCATCAACTCATAGCAGGACCAAGGCAGGCAGGATCATGCCTATACTCTGGAGTCTATTTACCCATCCATCAGCCCCTTCCTGTTCTAGGGGGCGGAGCCAGTTCCATGAACACACCTCTCTCTCTCATCTCTTTGTCTCTCTCCGTGTCTCTCTCTGTCTGTCTCTCTCTGTGTCTCTCTGTCTCTGTCGGTCTGTCTGTCTGTCTCTCTTCCCCCTTCCTCCCTCCCTCCATCTTTCTCCCACCTCTCCCTCCCTCCCTTCCTCCCTTTCTCTCTCCCCCTCTCCCTCTCTCTCTCTCTCTCTCTCTCTCCTGACTCTTGTGACAGTTCCTCTTGTGACAGCAGCCCACTCAATTCCACATTTCTGCACCATAATCTCCCCGCCCTCTCCTTAGGGCCTGCCCCCTGCCTTGTAGGCCCCGCCCCTTCCCGTTTGAAGGGAGGGCGGCGGCGGGAGGAGACCAAGAGCAAGATGGCTGTGAACCAGAACCATACAGTGGACTGCCGTGGGGCCGCCATCCCTTCTGGTAAAAGGTGCCTGAGGGGACTTACAGGCTGCTGTTGCGGACTGAGGAGATGCTCATGGTAGACACGCGCGCTAGAAAGTGCTCGGCGAATCGAGGACTCTCCCGCTCTTTCCGTGCGCGTTCCTCTGAGCTCCCCCTCTTTGTATTTTTTTTCTGGAGCAATCTATAACTCCCATCATGGCAAATTCATTTGTGTTTTCTTAAACATTTTCTCTAATGTATCTGCATTAGAATCAGCTAAGCAAGTATCATTCATGTAATGGTAATGGTCACTTAAGGATATTGTCTATGAAATATTTCTAATTGTTGTTTCACAAAGTATTGAGACAAAATTGGACTTTCAGTATTCCCCATGGAAATACCTTCCAATGATATCTCCTTATTAGATCACTATTGTTCAGAGTAGATACTGAGAAAGTAAACCTTTACCTATCCTGCTCATGAAAGCCTATTATGACAAGTCAATCTTTTAAGTCAATTACTACTACAGGCCAGGACCTAGATAATAAAGAAGGTAAAGGATCCATTGGTTCATTTACTCTATTCACTATTCTTAAATCTGTTAATATCCTCCATTTTCCTGATTTCTTTTTTTACAGCAAACATATGGGATTTCCATGGATTGGTAGCCTCTTCTATATGGGGTGGTTCCAGCAGCTTTTGTACCAATTGTTGCAGTACCTGTATTTTTATTCTTTTGTTTTGGGCTACTTGATAACCATTTTAGGGGCAAGGATTTTGGTGTGTCAGTAGTGGCCTCCCTTATAAATTTGGAAACTCAATACCTGTGAAGCTCTGTGTTTGGGCAATGGGCACAGCTTGTTTTTGCCCTTGACTATACATATCCATATCTTCCCCAGAAGCATCTACCATTTCACCCCTGATTTCATCATTGTCTGTCTCTGTGATTGCAGGAATATTAATTTGAGTATCCCACTGTTGTAAAAAAAATCCCTTTCCCATTAATTTATGAGTATGTCAGCCACATAGAGCCTCAACTTCCCTGGTTGCCCTTCTGGTCTCACACATTTATTCCATTGTATAACTTGTCTTATTTGAGGTGATATATCAATCCCAAAGAAACTGTGTATAAACCTTCTGAAGTGCCCAATTTGGAATTGATGATTTTTAGGAAGCCATATGCTTCTGAATCCACCAAACTTTCTATTTCAACACCACTTATGTATACAATTAATTTGGGTCTCTGATTGTTAACCGTCGTTAGCCAGAACACACTTCTTCCAATACTCCCAAAAGCACCTTTTCTTTCTACTGGAGAGGCTTTGCCCTTGATACAAGGAAACAATAACAGTTGAGCAGTTCTACCCCCTGTATTAATTTCCATCTTCTTTTTTACATATGCCATGGTTTGAAGTTCATTCTTACAATCCCCATCTAAAATACCTGGATGTATAATTAAGCTTTGAGAAAATAATCATCCCAGGATTATTCCTACTGACCCTGAAGGTAAAGGACCACAAACAGCAGTAGTTATTTTGTAACACTCATCCTGTGGGGATAGTGTAAGAGATTTATCTGAGGCTAGATCCAAAGCTGCACTGCCTTCAGTACCACATATTAAATAATAAAAACCTTGTTTCATCTTCCTGCATGCTTGTACTTGGCTGATCAAAGAAAAATGACTCATATTGTGTGCTGTGGGGCCTTGAGCTGACAGCCCCCTCATTTCTTTTCCTGATGGCAAGAGAGTACCTCAAATGTGTCTCTTGGATTGGCAATCCCTAGACCAATGTTTTTCCTTCTCACAGTGTCTACAATACCCTAGAAGTCTTGGCATATCATTACCACATTGGCCAGAATCTAAGAGTACCATTTTCTTCAGAGTTAGTGCACCTGTTATTTTGAGATCTGGAACTTTTAACTTTACAATTTCTTTGTAAATGGCCAGATTTACCACAATTAAAGTACTAGGTGTTTTGATACTTGAGACATCTAGTTACAGTTTGTCTGTCCTATGATATTGGCTTGGTGTTCGTGAGAGCCAATACTAACTGTCTCTCTTATCCATTTGTCTAATGGGACTCCTCATGCTTTTAGTGGTCTAATCACTCTCTTCCATTCAGTATTTGTATTCCCATACTCCACAATTTGTGTCAATGCCTGTCTGGTCTCAGAATCTATTATCGCTCTATTTAGAGATGAACTTAATCTCTGTAACAATTCTATGAAGGCATCTCTGTGGTGTTGAATTACCTTCACAAATGTGGTGTTTGTTTTATCAGGCTCCTCAACCATATCCCCACCAGAGGCAGTTCCTCTTCTAGTGGACAAATATCATGTGTTCTTTCACAACGCTGTTTCCAGTGGACAAACACCACATACCCTAAAACAAGTCTGTTTCACATCCCACACTTAGGATCAAAATAAAAACATGTTTACATACAATATGCTCTTAATATTTTTAATAGCTACTGGTGATTATTATTATCAGCTAAGGCTCTCATTGTGGCTAATTCTAGGCAGCAGGGGCAGGTGGGATTGAATTAGTAGTTTAATGACATGAGAACGTTCTTGAATCTTTTATGATGACCGTTGTCACTTTATTGAGGCTTGAATTTAAATGTGCTTTAGGGAAAAGAACCAATTAAATATTGGAAAGAGACAGAAAATGAAATTATTATGTTGTCATTAATTTAGATAACCAATAGAATATCTTCTGTTTTTCATTTTAAAGGAATTATTCTTAAGTCTAGAAATAGTTCAGTGGTTTAGCACTTCCCTCTAATATATGAGACCCTAAATTCAGTTCCTAGCATCAACAGAAAAAGAGAGGGAGAAAAAGAGAGAATTATTCTTAAAATAAACTGTAAAATCCAGAGAAGTCTCTAAGAGGCTCATCTATTTAGAGTTTCTTGTCTTAAGTAAATTTTGTGACAAAATTTGTCTTGAAAACTATCAAAGGAGAATTCTTTGGATTAATATTTTCAAATTCAGTTTCCTACATAGCCTATAAGTCTATGCTTAGTGTTGGATTGGTTAAATTTTGTTTTGTTTTCTGATTTCTTCACATGAGAACAGCCAAATTCCAATAGTTATTTTATTTCTGTATACAATAAAATTTTCTCATGAGTTGTTTTTTCTCTCCTAGTGAATAACCCTACTTGTATTTGGTTGTGTTTCTTCTATAATTGTTGTTTTCACTTCTGTAAACCCTTTCCTAACAATAGGACTGATTTAAAGTTCTCTAGGGTTAAATAATTGTCTCAAATGATCTTTATTTACTTAAGATGAAAATTATAATCTTATTTAATAGCCACTCTAGTATCAGCAATCTTTGGTAATCACTCAACATCTGATATTTTAAAAGCATTTTTGGGTGTGCTTTTTCCATTTAGGTAAGGAATACTGTGCTTCAGTTTAGGTTTGAGGAAAGTGGAAGAGGGCAGAGAACTTAGACATATTGGAAGACATACTTCAATGAGAATGGAGCATTTTGTAAAACTACTAACACCAAAGATTCAAATGAAAAACTTTTCTTTACCATTGAGTACTAGAAATTATCACAAATTATCTCATATAAAACACACCTCATTGCAAAGTAATGTCTATAAACTCAGAATTTCAGAGCATGGAAAACTACCTACTATTTGTACAAAGGGTGGAACATTGTACTTGGCAGGTTTCACTGCACACAAACATATAGTTGCTTAAAATTCATTCTTCTAAGTCATAGAAGTCAGAAATTTGAAACATGGCTTTTCTACTTATATCAGAGTTGTGTTATATATTCCTGGGATCTGTTTCTTGGCTTTGTTAACAAGTGATGAATATACTTCAGGCAGTTTGAAATATTTCCTTTCCCTAAAGTCTGGTATGAGCAATGCTCTCATTAATTTTTTATTTTCTTGTATTTTAAAAAATTTATTTATTTATTATTATGTATATAGTGTGCTGCCTGCACGTACACTTGCAGGCTAGAAGAGGGTATCATATCACATTATAGCTGGTTGTGAGCCACTGTGTGGGAACTGAATTCAGGACCTCTGGAAGAGCAGTCAGTGTTGCTAACATCTGAGCCATCTCTCCAGTGGCATCATTGACTTTTTAATAAACAATAATTATTTAGTAATCATCATTGATTATCAACTTAACCTAATAATACAATGTTTATGTACTGGCTGTCTTTAGTTGCCAACTTACACAACCTAGAGTCACCTGAAAGGAAAGGTTTGATTAATAAATTGCTGAAACCGTACTGACCTACGGGCAAGATGGTGGTAGACTGTCTTGACTATAGTATCTTGGTTGGTACTATCCCTAGGCAGGTGGTCTTGGATTGTGTAATAATGCTAGCTAAGTACAAGTCTGAACAAGCAAGGTAGGACATAGAGTTTCTTCAGTTTCTACTTCAAGTTGCTGGTTGAGGTTCTGCCCCGACTCTTTTTAATTGTGGTTTAGGACCAGGATGTTCAAACCAAATAATACTTTCATTCACTAAATTGCTTTTGGTCATAGTGCTTTATCATAGCAACAGAAAATAAACTAAAACAATACAGTATTATTTTGCATTAATTTGTTTAGTAATGATTTATTGTGCCTCACATGAGCCAGAAAATGTTCTCAACACCAACTATTGCACTAGTAATAAAATGTGAAAAGTGTTCAAAAGGAAGTAGTAAAGATATACAGGGAAGGATAAGTGTTTGAAAATCACTGCTGCAGGGAAAGTCTCTTTAAGAAAGTAACAAAGACAAGGAGAAAGAGGAAAAAATTATTCCTGTAAAAGTCCTATACTCAACCATTTGAAGTTTTCTTCTGCCTCCAACCCCCAGGGCCAAATGAATGGCCACCAAAAAAATGAGACAATTAATTGTCTAAATATTATCTGAACATATTTTCTTCTGCATTGTCTAAACAGAGGAAAGCTACTCCTGAGCTAGGTCTGCCTGTGTAGATCATGTCTCTCATCACCTGAAGGTCATGGTTCTTTAGATCTAAGTGGATCTCCTTGCTGCATTTCAACATCTTGAGTAGGTGTTCCCTCATAGTATAGATTAGGCTGGTCACCAGTAGGGTATTGTTTTTAATTGTCAAAATAGTTAGACTAATAAGATGGCTAACATAAAGTCATCTTAAATTGTTGAATGATTAATTCTATCATGATTCTTTCAATTTGGTTGACTAATATATGTTTTTTCTATTGGAAATAAAGAATGATTTTATTTATTTATTTTGTTTCATAAGTATCTATTGATTGAATAGACCTCTGTTTTGACATTACAGGCTTTTACTCTAATCAGTATCTGCTGTTTAACAACCCCAAATCTATTCTTCCTTTTTAATAGAACACTAATTTTGTTTGTGGTGTCAAAGCATGAATCTAAAGCCCACAGTAATCCTTCAACCATCCCTTGTAGGAAGCTAATATGCCCTTGCCCTAATGAATAAATTGAAATCATTGGGTGACAATACCGGGCAGCTGTTATGTTCTTGATAAAGTGGGCCTGATAGACTATTATGTGAACATTCTTTAAGACAGGGTTTTTAATAGCTCAGGTTGGCTTCAGACTTACTATGTAGCAATATATATCTTTGAGGTCTTCATCTTCACAACTCCTGTCTCTAATTCCCCTGTTTTGGGATTACAGGGTCATACCACTTCTATGCCCTTTTTATGCAGTGCTGGGGATAAGATTAAGGGTCTTCCATATCAGTGCTAGATGTTCAATATATCACAGAAACTGTATCCACAACCCTCTATAATGTGATTTTCACTCTTTACCTTTTATCATTTCTTGTTTAGTATGATGACTTGATGATCACTGAAGAGAATTACATCTTGAAATCAAAGGGCCAAGGGCTCAGTATAAGGAGATTGGATCAGAAGTCATGAACTGCCTCATTCTGTAATGCGTTTCTTGATCCAAAAAATAGGTAATGGGCTGGTCAGCTATGGACCCACTGTATACAAGAAACATGCCGAGTCCATGTAAGTTTCAGCTACCTTTAGCTGAATTATTGCTAAGTGAGAGAGTACTGATTGCTCTCTTATTTTAGCTTGACTTCCTAATAATATAGAATGTGGCCCTTAAAAGCAGACATTCCTGAATTCATCCCAGTTCTTCTTCTCCTTAGCTGTGCGATCTTACATAAGCTGTTTATACTATTTTAAGTCAGTTTTATTATGTGAAATTTTCACAATATTAATAAAACAACAGGTAAGGGCATTTTAAAAGAACATATTCTATTGACATTCTTTTCCAGATCATCTAGCAAAATACAATCTTAACATAATTTAAGAGTTTTTTTTAATAACTCTGAGGAAGATAAGGCTCTTGGTTTGGAAATTTCTAGAATTCTATCTCATTACATAATATGAAATACAGGGAGCTAAACTATGAATTAATGAGCCTTTGCTTTCACATAAACAGAAGCCATATTAAAGGATGTTTTGATCTAAAAATAAGTCTTCCGACTAAAGCAAAAACACTTTAGTTTTTCTGCTATTGATCTGTATTCCTTGACATTGTATGACATATATATGTATATATATGTGTGTATATATATAACTAAATACCAAATAATATAACTGCTTTGAAATGAAATATGATTTTTTCTCTTGAGAAAGGATTGTGCTGTATAGATGTTCTAGAACTTGAAATTACTCTGTCCCAGCTTCCTTAAGTACTGGAATTATAAGTATGTTCCACAAAACCTATGACAATTCATTTTAAATAAGTAAAATTCCCTTCACCTTAGCAAGTGGGAAGCAATAACTTGATGGAAGGAAAGAAGGAATTTGTGTTGCAGAATATCTGAGATCTAAAGGAAGGAAGGGATATCAGAACTAAGTTCTTTCTGAAGTTTTGTCATTTCCTAGTTATTTGGCCAGGTGTTAAGCATCTATTCAGTGAAGCTACATTATATGTTTAAAAAGATAAGCATTAGGCAAACAATGGAGTAAAAAAACATGCAATGGAGTACAAAACATACATTTATTTTTAAATGCTGTTATAATTGTAAATAAATTCAGTAGGTACAGTGATACTTCCATGCTCTGTGGGCCGCTCTGAAGCAACTGTACTAATGAACAAACATTCCCAGAAAGACACACTATGCCTTTGAGTCACTTTATCTCACTCTGTATATCTGACCACTCAGAAAACCTAAGCTTGGGGGAGCCAAGACGGCGGCGATGAAGATGCATGCTTACTGATTTGCAGGGAAGGGACCACACCACAGACGCTAACTGCATTTACGGACCACCGGTGTTGTGGATAACTGGTCGAAAGAGATCCACACAGTAAAGACAAAGGATTAGTTAAACCTCTGGTCATCCAGCACCCCAGGAAGGATGACAGACTAGTCCCCCAGAGCCCAGAGAGGACCCAGAGTATGACAAGCTCTGAGAGGCAGCCTTGCTTGGAGGGCGAATTCAGTATTTCGGACTAGAACTGCAGCAGAGGTACCTCAATCATCCTGGACTAGGGAAAGCTACGAGGGTGAATTGGGACCTGTGACCCACCCCCTTACCACGCAGGCCCACAGAAAGCTTAGGCACCAGTCGGGCACCCAGTTTGCAGTGGGTATGGTCGCAACCACTGCGTGCCCCAAGAAGGAAAGGCAGAGACCTGGCTTGTAGGGCAAAATCAGTTTTGGGACTGAGTCTATGGCGAGGGTGCTTCAATCCTCCTGGACTAGGGAAAGCTACGAGGGTGGTTTGGAACCTGTAACCACTCCTCTGTCCCATGCAAGCCCAGAGAAAGCCTAGGCACCAGTCGGGCACACAGTCTGCAGTGAGTACCGGTCATAACCACTGTGCACCCCAAGAAGGAAATGTGGAAGCCTTGCTTGGCAGGAAAACTCAGTTTTGGGACTGAAGCTGCAATGGGGGTGCCTGAAACTCCTAGACTAGGGAAAGCTACGAGAGTGGATTGGGCACTCAGAATGGCCTCCCTGACCCACAGAAGCCCATGGAAAGCCTGGGTGACAGTCAGGCACCCAGTCTGCAGTGGGTACATTCCCAGCTGCTGTACATCCTGAGAAGGAAACACGACACCCTTGCTTGGCAGGCAAACTCAGTTTTGGGACTGAATCTGTGGTGAGGGTACCTCAATCTCCTTGGATTAGGGAAAACTATGAGGGTGTAATGGGACTGGTGACCCACCCCCGACCCATGCAAACCCACAGAAAGCCTAGGTGCCATTTGGGCACCCAGTCATCAGTGGGTGCCCGAGCCACTGCAAGCTCTGATAAGAAAACCCAACAGAGAGCAATCCAGCCCCCAGAACCTGGTCTGGACCCTGTCTGAAAGTTGTAATTTGCTGAAATCAGGGATACACAGTCATAGTGGTGGGATTTGAGACCAGAGACATTGCCAGGAGTCAAGGACCGCAACAGCCCTCTGACCAGGCCTGGGCAGAAACCAAACAGCTAGCCCCAGAAGACTACCCTGGCAAAATTGGTCACAACTGTCCCAGCCTAGCCAGGTTCCACAGCCTATCTGGGACTCACACACTCTTTTGAGTGGCTGGACAGTTCAGAGGAGATAGAGCAAATATCTAGCCAACCAACAACAATCAAAAGGCAGTAGTTGCTCTCTACTTGGCAGGCAGAACATGGGCTCCACTACCTGTTCGTAGCAGGCAGGAACCTAAACTATTTCTAGAAGCCAACAGGGGTTCAAGCAGTCAAGGGTGACCTGAGCCTAGAATCCAAAGCCCCAGGGCCTGAGGGCAGGATATTTGAAGCTCAGCCAAATATAGGAAAACTGGTTCTACATACTTTATCTCAAACTGATACTGGAGCTGGAGAGTGCCAGCACCTACCTTTCTGATCCAGTGGGGAACCCAGGGTGTGAAGTCATTAGGGGCCCAAACCAGTGGGCCTGCCTCTCTCAGGGAATAGTTTCCTGACCATCATGGGAAAAAGACCTCAACCTAAAAGTACTCACCAACAAACTGCTTTCAATGACCAGTGAAGGGCCGAAGAAGATACCTCCCAACAGCAGAAACATCAAGATGTCTAAAGGTCAGCGTAGAAACATGAACAAAACCCAAAACAATACGGCATCTCCAGATCCCAACTATCCCAAAGAAAGCAACCTGGAGAACTCAAGCACAATTGAGACACAAGAAAAAGGGCTCAAATCCCTAGTAATGAATATCATAGTGGGGGAAACAAATAAAATCTATAAACAAATGCAGGAAGAGGCAACCAAACACTTAGAAGACAAAAGAAGCCTATAAAGAGTCACTGGAAGGCATCCAGGAAAATTCAACCAATCAGTTGAAGGAATTCAACAAAACAGTTCAATCAATATCTGAAGCTGAAAATGGAAATAATGGTAAAGACTTGGACAGAAGAAAAATGGGAAAGAGAATGCTTACAGAAGAAAACAAACAGCACAGAGGGGAGTTTCTCTAATAGAATCCAAGATATGGAAGAACGAATCTCAGTCCTCGAAGATACAATCGTAAGTCTTGAAGCAACCATCAAAGAAAATGCTAAATCTGAAAATTTCCTGACACCAAACATCCAAGAAATCAAAGACACCATGAAAAGATGAAACCTGAGAATAATAGGCATTGAGGAGAGAGAAGACACCTGACTCCAAGGCAAAGAAAATATTTTCAACAAAATCATAGAGGAAAATTTCCCAAATTTAAAGAAGAAGATGTCTATAAGCATATACGAGGCCTATAGAACACCAAATAGAATAGGCCAGAAAATAAAAAACTCCCATCACATAATAATCAGAACACAAAATATACAGAACAAAGAAAAACTTTTAAAAGCAGCAAGGGAAAAGGGCCAAGTGACATTTAATGGCAAACCTATCAGAATTACACTCAACTTTTCAACAGAGACCCTAAAAGCCAGAAGGGCCTGGACAGAGATCTGGCAAACCCTAAGAGACCAGAGATGCCAGGTCAGACTAATATACCCAGCAAAACCTTCAATAACCATTGAAGGAGAAAACAAGATATTCCATGACAAAAGCAAATCAAACAAGACCTCTTCACAAATCCGGCTTTACAGAAATTAATAGAAGGAAAACTCCGCTCAAAAGGGACAAGCTACAACCAAAACTACACAGGAAATAGATAACTACACCATCGCAAAACACAACCATACAAACTCCCTGTGGTAACCAACATCAAAGTTAAGGATCTTAACAATCACTGCTCATTAATATCTATCAACATCAGTGGACTAAATTTCCAATAAAAAGACACAGACTAACTGAATGGATGTATAAACAAGATCCAACATTCTTCTTCATACAAGAAACACATCTCAGGCACAAGGATAGACATTACCTCAGGGTAAAAGGCTGGAAAAATATTCCAAGCAAATGGTCACAAGAAGCAAGCTGGTGTAGCCATTCTAAAATCCAATAATATAGACTTTCAAGCTAAATTAATCAAAAGGGATGAAGAAGGGCACTTCATACTCATCAAAGGGAAAGTCAACCAAGATGACATCACAATTCTGAACATCTCTGCTCCCAATACAAGAGCACCCATATCTGCAAAATAACTATTAAAAGCTTAAACCACACATCGATCCCCACACATTAATAGGGGGAGACTTCAGCACCCCACTTTCACTAAAAGATAGGTCATTGAAATAGAAATTATGCTGAGAAATAATGACATTAACAAATGTCATGAATCGAATGGATCTAACAGATATCTATAGACCCTTTCACCCAAACAAAATAGATTATACCTTCTTCTCAGCAACCCATGGAACCTTCTCCAAAATTGATCACACAGTAGGTCACAAAGCAAGCCTCAACAGGTACAAGAAGATTGAAATAATACCTTGTATATTGTCAGACAACCATGGCTTAAGGCTTGACTTCAACAACAGAAATAACAAGAAGCCTACACACACATGGAAACTAAATAACTCTCTACTTAATGACTCATGGGTCAGGAAGGAGATGAAGAAAAAAAGTAAGAACTTCATGAAATTCAATGAAAATGAAGAAACAACATACCCAAATTTTTGAGACACATTGAAAGCAGTGCTAAGAGGAAAATGCATAGCAGTAAGTGTCTTTATAAAGAAAATGGAAACATTCCACATAAGCAGTGAAACAACACTTCTGAAAACCCTAGGGAAAAAAAAGAAGCAGAAAGAGCCAAGAGGAGTAGACATCTGGAAATGATCAAACTCAGACCTGAAATCAATAAATTAGAAACAAAGAGAAAAATTGAATGAATCAACAAAACTAGGAGCTGGTTCTTTAAGAAATTCAACAAGATAGACAAACCATTAGCCAAACTAACTAAAAGGCAGAGAGACACTATCCGAATCAACAAAATCAGAAAAGAAAAGGGAGACATAACAACAGACCCTGAGGAAATACAAAGAGTCGTAAGATTCTACTTTAAAGGCATATGGACAAAATTTGAAAATCTAAGAGAAATGGACAATTTTCTTGATTGATTCCACTTGGCCAAAATTGAATCAATATCAGATAAACAAATTAAATAGGCCTATTTCTCCTATTGAAATAGAAGCCCAGGGCCAGATGGTTTCAGTGAAGAATTTTACCAGACCTTTAAAGAAGAGCTAATACCAATACTCTTCAAGCTACATAAAAGACAGGAATGGATGGAACTTTATCAAATTCATTCTATGAGGCCACATTCACATTGATACCTAAACCCCACAAAAAACCAACAAAAAAGAGAATTTCAGACCAATTTCTCTTATGAGTGTGACACAAAAGTACTCAATAAAATACTCAGAAAAAAAATACAAGAACATATAAGAGATATCCTTCACCATGACCAGGTAGGCTTCATTCCAGGCATGCAGGGATGGTTTAACATACAGAAAGCCATCAATGTAATGCACCATATAAACAAACTGAAAGAAAAAAAATCACATGATCATCTCCTTAGGTGAAGAAAAAGCACTTGACAAAATCCAACATCTATTCGTGTTTAAAGTTCGGGAGAGATTGGGAATTCAAGGCACATACCTAAACATAATAAAGGCTATATACAGCAAGCCAATAGCCAACATCAAATTAAATGGAGAGAAACTCAAGGAAGTCTCTTTAAAATTGGGGAGCAGACAAGGCTGCCCACTTTCTCCATATCTCTTCAATATAGTTCTTGGAGTTCTAGCCAGAGCAATAAGACAACACAAGGAGATCAAGGGGATCGAAATAGGAAAGGAGGAAGTCAAACTATCCCTATTTGCAGATGATATGATATTATATATAAGTGAACCCCAAAATTCCACCAGAGAACTACTATAGCTGATAAACACTTTCAGCATATTGGCTGGATACAAAAGTAACTCAAAAAAGTCAGTAGCCTTCCTATATACAAATGACACACATACAGAGGAAGAAATTATGAAAATTAAAACCTTCACAATAGCCACAAACAATATAAAATACTTAGGAATAACTCTGACAAAGCAAGTGAGGGACTTCTTGGAAAAAAACATTAAATTGCTGAAGAAAGAGATTGAAGATGACATCAGAAGGTGGAGGGATCTCCCTTGTTCATGGATCAGTAGAATTAACATAGTAAAAATGGCCATATTAACAAAAGCAATTTACAGATTCAATGCAATCCCTATCAAAATACCTACAAAATAGTTTAAAGACATTGAAAGATCAATTCTCAACTTTATATGGAGAAACAAAAAACCCAGAATAGCAAAAACATTCTGATACAATAAAAAATTATCTGGTGGAATCTCCATATTTGATCTCAAGCTGTACTACAGAACAACAGTAATTAAAACAGCATGGCACTGCCACAGCAATAGGATGGTTGATTAGGGGAATCAAATTGAAGACCCAGCAATGAATCCACATACATATGGGCACTTGATTTTTGACAAAGAAGCCAAATCTTTGCAATGAAAAAAGGATAACTTATTCAACAAATGGTGGTGGCCTAACTGGATGTCTACACGTAGAAAAATGCAATTAGATCCATATTTGTCACCATGCACAAAACTCAAATACAAGTGGATTAAAGACCTCAACATAAATCCAGGCACACTAAGTTGGCTAGAGGAAAAAGTGGGGAAGTGCCTGGAACACGTTGGCACAGGAGACAACTTCCTGAACAGAACACCAACAGCTCAAGTCTTAAGGTCAACAATTAATAAATGGGACCTCATGAGGTTGAGAAGCTTCTGTGTAGCAAGAGACATTGTCAAGAGAACAAAGTGACAGCCTACAGACTGGGAAAAGATCTTCACCAATCCTATATCTGAGAAAGGTCTAATATCCAAACTTTATAAAGAACTCAATAAATTAAACACCACCAAACCAAATAACCTAATTGAGAAATGGAGCTCAGAACTGAAGAGGGACTTCTCAACAGAGGAATATTGAATGGCTGAGAAACACTTAAAGAAATGCTCAACATCTTTATTCATCAGAGAAATGCAAATCAAAACAACTCTGAGATTCCATCTTACACCCATCAGAATGGCTAAGATAAAAAATTCAAGCGACACCACATGCTGGTGAGGATGTGGAGAAAGAGGAACACTCCTTCATTGCTGGTGGGAATGCAAACTAGTACAACCATTTTGAAATCTATCTAGTACTATCTCAGAAAACTGGGAATAGGCCTTCCTAAAGACCCAGCTATTCCACTCCTTGGAATATACCCAGAAAATGCACCAGCACACAACAAGGGCATATGCTCAACCATGTTCATAATGGCCTTATTTATAATAGCTAGAACTTGGAAACAGCCCTAGTGTCCCTCAGTAGAAGAGTAGATAAAGAAACTGTTGTACATTTACACTATGGAATACTACTCAACTATTAAAAACAAGGAATTCCTGAAATTTGTGGACAAATGGATTTAACTAGAAATGATCATAATGAGTGAGTTAACCCAGAAGCAGAAAGACTCAAATGGGATATACTCACTTATAACTACACACTAGCCCAAGGGACATGTCCCATGAAAGTCTTCACCTACCAGGAAAGTGGAATAGATGTGAGGACATCTTTTTGGGACTCTAGATGAGAGAAGCATGGGAGAATAAGGAAATAGAAGAACCTAGAGGGTCCTAGAAACCTTCAAGAAGAACATTATGACAGGCATATCTGGGCCCAGAGGTTCTGCATAAACTATGGCACCAGCCAAGGACAATACATGCAGTAAACATGCAGTTCCCTATGTTGGGAACTGTTAAGCTTGGGTCCCCTGGGGCCATGCTCTGGCCAGTATGCAATTGAAATTCTGTCCTGGCAGCTTCCTGTTGTGAACATTGTACCTTGCTGAGCTGACCACAAGTTCCTGTTTTGCACCCTGGTTACCTTAGTTACTTGGTTCCTCTTGTCCTGGGGACTTTCCATCTACATAGTTTTGTATTTTTCCACCTGCCTCTGTACTGTAAGAAAGGCTTTGGCCCCTCCTCATTAAACAGCATTCTCTTAGAACGGATGACCCACTCTCTGGAGTATTCTTCAACCCGCAGTTCCTCGCTAGATATGTCGGGGTAATTGCAGTGAGGGCGCTGTGCCCCTACCCAGATCTAGCCAAGGGACAGTTCATTCTCTACAGATGAGTGAAGAGTGTGGACTGACTCTCACATGAACTCTGGCGCCCCATATTTGAACATGCCCCCTTGATGGGGTGGCCAGGTGGCACTCAGGGGAAGGATAACAGGATACCAAGAATAGACTTTATACCCTATGATCATATACAGGAGAAGAAGGTCCCCCTCAGTCACAGTCATAGAGGAGGGGAATATGGTAAAAGTGGGAGGGAGGGAGGAATGGGAGGATAGAAGGGATGGGAAACAATTGAGATGTAATATGAATGAATGAATAAATAAATAAATAAATAAATAAATAAAAAAGAAAACCCAAGCTTGCAATTGAGGCTGCTATTAGCTGAGGGCTGATACTCTACCACATTTCAAATTGTTTCTGAATCCTTGTCCATTAAAAATACAAAATTCCAGTTCTTGAAAACCCTTGCAATGTTTTTCCATCAATTTGGCAGGAATTTAGAAAGTAAGCTTTAAAAAAAACCTTTAACATAATTTAAATTTTTTTGGTGGATATGCATATATATTATACTTGTTTTTTAAAGAGGAAAAAAGGAGATAGAAAGGTAACTTGGCAGACAAGAAGGAATAAGGTAGTCATGAAGAAGAAAATGATAGGGGGAGGGAAGAAAGGGCTTCTATTTGAACGATAGATGGAGGAGAATATTTCCATAGCAGAACTGGCCTAAATCTTTCCTCTGCATATTGGGTGGGTGGGACTATCTTTTAAGTCTCAAGAATATCATCCTGTTCATCACCTAGTCTGGTTTTTCCAAAGACAGCCATCTCTACACTGCCACAGAGACAGAAAACACAACAGGTGTGTGCTGAATTGGTTCTGCCTTCTGCAATAAAGTTCAATGAAAATTTTTTTCATAATTATCATAAATTGGTGTGAGCATGGACTTGGTAAAACAGTAAAATGTGTCCTGAATGCCAAATGATAACATTATGCCATGAAAGTGTAAAGAACTTTAATGGTTAGAGTGACATGCCACTATCATCCAAAATTCATGTCTACAAAGGTTCTTACTGATGATTCCATAGTTAAGGAGGACCATCTATCATTGTGGCATGACAGAATGTAGATGAGTAAGTACAGCACTTACTCTGACTAGGATTCAGAACAGATGTGGCAGATAATGTATGCAGATAGCTGTTGATAAATCATATTCTCAGATATCACACAATCCCAGAAACTGGGATTCAAATGGAAGTATTTCCTGTAGGACATTAATAAAAACAATGACATTGTACCATGTCTGATTATTTTCTTAAAGGTCTTTTTTTCTCCTGACTTATAGTATAAATGGTTACAATGGTTGGATTATTTTATTTTACAGTGATTAGAATTTATGATACACACACACACACACACACACACACACACACACACACACACACAGTGTGCACTCTGCAAGTAGTTTACCTGGTGAGCCACCCTTTCCCTGCCACTTTTAATATTATGTATGTATGTTACTTCAGTCTTTTATTAAACAGATCATCTCTGTTCTTCTATTTATAGCACTCCACTCCCCTACTCATAAGAGGAAGGAGAATGAAAAAGGACAAGCCCAGCCATTGAATCCTTTCCTCAGAGAAACTGAGACTTGTGATAGAAAATGTGGGGGAAGTAAAGGTAGGCTGATCAATAAAATAATCAGAGTTGGGCACCTTAGACAGAGAAGAACATTCACAGATAGAGAAGAACCTTTTAATAGAGGCCAGAGGCAAGCAGGAGCAGTGTCTTTGAAATGTTCTGGGCAATGGATGCTGTCTGGGAGCTATTTTCCCCCACCAGACTATGACAAAATATGATTTTTTTAAAAGCATATGGATACCTGAATTTAGTTGGGTGCAAATTTGTTGTTGTTAAATTATCAGTAGGACCTAAAAATGTTTGTTATTAGGCTTACAATTATTATTACAGTAGTATTTTTAACCTGCAAGCAATCAATCAAAACACAAACACCTGTGATATTTTAGAATAACCTTAGTTAACCTAGAGCAGGGGAGACTTTAATCCCCTAAACTACTTCCCATAACGGGACATGTATAGGATACCTATCCCAATCCTATGCCATCTGGTTCTAATAATTTCTATCAAGCTACCTCCCATCCATAATCCTAAATAGTTGTTAATGTTCTTCATCTGGGCCAAATCTCCCTCCATACCTTCCATGTGCTTCTCCACCTAGCCTATGGAGACCTTCCATATTCTCCTCCCCCTCAGGTCTCTCTCTTTTTCCAAAGATTCTCCCTTTCTCCCCCAGCCCTGGAAGCCTCATCATGCCTATGCCATTTGCCCTGCCCTGGTATGATGGCACTTTATTGGTCAAAAAGATTAGGCTCTTAGACAAGGTGGGTTACAGAGACAGCAAGCAGTAATAAACATAAAAACACATCAGACCAACCTCCAACAGCCAGACAGGTATCATAGAAAGACAACAGTAAGTTGAAAGAGAAGCAGTAGTCAAAGTATAACTCAGAGTGAGGTCACTTTACTCAAATTAACATTTAACTAGGGTCTGCCTACAGTTTCAGAGGTTGTAATACCCAGATTGCCCAGATCCCAAGACCGCCAAAAAGGACCACAAGGACTTGATACCGACGCAACCTACACAGGGTCCTGTATTACAGGCTTGAGCTTGGGTCGTACTTCTTCTTGATGCAACAGAATAGGAGAGTGGCAACAGAGTGTCAAGAGTAATGGGCTTATAAAGGGAAAAAATCATAAATGGGAGTTGTGGGTTACAGGAATGCCAACCTTTAGCCAGGTTGAGGGTGAGGCTGAATCTCCAGGGAAGTTATGGGTCACAGGAATGCTGATCTTCAGGCAGGTTGGGTGGAGGCTAGATCTCAAGAGGAAGTTTTTAATCTCAGAGGAACATTGGATGCTGATTGTATCCAGTGGAGTTTCTGGAGAATGATGGCAGGTGCAGTTTACAGCAGTACCTGATCACTCCCAAAAGAAAATGGAGAGGAAGAGGAAGTAGTTGTAGGATTTGAGATTGGGAAGAAAAGGGAAGAGTAAGAAATGGGTAGAAAGAAGATTACTGGCTATGTGCATCCAAGAAATTCATAGTGAACAGCAAGTAAGTTATAAATAGATGAAGTGCAACTTTCTACACTGGGGCTGTGCAAATACACCATGGGAGGTAAAGTTACATGATCAGATAGAGTCACACAATTATGTGTGCCACTGTTGCTGCTGACTTTCCATAAAGTCTATCATGATGCTGAGGAGTATGGCCATATTTTACCCGTGAGAAAAATGAGGCCCAGGGAATCAACAGCCTTGTGTCACATAGATAATAAAATATGGTAAGCTTTTTTAATTTGTACATATATGTGTATGTGGTATATGTGTATGTATTAATGAATAGTGGCATGTGTCTATGTACACATGTGTGATCTTAAAATTAAAGCCTTAGGTGTATTACACACTGCTGGGAATGTGTGAATAATGTGTATTCAATACAATGACTCATCAGCGTCTATCAGCCTAAAGTAATGAGCACTTCATGAAGATCCCAATGAAGGAGATGCATGTATAAAAATACCACATGCAAAAGTATGTCAATATAAGTTATGACTAGATCTCTAATAAGGAAATAAAGGTGTTAGGAAAATGCATTCAATTTTTGATGAAGTGGTCAAGAGAGGAATGTCCTTGCAAAGTAAATGACAATTACATTGTAATCTGTTGGAGACTAAGAATTATTCTTCCATAGACCAGGTAAGATTGTTTCAAGCAAAGAAAATTCATTTTTTCAGATTCAAAGGAAAGGATAGCAGCATTCTGAGGAAGACATAACAATGAGCAATGCCCACAGACTCATGGCAAGACAAGTAGATGGAGACTGGTATACTGGAGGCTGCTTGTTTGAACTTTATCTAGTAAACCACAGAAGCAATGGGTAAGCTTTAAACTGCAGGTGCCAGAATTTAAGTTTTTGAAGGTAACATGCAGTTTAAAGCTTACCCATAGTTATGGTTTCTACTGCTGCAATGAAATACCATGGCAAAAAAGCAAGTTGGGGAAGGGTTTATTTGGCTTAAGCTTGCTCAACATTGTTTATCCTCAAAGGAAGTGAGATCAGAATTCAAGCAAGGCAGCGACCTGGAGGCAGGAGCTGATGCAGATGCCATGGAAGAATACTACTTGTTGGCTTGCTCCTCTTGACTTGCTCAGCCTGCTTGTTATAGAATCCAGAACCACCAGCTCAGGGATGGCACTCCCCACAATGGACTGGGACCTCCTTCCCCAATCACTAATTATGAAAATTCCCTATAGACTTGCCTATGACCTCATCTTATGGAGGCATTTTCTTAGTTGAGGTTTCCTCTTCTTAGATGATTTTAGCTTGTGTCCATCTAGTTGATATAAAATTATCCAAAACACTGTAGAAGAAGGGTGTCCTTCCTTGACATTACCTATTTTGGCTGTTTTCTTGCCTTTGGTACTTCTACAGCTAGGACAACAAAAACAAGACTTAAAAGAGGAATACACTTTCTGTCCGTCTTCTGCAATATCTACGAGACATTGGAGCAGAGGGTGTGCTACGGCTGTCCCAGTTAGGGCTAAGCAGTATCTTATTCTTTGCGCTTCAATCAGTTTGGAGCTTCATGTTAATTAACATCTACTGCAAAAAGAAGCTTCTCTGATAAGGATTGAGAGATGGGCATGATAGGTATTCCTATGGGTATAATGATAAATCATTAGAAGTCAGTTTAGTACTATGTCCATGTTGCAGAATAATAGTGTAGGTTCTCCTCTATGACCATAGGCAGGCCTATGACCTGCCTAGTTACAGGCTTTTTGACAGATAATAGTGCTAGATATGAGTTCCATCTTGTGTAAATTGACTTAAATTGGAAAGTAATTGATTACTACCATTTTTTCCATGCCACTATTACACTAGTAGGCATGCTTTGCCAGGCTAGTAATTACTGTAGTTCACATGGTTCAGCCGAGTAAGACCAGTGATTACTTTTCTCCTCTGGTTGCATATATAGCACTAGTTCCCAGGTCAGTATTAGCTTGATTTTTCATGTAATAGCAATCAATATATAGTTATATTTAGCAGGGAAGACTTACCATTAACATCAAATTCCGGAGGGTAACCAATAGCACTGGCAATAGCCTATAATGTCTAAGGATTTAAGGGACCTCACTGTTCAGCAGATCTAAAAGAAGTAACTTATACCTAGCATCAGGGTCTTTATTTATTAGCCTGTGTTGTCTATTAGGGTAACTCCATTGAAGCACCCCTCCCTTCATGAGGCTTCTACTGTAGTACTTTCTATATGATGATTTTAAAAGTCTTTAGTGTTAGTTATTTCTTTCTTTATTTTCTCCTCTACCATTCCCTCCTTTCTCCATCCTAATTTACCTCTTCCTATTTCATTATTTCCCACTATTTGTTTTTTGTCACAATATTTTATCTTCCCTCCTTTGAAGTGGCCCCTACTTGGCCCTTTAGTAGTTTTCTGAGCTCTATAAATATTCCAAATGAAAAACATATCTGAATGAAGAAGAGATAAACATGCTTTTGTTTAGATCCCCAGTGTGGAAAAATGAACAGACTTGTGAGAGAGAAGGTGATGTTTATCCCCTTAGAAGTCAAACTACTTTGTATAGAAACTTGACTGTTACCAGCTGAAAAAAAAAACCTTGAATAAATTCTGAGAGGAGATATAAATGTGAGCCAAAAACAGGAGGCATGGTCTTTTGAGACTTGAGATTGAGTGGCTGTTCATCGCTGGCTTTCCAGATGCTCCTCAAGAGAACTGTTCCAGTGAAGGCTTCAGAGCTCTGGGCTTTGGCTGCTGCTCTGGGCTCCACTGAGGTTCAGGTTGCAGTTGCTCCAGATTTCAGGCAAAGAAATCCTGCTGATGGTGCCAGAGAGTCATTCCTGGGAACTAATACACAGAAGGTTTCATTTTTGTGTTCTTTTATCTTCTTTTCCTTAGGTTTATGCTAGTCGGGATAGAAGGGAGGTATGCTCATTTGATGAGTTCATATTAAAATATAATTGTTAAGAAAATTGAGCCTACATCCAAAGAGTCAAGGTAAACTTATACATGTGAGAGAAAACATTCAACATTTTTTTTCTGGGTCAGGATTATCACACTCAAAATAACTGGTTTTTATTCAATTTTCATGTAAATTTCATTTTCTTAGCAGTCGAATAATATTACCTTTATTTTCTTGAGATATATCTCCTTCATCCCTAGTGTACTGGCTAGTGTTATATCAATTCGACATAAGCTAGAGTCGTTTGAGAGCATGGAACCTTAACATGAGAACATGTCTCCATAAGGTTGGAAGCAAGTTGGAGGTTGCAGACAAGCCTGTGGAGAATTTTTTTAATTAGTGACTAATAAGACAAGGCACAGACCATTGTGGATTGTACATGGTTCTGGGTTCTATAAGAATGCAGGTTGAGCAAGACATGGGGAGCAAGCTAGGAAGACACATCCCTCCATAGCCTCTGCATCAGCTTCTGCCTCCAGGTCCCTGTCTGCTTGAATTCCTACCCTACTGGCTTTCAATAATGAACTGGGATCTGCAATATAAAACTTGGCTGAAATAAATTCTTTTCTCCCCATGTTACTTTCAGTCATGGCCTTTCATTACAGCAATAGTAATTCTAAAACATTCAGTGTCTTCGGGACTTTTTTCTTTTTTTTTTTTTTAAATTTAATTGTACTAATTATTCATTTTACATCTCCATCATAGCCCTCCCTCCCTGTTTCCCCTATCCCTCCTTCCCTACTCCTTAGAGAAGGGGAGTCCTATCTACCCACTCACCCTATGTTAATCAAACTACATCAGGACTGAGCACATCATCTTCCCTTGTGACCTGGTGAGGTAGCTCCACCAGGAGAAAGTGATTCAGAAGCAGCCAGCAGAGTCCATGTCAGAACCCACCCCCATTCCTCTTACTGGGGGACCCACATGAGGACTTATCAGCCCATCAGTTACATCTTTGTAGGGGACTTAGGTCCAGTACATGCATGGTCCTTGGCTGGAGCTTCAGTCTCCACAGGCATCACTGAGCCCTAGTTAGTTGGCTCTGTCAGTCTTCTTGTGGAGCTCCTGTCCCCCATGAGTCTTTCCATCCTTTATTCCTTCTTTTCCATAAGACTCCTTGTGTTCTTTCCAATTCTTTTCTGTGGGTCTCTGCATCTGTTTCCATCAGCTGCTGGGTGGAACCACTCAGATCACAGTTATGCTAGGCCTCCATATGCAAGCGTAGCAGAGTATCATTAATAGTGTCTGAGGTTGGCTGTCTCCTATGGGATGGGTCACGGGTTGAGCAAGGTATTCCTTAGGCATTCCCTAAATCTCTGCTTTATCCGGGACTTTTTCTTGATGAGATATTAGATTTGGTTAAATACTTTTTTCTGCATTTAATGGGTTGATCATATAATTTCTCCTTTTGAGTATCTTCTGTTGAACCATCCCTGTATCTCTGAGATAAATATAACTTGATGATGGTGGATAATATTTTTATGTATTCTTGAATTTGATTTGCAATTATTGAGAATTTTTATGGGCTTATTCTGCAGGGATATTGGCCTATAATTTTATAGTTATTGTTGGACCTTTGTCTGGTTTTGGTACCAGCATAATGCAAGTATTTTAAAAAAATAATTTGAAAATTATCCTTAATTTTATATTTACAGAATAACTTTGGGGGTATTTGGTATTTTGTTTTTGGGGGCAGTGCTTTACCATGTATCCTTGTCAGTCATTAAACTCTCTATGTAGAATAGATTGGCTTTGAACTCACAGACATGTATCTGCCTTTGTTTCCCATGTGAACCAATATTCCATGCTACATTTTTTCTAGGAATTCAAACTCAGGTCCTCATGATTAGGCATGCAGATCTTACTGACTGAGCCAATTCTTCAGCTCATCAAAACCACTATTTATTATTCTCATTTTACAAAGGACTTAAAGAAGCCTTCACTTACCAGGAAACTGGGACAGAGGGGAAGGCATCCTATTGGGACTCTAAATGAGAGACGCATGGGAGAACAGCAAAATAAAAGGATCCAGAGGGTCCTAGAAATCTACAAGTAGAACAATATGATAGGCAGATTTGGGCCCAGGGGTCCCGCTCAAACTAAAGCACCAGCCAAGGACAATACAGGAGGTAAACTTTAAACCCCTTCCCAGATCTAGCCAATGGTCAGAATATTCTCCACAGTTGAGTGGAGAGTGTGATACGACTTTCTCACGTACTCTGGTGCCTCACATTTGACCATGTCCCCTGGAGGGGGAGACCTGGTGGCACTCAGAGGAAGGACAGCAAGTAGCCAAGAAGAGACTTGATACCCTATGAGAATATATAGGGGGACGTAATCCCCCTCAGGAACAGTCATAGGGGAGGGGAATAATGGGAAAATGGGGGGGGGAGGAATGGGAGAATACAAGGGATGGGATAAACATTGAGATGTAACAAGAATAAATAAATTAAAAAAAAAAAAAAAAAGAAGCAGAGTATGAGTAGTAAAAGTGCCCAAGTTCACTAAATTTGAAAGAGTCGTTTGTTGTTGTTTCAAGACAGGGTTTCTCTGTATAACACTAGCTCTCTTAAAACTAGTTCTCTAGACCAGGCTGACCTAGATAGCACTCAGAGACCCACTTGGCTCTGCCTCCCAAGTGCTGGAATTAAAGCTGTGAACTACCACCCAGCTTGAAAGGAATTTTAATAGACCATATGCTTTTTATTTATAATGTACACTGTGTCTCCCAGACCTAGGCTTCAGTTTCAGGATTAAGCCCTTTACTAGACTGATGTTTTAAGTATCACAGTTTTAGCTGCAATGGAATCTGAATGTATCTGTCATCAAATATGGCAGAGAATTGCAGAAAACTCTGTCCTCCACATAGTACTCTCAGTAATTTGCCTCCACTCCACTTCAATCAGCCATGTGAACACTGCTCATCTAAGGCTAATGATAAATGTGAACATAATAGATCCTTCATTTCAGAGATCAGCAGTCATTCTAATGCCAGGTTGATGATGTAGCTCTCAGAGATGAGTGTTTCAATTCTACTAGCATTTTGCTCCCTCTTTTTATTCCAGACTTCTCAGGAAATACATTTAGCTTTTATGTTTAATGGAGGGGTACCACTCAAGAGCTACTAGAAAAGCATAGAAAGCAGCTGTCATTGTCACTGGGAGAAAATGCAGGGCATTTTCTAGATCTAGAGTGGAGATGAAATATGGCATTTTACATTGCTTGAGCACTTCCCGGAGTCACTGTAAAAGGAACCACTTAACCAATACAGTGGGAATATTTGGAACAGTAAAATGAACATATTCTGAAAGAATCAGCATTTAGAAAAGTAAAAAAATCTTTAATCTCTAAACTTGCAATGTTTACAATCATATTGTTTGTAGTGACCTCTACTATATTCAAACCCAGAGACAACTGATATGATTTTTTTTCTTTTTGAGAGCTTCACATTTACGCAGATTTTTTTCTGTGTTGACTATGGAGCTAGTCAATGTAAATCTATCAGCAAAATTGACCTCTTGTTTGTCATAGAAAAAAGACACATGAATCCTGAAGGCTATTTTGAGAGAAGGAAACAAATAATCCAACAAACAGTAGGAATTCAAAACAAATAAAGCTGTCATTACAAAATGAGCTGAGTGTAAATTGTGTGGGCCTGCAAAGGAAGTCTAAGCAAAACAAATAAACAAATATGAGATTTCCTGAAGGAAGTAAAATTAGCATCTTACACAGTAACTTAGATTTCAGGTACCAACATTCGGGAAGTATAAAGACTTTAAGAAATATTAGATAGATGAATGAAGTTATACTTCATTCTGGAGAAACAGGAAAAAAGAATTCAGGCCCCAAGAATTAGTGGAGGAAATCAGTGTTTCTGCCTGAGGGGTGGCTATTTGCATATTTCCTCCTTCCTCTAAGAACATCAAGCTATAATTTGACAAGTGAGAAGTTTAATGAAAATACACAATTTGGTGTTAGAAATGAAAAAGCAATTGACCCAGATTTGATACATTGGACAAACTTGGTGCTAATATTTAAAACATAGTTGGGAAAATAAGATTATTTTCTCTTTCTCTGTCTTTGGGGAAAGAGTTAGATACTGTGAATTTCACCAGCAAATCAGATTCTTAGATACTGTCTTTGATACTTCGTTTTCCTTTAATCCTCTAAGAATTCTCTGGCTGTGTTCCAGGACTCTCAAAAGGCTCCTTCCATTTCTACATTCTCTACTATGTGTTTCTTGCCTTGAGTTCATAAAAGAGTACTGATAACACAATAACTGAGTATAGTTATGGAATAATATGTTGCTTTAACACACATAATCATTATATAATACTCAAACCTGGATATTTAGCATATTATAAGTATTTATCATCTCTTTGTTATGAGAACGTTTGACATTTTTTTTTATTTGAAATGCACAATGCAGTCATGAAGCTTCCCTCTGTTAAAAAACCATCAGAAAACATGTTCTTTCTCTTATTTGTAACAGCTCTGACCCATCTCCTAGCTCTTCTTCTTTCTTCTATTTCCAGCACATAGTCAATATTCTCAAATTCACTGAGTCCCACTGCTATTGACCTCAGATTGCATGACATGCATTCCTATGCACCTGCCTTGTTTCATCTAATAATGTGTCCTTCAGGCTTATCTATGTTCTCACAACAATGGGATTTCATGCTTTTTATGATACCCTCTTCTTTAAAGAGATGTCTCCCTGAGCCTTTTACCCATTTTAAATTATCCATTTGTTTTGCTATTGAATTGTTTGAATTTCCTCACAGGCTCTGGATAGTAACCCTCTGTTGAATTATAATATAAATAATATTATATATACATATATAATATAATATAATATAATATGAGAAAATGTTTTCTCCTATTCTGTTCACTTTGCTGTTTCCTTTTTCATGCAGACTTTTTAAATCTTAGTTTAGTCCCTTCATTTTTTTTCTTTTGCTGCCTGTGCTTTTGAGTTCTTTTCTAAAAAATCCTATCCTAGTTTGTTTATTATGCAGTATTTCCTGGATGTGTTTTGATCATGGCTTTGTAATTTCAGGTGGCCATTTAAATTATTCATCTACTTTGAGTTGACTTTTGCACATTGCAAGATGGGATGTTAGCTTCAATGTTTCCACAGTGATGTCTAGCTTTTTGTGTGTGTGTGTGTGTGTGTCAAAAAGGCAGTTGGCTTGAGCTGAGAATACAGTTAAATCAGTAAAGTACTTGCCATGCAAGACAGGGGCCTGAGTACAAATCTGCAGCACCAATGTGAAAGCCAGGAACAGTGACAGAACACCAGAGGACCAACTTTTGGGGAGATAGAGGCAGAAAGGTCTATTTAGCCAATCCATTAGCTCAATTCAATGAGAAATCCTGTCTCTGTAGGTATAAGTTTATTGTATAATTCAAATGCTGATTTCTGTATTCCCCATATCTGGTTGCAAGACTTGTTCTCAGAATCCTTTCTCAATGTTGTATAAACTCTGTTCTCCAATTGTCCCCTAGCATGCCGATAAAGCAGCTTATAATTAATTGCGGAGCAGGGGAGAGAATAGGGCCAGACTTCCTACCAGGTAGGGGAGGAAGAGTCAGAGGAAGAAGTAGAGGATTCAGCCACAGGAATAGCTAGAGGAGACATGAAGAAGATTCATCTGGGGCAAAGGTTCATCTGGGGCAAGGGAGAAAATAAAGAGCAAATAACTTGGGGATTTTGATGAAGACGGACTCAGAATAATGTAGAGGGTTAAGAATAGAGTAAAACTACTCAGAGATTGTGTTGTAAAGTTTTGCAAACAAATAAAAGAGTTTCAATTATCTGTGTGATAGCTGGATTATAAGAGAAACTAAGAGAAACAAATGCACTTAGATAAAACAACCTTAACATGTTTTAAAGCATGAGGAAAACAGTAATTAAGAAACACCCCATATTGATCTCTAGCTTTCATGAACACACACAGAAACACACACACACACACAAACACACACACATACACACACACACACACACACACACACACACACTTGGCTCTAAATGTATCAATTTACTTTCTGTCTTTCTATTCTGTTCCATTGGCCTTTGAATCTGTTTTCATAACAGTACCATCCTGTTTTGGTTGATTTGACTTTGTAGTAAATTTCAAAGTTAGGTAGAATGATGCCTGTAGCTTTGTTCTTTCTACACAAGATTGTTTGGATTGCTTGGAGTCCTTTGTGATTTTGTGTGTATTTTAGGATTTTTATTTCTAGTTTGTGTAAAAAGTCATTGGTATTTTGATAGTGATTGTGTCAAATCCACGTATCACTTTGGGTCATGTGGAAATTTGGACAGGATCAATTTTTTTAACCTACAAACATGTGTAATATTCCATTTGTGATGTTTTAAAATTCTTTAATCACTGTTTTATAGCTTTCTTTCATTTAATTGTAATGTATGTGTTTGTAGCACGGTGGTGTGTTTAAGTGAAATTGTAGCAACCAAGTCTCTAAAGTGATTCTAAATAAATCTAAAGGTATAGAGAAACTCCAAAAACATATCAGAAACTTCCAAAATTGACTTTCATTAATGGACAGATTTCCATACAGCTTATGAAGAAGACTCAGATTTCAATTGTACTCTAGACCAAACAGGCCATTCAAACTCTTGCAGAATATTGCTTCCAAAATTTGAAGGAGTTGGGTGTCGTAAAATATGCTGGTGTTCCTTCCTAGCCACTTGTACGCCACAGGACTGAAATTACAGACACCTCAATATGGCTATGTCCAGATTTTAAGTGGACTTGAACGTGATTATGGCTTCATATAATCTGTTTTACCCACCAAAAATGTGCTTAGGCCACATAACTGACTATTTTTTTAAAAAAATATTTTATATTTAATTATGTATATGTGCTTGCATCTGCATGACTGTGTACACAAGTAACCATGGAGTCCATCATAGTGGGTTAGATCTCGAGAAATGAAGTCACAGGGAGCTGTAAGCTTTTCCAATGCGGGTGCTAGAATCAATCTCACATCTTTTACAAAAACAGTACATGCTCTTAAGTACTGAGCCAACTCTCCAGCTCTCCTTCAACTGACACTTAAAAGTTGAATAAATTCTATATCTCTGATGCACAAACCTTCTGAAAGTGCTTTACTTTTTTAAACTTTCCTTGCTGTTGAATTTAAGTTTCATTTCATTGTCTTGATGTGTGCTTTTGTGAGAAATGACTTCAAAACAACTGTTAGGTGTTGCAAATTTTCTATTTATTTGAAGTAAACAAGGAGGGCGACTTAGTCTGAATTTACTGAAAAGCTTCTTAACATTTTAATAATTTTCAAATGTAACGGAAACTAAAACATTCTAACTCCAAAATCTAGTAAAGAGACATAGCAAGGATTTACAATTAGCATATTAGTCACTTTTAAATGCAATGAAAAATAAATACAGTTTCAGAAACATTATAAATACTTAAGGGAGTAAAGAGGTTTTATACTTTAGATTTTCACATTTATTTCAAAATTATATAAAATAATATTTTGTCTAAGAATCATTTTAAATATAACATATTACAGATTTTTAAATATCAACCAAAGACACTGCTGTGTAAACTCTAGATGTCGAAAGTTTACATAGTAAAATATACCAAAAACTTTGTGTGTTTTATGATATTTTGAATTTTTAATGTCATATCTCTAATTTTGCTACATTCATGACCTAAGTTAGAATTGAGTACATGATTATATAAGAGAATTTCAAACAGAAACTAGGTATTTTAACTCAGTAATTGCCATTGATTAGCAGTTTTTTCAGGGTGTCTTTTTTTTAATTTCAAAAGTTATTATTATATCATTTACTTGAAGTCTAAGTGGTTATAAATTATGCACAAGTCTCTGAGCTCCTACTGAATCACATCCCATGAGCTCTTTCAAACAGCACTTGGAAATTTCAAGGTACATACATTGTAAGAACTTGTTAAGTTCTTCAACCTGGCCTCTATGAAGTGCGGCCATGCATGATTCATGAGAGTGGGTTTTTAAAGTCTTTCAGTTTTGTGGTGTCAATCATCAAAGGCACAAGACATTCATTTCTATTGAAAATTAATTGAGGTTCAAAAATATAGAATTATGTTAGTGAATTTCTGGTCAATAGCTTTTATCGCCTGGTATAGATGAAGAAAAATAAGGCAAAGAAAGTTATTAGGCCAAAACCACCTTATTTAATCTGCTTTAATTATATATTGACCAGAACCAAAATGTCCTATCAAAATGTGTTAATACAGCAAGGAATCTAATGTATAGCGTATGTATGCTTTTATGTCTAGTTTTCATTATTTTATTTATGTGTGTATGCACGTGTGTATATATGTCTGTATGTCTTTGTATGTGTGCATGTGCCACAGAACTCATGTAATGTTCAGAGGACATCATGTGGGAGTTGGTTCTCTTCTTTTACCATGTGGATCCCAGGAATCAAAACCTGGCAGTCAGGCTTGATGGCAGGAGCTACTTTACAGCCTCCCAACTGAATTGAGAGGAAGTAAGTGCCTCTATGCAATATCTCTTTGCTCATTTATTCATTTAAAAAGTAGCCTGAAGTTCTGACTCAAATAAATAAATTGAATTTCTCCTGATAAAACATAGAAATAGAAGTTGTTGTATTTTAAGTGTCAACACAAAATAATGAAGTAAGCCATGAGGTAATGTTGCAGTGAGAGAAAGAATATACATAAACATATGTCTGAAGCATAGAAATAGTTGGATGGATGTCGACATGAAAGATAACAAAGTAGTTGATAGTCTAGCAAGGGTAGAGTCCATTAACAAAGCTAATGACTGATGGTCAAAGGTCAGAGAAACTAGAAGTTTAAAGTCACAATCAATCCTAACAAAATATTGTCTTTTGGCAGCTTATCCAAGTCCTAATCAGTGCTTCTGCCCAACCTACTTCATACATAACTAAAGAGACTAACTGCTCTAACATGAAAGCAGCATCATATACTGATCATTTTAAAATTGCATCCACTCTGAAAATATTCTTTCATCTTCAGTTTTGAGATCAAACTGAAAAAAAAAATGGCCTCAGGTGAGATCTGTTGTAGTTAGTTTAGCAGTAAGACCTAATGAAGTTTATTGTTGGCCCTAACATATTATTACGGCAATATTTTCTAACTCACTAGCAATCAATCACGATACAGACACCTGTTGTATTTTAAAATAGGCATAGTTAACATGGGGTAGGGCAGATATTCATCCAGTAAACTATATCCCATATTGGGGTAGATATCCCATACCATTCCCCAAACCCATGCCATCTGCTTCTAATAATTTCTATGGATCTACCTCCAATCATAATCCCAAATATTTGCTAATTATCATCATCTGGGTCAAATCTCTATCCATGCCAGCAATGTGTTTTTTTCTGCAAATAACCCATGGTACCAGCATTCTTTCTTTCTGCCTTTCCTCCTTAGGTCTTTCCTCATCTATTCTAGTCTCTCTCACAAAAGCCATCCAACCTTAGCCAGGCCTATCCTATTTGTTCTGCCAAGGTGTGTTGGCTTTTTATAGGCCAAATAGAAATATATTTTTAGGCAAAGTCACAGTAATCTTGGGGCACAAAGACAGCAAGCAGTAATTAGAATCAAAATATATTAGACCAACCACCAACAGACGTAAAAATTCCAATTGTAAACTTGAGTGATACTTGAATAGTAAAATGACACCTCCTAGAATCATCTGGAGCAAGAGTCCTCAATGAGAAATTATCTGTAAGGGACATGTCTGTGGGCATGTGAGAATGTCTGTAAGGGATCATCTTGATTATGTTAACTGATGTGGAAGATCCAGCCTGGAAGTAGGCAACACTAATCCCTGGGTTTAGGCCCTGCACAGTATAAGAATAGAGAAATTAAGCTGAGCACTAGCATGCATTTATTTATATTTCTCTACTTATGACTGTATATGTGATATGCTTACATGCTTCAAGTTCCTCTCCTGATTTCCCTGCAATGATAGACTAAACCTAACTGTGAGCCTATAACCCTTGGTCCCATAAACTTGTTTTTATCGGTCAATGCATGCCATCACCAAAAAACAAAACAAAACAAAACAACAACAGCAACAACAAAAAAAAAACCCAAAAAACTAGAACAGAAATATTTATGCATTTCACTTTTCATTAATCTTTTTGAGAAAATTGAGTGTGTGGACCAATAAAGCAGCAAAAATAGACTGAAAAAAAGATATTGTGAGATGAAAGAAAAAGTCTTGGAGTTAAGTAATAGTGGTGTGGAGATGGGAGTTTTGAAGCACCATAGAAAACTGACCTGTTGAGTTAACCACATGGGGATTGAGGGGTGGGTAGACAAAGGATGGGAGTAGAGAAAGATCTACTCCAGATGAACATGTTATAGAAACTCCATGCATAAAGCTCAAGTGTCTTTTTCTCTCATAGGGAAAATGTTCCTCACATGAAGGCTTCATTTTTCCAAGCTGCATCTTTTTTTTTTAACATAATATTTTTATTGCTTCTTTGATAATTTCATATCATGAACCCCAATCCTATTGCACGAATTTCCCCGTCCTTCGATGTCCATCCCTACCCTTGTAACATCCCCACAAAATAAGATAAAACTGAAAATTAGCAACAACACCCCCACCTGCTAAAATATCTCCCACACTTCTTGTCAATGGCTGGCTCCTCGGTCAACCACAGCTTTCTCATACCTGTCACAGCTATCACATCTCCAATTCTGCCTTGCACATACCACTTGGCTCCTGTCTTTTTTTTTTTTTTTTAATCATATATTTGTTCATTGATGTTGCACTGGAAGCTTCAGTGCATCTCATAGTATGCCATTTTGCCCAAAGAGCTTTGCTTGCAAATGTTCATTGCAAGGAGTCCTTGAACTGGATTGATGCCTCTGCAAACTGCAGCTCTTTTCAGTCTATCTTATGCTTTGGGGTCCTACATGCTGATCTGCTTCTGTTTGTACTGTACCCTCTTTCTAAACACCATACTTTTTTATTTACTTTGCTTATCATGGTTGTTGGAATCAGGTATTTGAACAGAAGGTCACAAGTTGGTAGCACTGTTTGGTGATGTGGTGCAAGTTTGCTCACGGAAGCATATTATTGTGGGTCGGGTATGAGAGTCCACAGCCTGGCTCCATTCCCAGGTTACCTTTTGCTTTGTGCTTGCATTTGAAGCTGTGATCTCTCAGGTTTCTGCTCTGGTATCCATAAGCTCAAATACCTTTTTGTCCCTAAAATTTCTTTGTCAAGATTTTTTTAATCACACCAACAGAATGTTCATCAAGTCACTACCCAGGCAGAGGATGAATCTGCCATCTGTCTTTTTGTCACATGGATTGCAGTACTCAGACCTCCCAACAGTAGGGCTTTGAGAACAGAACTTACATCCTTTAAACCGTGAATACCTCAGTGCCTAGAATACTATAAACACATAACTACTACACAATGTCAACTTATTCTTTTCTTTTTTAAAATATATTTTATTAATTTATTCATATTACATCTCAATTGTTATCCCATCCCTTGTATCCTCCCATTTCGCCCTCCCTTCTATTTTCCCCTTACTCCCCTCCCCTATGACTGTGAATGAGGGAGACCACCTCCCCCTGTATATGCTCATAGGGTATCAATTCTCTTCTTGGTAGCCTGCAATCCTTCCTCTGAGTGCCACCAGGTCTCCCCATAAAGGAGATGTGGTCAAATATGGCACACCCAAGTTCTTATGAAACTCAGTCAACATTCTCCACTTTCCACTAAACTGTGGAGACTGTCCTGTCCATTGGTTTGATCTGGTTTGGGGTTGAAGTTTACTGTGCATATTGTCCTTGGCTAGTGCCATAGTTTGAGCAGAACCCCTGGGCCCAAATCCGCCTGTCATAATGTTCTTCTTGTAGGTTTCTAGGACCCTCTGGATCCTTCTATTTCCTCATTCTCCCATACTTCTCTCACGTAGAGTCCCAATAGGATGACCTCCATTCTGTCCCACTTTCATGATAAGTGAAGGCTTTCATGGGACATATCCTTTGGGCTAGTGTCCAGATATAAGTGAGTATATACCATTTGAGTCTTTCTGCTTCTAGGTTAACTCACTTATTATGATCATTTCTAGTTAGATCCATTTGTCCACAAGTTTCGGAAATTCCTTGTTTTTAATAGCTGAGTAGTATTCCATAGTGTAAATGTACCACAGATCTTTTATCCATTCCTCTACTGGGGGACACTTAGGCTGGCTCTGAGCTCTGGCTATTATGAATAAGGCTGCCATGAACATGGTTGAGCAAATGTTCTTGTAGTGTGCTGGAACATCTTCTGGGTATATTCCAAGGAGTGGAATAGCTGGGTCTTGAAGAAGCTCTATTCCCAGTTTTCTGAGATATCATCAGATAGATTTCCAAAGTGGGTGTACTAGTTTGCATTCCCACCAGCAATGAAGGAGTGTTCCTCTCTCTCCACATCCTCACCAGCATGTGGTGTCACTTGAATTTTTTTATTTTAGCCATTTTGATGGGTGTAAGATGGAATCTCAGAGTTGTTTTGATTTGCATTTTCTTGATAACTAAGGAGGTTGAGCATTTCTTTAAGTGTTTTTCAGCCATTCGATATTCCTCTATTGAGAATTCTCTGTTTTGTTCTGAGCCCCATTTCTCAATTGCGTTATTTGGTTTGGAGTTCTTTATATATTTTGGATATTAGACCTTGGTCTAATGTAGGGTTAGTGAAGATCTTTTCCCAGTCTGTAGGCTGTCACTTTGTTCTGTTGGCTGTGTCTTCTGCCTTACAGAAGCTTCTCAGCCTCATGAGGTCCCATTTATTGATTGTTGGCTTTAAGACCTGGCCTGTTGGTGTTCTGTTCAGGAAGTTGTTTTCTGTGCCAATGTGTTCCAAGTTCTTCCCAATTTTTCTTCTAACTGATTTAATGTGTCTGGATTTATGTTGAGGTCTTTAATCCATCTGGACTTGAGTTTTTCCATGGTGATAAATATGGATCTAGTTACATTTTTCTACATGTATACACATCCAGCAAGCCCAGCACCATTTGTTGAAGATGCTATCCTTTCTCCATTGAATGGATTTCTCAAAAATCAGGTATCCATATGTATGTGAATTCATTTCTGGGTTTTGATTTGATTCCATTGCTCAACCAATATATTGCTGTGCCAGTACCATGCTGTTTTAATTACTGTTGCTTTATAGTACAGCTTGAGATCAGGTGTGGAGATTCCTCTGGAGGATCTTTTATTGTATAGGATTCTTTTAGCTATTCTGGGTTTTTTGTTTGTTTGTTTGTTTGTTTGTTAGTTTTTCACATGAAGTTGAGAATTGATCTTTCAATGTCTTTAAAAAATTGTGTAGGTATTTTTGATAGGGATTGCATTGAATCAGTAAATTGCTTTTGGTAAGATGGCTATTTTTACTATTTTTATTCTCCTGATCCATGAACAAGGGAGATTTTTTCATCTTCTGGTGTCATCTTCAACTTTCTTCTTTAGAGATTTGAAGTTTTTTTTTTTCAAACAAGTCATTTACTTACTTAGTGTGACTTACTCCTAGATATTTTATGTTGCTTGTGGCTATTGTGAAGGGCGTGGTTTCCCTAATTTCTTCCTCTGCATGGTTGTTGTTTGTATATAGAAAGGTTACTGACTTTTTTGAATTAATTTTGTATCCAGCCAATTTGCTTAAGGTGTTTATCAGTTGTAGGAGTTCTCTGGTGGAATTTTGGGGATCACTTATGTACATTATCATATCATCTGCAAATGGGCATAATTTGACTTCCCTCTTTCTGATTTGGATCCCCTTGATCTTCTTTTGTTGTCATATTACTCTGGCTAAAAATTCAAATACTATATTGAAGAGATATGGAGAGAGTGGACAACCTTGCCTGGTCCCCAATTTCAGAGGAATTTCCTTGAGTATTTCTCCATTTAATTTGATGTTGGCTATTGGCTTTCTGTATATAGCCTTTATTATGTTGAGGTTTGTGCCTTGTATCCCTGATCTCTCCAAAACTTTAAACAAGAACGGGTATTGGATTTTTTCAAATGCATTTTCTGTACTATGGAGACAATCATGCATTTTTTCCTTTCAGTTTGTTTATACAGTGGATCACATTGATGGATTTCCATATATTAAACCACTTCTGCATGCCTGATATGATGCCTACCTGGTCATGGTGAATGATATCTTTGATGTGCTCTTCTATTCTGTTTGTGAGTGTTTTATTGAATATTTTTGCATCACTCTTCATAAGAGAAATTGGTCTGAAATTCTCATTCCTTGTTGGGTCTTTGTGAGGTTTAGGTGTCAAAGTGACTGTGGCCTCATAGAATGAATTCTGTAATTTTCTATACACTTCTATCTTTTGGAGTAACTTGAAGAGTATCAGTATTAGCTCTTCTTAGAAGGTCTGGTAGAATTCTGAGCTGAAACCATCTGGCCCTGGGCTTTTTTTGGTTGGGAGACTATCAATGATTGCTTTTATTTCTATAGGCGAAATGGGACTGTGTGTTTATCTGTTCTTGATTCAATTTTGGAAAGTGGAAATGATCAAGAAAATTGTCCATTTCCCTTAGATTTTCAAATTTTGTGGCATATATGCCTTTGAAGTAAGATATTATGATTCTTTGTATTTCTTCAATGTCTGTTGTTATGTCTCCCTTTTCGTTTCTGATTTTGTTAATTTGGATCGTGTTTCTCTGACTTTTAGTTAGTTTGGCTAATGGTTTGTTTATCTTGTTGAATTTCTCAAAGAACCAGCTCCTGGTTTTGTTGATTTTTGTATTGTTCTCTTTGTTTCGAATTTATTGATTTCAGCCTTGAATTTGATTATTTCCACATGTCCATTCCTCTTGTGTGTTTCTGCTTCTTTTTTAAAAGATGGCTTCCAGATGTGTCAATAAGTTTATTATGTGGAATGTTTACAATTTCTTTACAAAGGCAATTAGTGCTACTAATTTTTCTCTTTAGCACAGCTTTTCGTGTGTCCCACAAATTTGGGTATGTTGTTCCTTCATTTTCATTGAATTTCAGAAAGTCCTTAATTTCTTTCTTTATTTCTTCCCTGACCCAGGTGTCATTAAGTAGAGAGTTGTATAGTTTCCATGTGTGCATAGGCTTTTTGTTATTTCTGTTATTGTTGAAGTCCAGCCTTAGGCCATGGTGATCTGATAAGATACAAGGTATTATTTCAATCTTCTTGTATCTGTTGCAGCTTGCTTTGTGACCTACTATGTGTTCAATTTTGGACATAGTTCGCTGGGGTGCTGAGAAGGAGGTATAAGCCTTTATGTTTGGTCAAAAGTTCTGTAGCTATCTGTTAGATATACTTGATTGGTGGTTTATGTTGTTATTTTTTGGCTTAATTTCTGTTTCAATGATGTATCCATCAGTGAAAGTGGGGTGCTGAAATCTCCCACTATTAATGTGTCGGGATCAATGTGTGATTTAAGCTTTGTTCATAGTTCTTTTAGAAATATGGGTACCCTTGTATTGGGAGCATAGATGTTCAGAATTGTGATGTCATATTGGTTGAATTTACCTTCGATGAGTATGAAATGTCTTTCTTCATCCATTTTGATTAATTTTGGTGGAAAGTCTACTTTATTGGATATTAAAATGGCTACACCAGCTTGCTTCTTGTGACCAAGAATATTTTTGGACTGTTTTTTCCAGCCTTTTACCCTGAGGTCATATCCATCCCTGTGTCTAAGATGTGTTTATTGAATGCAGAAGAATGTTGGATCTTGCTTATGCATTCATTCAATTAGTTGGGTCTTTTTATTGGAGAATTGAGACCATTGATGTTGAGAGATATTAATGACCAGTGACTGTGAAATCCCTTAATTTTGATGTTGGTTACTGTAAAGAGTTGGTGTGTTTGTGTTTTTGTGATGGTGTATGTATTTAATTCCTGTGTAGTTTCTAGTTGTAGCTTGTCCCTTTGAGGTGAAGTTTTCCTTCTAGTAACTTCTGTAAAGCCAGATTTGTTGATAGATACTGTTTGAATTTGTTTTTGTCATGGAATATTTTTTCTATGTCAATGGTTATTGATAGTTTCGCTGGGTATAATAGTCTGGTCTGGCATCTGTGGTCTCTTTGTAGGACCTATGTCAAGGCCCTTCTGGCTTCTATGGTCTCTGCTGAGATGTCAGGTGTAATTCTAATAGATTTGCCATTATGTGTTACTTGGCCCTTTTCCTGTGCCACTTTTAATATTTTTTCTTTGTTCTGCATATTTTGTATTTGATTATTATGTGGCAAAAAGTATTTCTTTTCGGGTCTATTCCATTTGATGTTCTGTAGGCCTCTCATATTTTTATAAGCATCTCCTTATTTAAATTGGGGAAGCTTTCTTCTATGAATTTATTGAAAATATTTTCTGGGCCTTGGAGTTTGACATCTTTTCTTTCCTCAATGCCTATTATTCTCAGGTTTCTTGTTTTCATGGTGTCCTTGATTTCTTGGATGTTTTGTGACAGCAAATTTTCAGATTTAGCATTTTCTTTCATGGTTGCTTCAAGATTTATGATTATATCTTCTAGCCCCAAGATTTGTTTCTCCATCTCTTGGATTCTGTTAGAGAAGCTCACCTCTGTGTTGCTTGCCTTCCTCTCTAAGCTCTCTCATTCCTGTTTTTCCTCTATCTGTGCTTTTATCATTGTATCCATTTTCATCTTTGGAGGTTGAACTGTTTTATTGATTTCTTTCATCTGATTGTTTGTATATTCTCGAGTTTCGTCCATTGCCTCTTTATTGCCCTTCAGTTCTTCAACTGTTTTATTGATTTCCTTCATCTGGTTGTTTGTATTTTCCCGAAAATTTTCCATTGCCTCTATTGGCCTTTGTTATGTCTCCTACCTGTTTGGCTGCATCTTCTTGCCTTTTATTACAAATTTTATTTATTTCCTCCATTATAATCTTCACTACTAAGCATTTGAGGTAATATATATATATATATATTTTTAAATTTCAATTGTGTTTACATTCTCCAGATTGCTTTCTCTGGGATAGCTGGGATCTGGAGATGCCATATTATTTTGGTTTCTGTTGTTTATGTTTTAACGCTGTATTTTAGGTATTTTGCTGTCTCTGATGTTGGAAGGTAGCTTCTAGTGTTGGGTGGAGGGAGCTGAAGGATAGATCCACCCATTTTCCCAAAATTTTCCTAGGCCAGGAACTCTGATGCTTCACTGCTGGGGTGATTTCAGTCCCATTTATGGAGTTTGTGGTGCCAAGCCAGGCCACAGCACCGAGGTTGAAGACAGGCCCCAGACTAGGCTCTGAGGACTGGTCTACCTTCCTCCATGTGCCTCTGACTGGCAGAAGATCAGACCTGCCCATGAGGGTCTCTCTCAGCCAGTGATCCCCAGCTTCCCTGGTCTGTGTCTCCTGGTAGTGTCTCAGGTCTCATACAGCACCCTGAGTCTGGTCAAAATGACCACAGCCTTTGATTCCCGTGTCTCACCGGAGCTTTCTGTGGACTGGTTCGGGGTGGGTGGAGGGGTTCTGAGGAGTGTTCCACCCATTTCCAAATATTTCCTTAGGCCAGTAGCTCTAATGCTTCACTGCCAGGATGATTTCAGTCCCATTTACTGAATTTGTGCTGCTAAGGGAGAGCACAGCTCCCAGCTCTCAGTTCTCAGGTAGGATCTGGTCCATTATGTGGGGACTTGTCTGCTTTCCTTGATGTGCTGCCGGATGGCAGGGGATCAGACATGCCCATGGGCCCATGGTCCACACTGTGTAGATCTCTCTCACCCAGTGATCTCCAGCTCCTGTGGTGCCCTGTGGCTCCCTGTAGCTTCTGCAGTGTCATCCCTGTAGATCAGACACTGTACATCCTTATTGCTGCCATCTTGAAATCTCAAGTCCTTGTCAGAGGGATGAATCTCTGTGTCCGAGTTGCTGCAGGGCTCTTGGAGGTGATGCTGGGAGCAGGGCATGGGCAGGCAGCAGGCTCTGATCCATGGAGCTTCTTTCAGGTTTGCAGCAGATTCCACTCAGCTTCCCCTTGACCTCTTCTCTATTCCTTGGCTGTACAGGAGTGCACGTGGTGGGCACACTCAAATCAAAGTGAGTTCAGAACAGCCAAGGCTACACAAAGAAACTGTATCTCAAAAAACAAAACAAAACAAAACAAAAACGAAAAACTCAAAACAAATAATAAAAATTGAGCTCAAGGATTTGCTTTGTTTCGTTTTTGTTTTAATTATCCAAATGATGCTCAAACTACCTGATACAATGTATTGACTATGCTCTTCTGTTATTGGCTTGTCTAATGTCCTTATGCTATTTTTCTGCCATGAGACACTGAAGAACACTCTCTTCTGTCCCTTAGCTATTTCACCACAACAAGTGCTTGGTACTGGAAGGTGTTCATCAGAGTGCTTCTATACAGCATATCCACAAGAGAAAACAAAACAGGTTTTTGTTTGTTTGTTTATGTTTCTCATACGGACATGACAGGCTCTATTATTTTGAGGCATCCTCACCCCCATCACTGACTAATATTTTCAGTAATAGACATCCATGAAAAAGAAGTAAAATAAGGAAATAATTTTAAGATGTAACTAAAATGTATCAAGCATCACTAAAATTTGATGACAGACTTGCAAAATAAATAAATATGTTTTTACTAGGAAAAAATTGAGTAAGGCTTTATTTCCTAGTTAGCTGTGTTATTACTAAGACTGCTGGTTCCTACTTACTTCACTATTACAAGGTATGAGCTTCTAATGAGTAGGTCAGGTAATTCTCTTCATCTCAGTGAATAAGCTGTTTGAAGACACTCAGCCTCCACATACATGCATGGTAATGATCAGTCGCATTTGATTAATGTGGTTAATTGAATTCCAGAAAGTCATAAAAACAGAAAATATATTCTTTAAAGAGACCCATATTATTTGCTTAAAAACTCAAAGAAGAAGCCATTGCATTGAAAGTTCTCTGACTGGTGGAAAGACTTTCTCAGTGAACCAAAATGAATTGTTTCACAGGTAGTTTTGATTTTGTTCTCTTCAGCAGTTTTGACATTTGTTTTTTCTTGGCCCCATATAAAGTACTATGGATTTTTGTATAGATTTACTTACCATATATGCTCATAAAAGGTTCATACGGTTGCTTTTGGCTAGATAAAGTTTTGTCATTCTACTTAGTAAAAGAACAGGTGATAATCTTAGTAAGGCAGTTTGGTGACTGGGGAAATATCTCGTTCTCTGCTAAGGTGACATCTAGGGCACTTTCCTCTACCTCTGTACTGAAATGTAGCTGCTGTAGCTGAGGCAGTGACAGTTAAATTCCAAAAGACTGCTTATGTTTTGGATACATGGTGCCACACATCTTCACTGTTAGTGACAATTCAGGATTACAAGTCTTCCAACTATCCTTTGCCCTCAGATTTGTGTAATTTTCAGCCTCTCAATTGGTATTTGGTTTGGGAAAAAAAAAAAACCCTTGCTTTGTCAAATGTTCCTCAGAAGACCAGATGACCTTAAGGGGATTTTTTTTCTTACAAACCTCTCTGCAACTAGAGGGACAGACATATACTGTGCCTTGTAAGGAAAAGTAGATTTACTACAGTTTATGTTCTCACCTTAAAAGGTGTATTTCCATCAAGGGCAATTCCCCACTGTACATTTGTTCTTCTTCACATTAATTTAGTTAGAAATTCCATGGAATTTTTGATGGGAACATTTATTTCTAAAATGAGCTTGACCAAATTATAAAAGCTTCCAATGGAACAGATTGTGCTAATAGACATTATCTCCCTCTCACTCCAAAACCTATTGCTCCATGGTTTTTAAAGAGCATTTACCACAAGTCCCTAGACAATCCTCCAACTTCAACTGAACCAATTAATTTTATGCAATGAAGAATCTGAAGAGAGTCTCTTCACTGCCCCCCTGACACTTCAAATCCTGGGATATTTCATTTTTAGGAATAAGTGATTGAGAGCAACAGACATGACTGTTTTTTAAAATAGTATGTGAAGTTCTGAATGATTTTTTTTTTTGTGATCATAGCAGGATTCTTATGTCTCACATCACTTATACTTTGAAGGCTTACTTCACTGTGTCATATAAATGTGTCACTCTTCATTTGAAAAAGACCCGAGAAAGCAATTGGGTTATCATTAGAAACAAAACACAAATAAAAATATATCTGAGTCCTAGGAAGTTATTAACAATGCACCTTACTTAGTTCTAGTGTCTCATCTATTTAGATGGTTCAGATTTAAGACCTAAGAATGAAAACATAATTTTGATAGTATTATGGTTACCAACAAAATATATTAGTTTTTATCAGAAATCCATACGTTTAACTTAAAAAAATTTGTTTTGCCAAGTACAAGGAAGAAACACATTACTAGGTCTGATGCACGTCAGATGAAATAAAGGGTAACACTTGGGCCTTCTTTTTTTTTATTTTTTATTCTTTTGCCTTTTGAGAATATAGTGCTTGTTATTATTTTTACTATTGTATTTTTACACAATTGTTACTTGGCAACTTTCACATCATTATTTTATTTTTGTATTATTATGCAATTGTTACTTATAAACTTTCTCATGTTGTTTTCTGATCTCCAGAATTTACTTTATAAAATTCAAGGGGTATTTATAATCAAAGCTCTAGAGAGATTGCTTAGGACTTAATTGTACTTGATACTTTTGCAGAAGACTGGAATTCAGTTCCTGGTATCCACATCGACTCACAACTGACAAAAGGTCCAGATCCAGGGAATCTGATATTGTCTTCTGACATTTGTTAGTACCCACACGTATGTGGTACACTCACACAGACAGATACATATATGTTAAATGTGTATTTATTTTATATGTATGTGTGTGCTTATCAGAGTGTATATATAGGTACCACATGCATATAGCATGTACAAACAGTGGGAATTGGTATCAGATGCCTTGGAACTGGAGCTAAAGTTATTTTTGATCTACCTTGTAGGTGTTAAGAACTGAACCATGGCCTCTGAAAGAGAATCAAGTGCTCTTAACTGCCAATCCCACTTTCCAGCTGTGTTCTCCACCCCCCCCCCCAAGAATTTTAGTCAAAGCTTTGAGAGCCAGTGGATATGTCTCAATCTGTAACAAAAACTGCCATATTCATTCAGTCTCTCTGTACACACACACATTAGTCTGTTTTTATGATGCTGAAGACACCAGTACACCAGTGTCAAATGGTCTGTCCACTGGAGGTCTCAATTACACTTCTCTTCATAAACTGGCCACAGCACATTGCCTCTGACATTTGTACTCATTTCTCTGGCTGCCTACAGCATATTCATATTTCTCAACCAAAACAAAAGAAAACAATGATTCTTTTTGTAACTCCTAGCTCATCTACTTCTTTCCTTCATTTTTCAGTCAACCTTCATGATAAAGTAGTTGCCTTCCCTCCAGTGCTGTTATGAAATCATTTCTTTTCACATCCTGAAATTGTGGGGAGATGTGTCCTGCTGTTTGTTTGTTTTAATGTAGTGTGTTTATACTATATATGATAGAGTTATAGAGGACATAATTTCTTATTATTTATTTGAAATATTGTCAGTCAAGATCTACTTTTTCTTGCCTAATTGTCTGGACTTTTTCTTTTGTGTTTTATGTTTTCATTTCATATTTTTACTCCCTCTTCTTCAGATTTTTACAGTCTCATTAACTTGGATATTTTTACTTAAATTCATTTCCTCAACAAAGTTGTCCCTAAAATGATCCTTGGATATCCTAAATATCACTGTTCTTTCAGCATTGTTTGCAAACAACATCTAATTAATTATTTTTCTAGCATACCAGATGGCCTTTTAAGGACTAAGGGTTTAATTGCTCAGCTTACCTTGTTAAATACAAGATCAGTGAAAATAGGTGCAATTTTGTTGTTTTGGTTTTTGTTTAGTTTGTTTGACATTTAAAAATGTGAATCATATTGGGTTTTGGTAATATTTATTTTTTAAGCTTCTAATAATTTTAAATACTTCTCTTTTCTCTCCTCTCCTCCCCACCCTCCTCTCCTTTTCCTCTTCTCTACTCTTCTCCTCTCTTCTCTTCTCTTCTTTTTCTCCCCACCTGTCTCTTTTCTTTTTGAACCAGGATATTACTACATAGCCCTTGATAACTTCTAATTTACAGAGATGTTCCTGCCTTTCCCTTCCCAGGGTGCTACCTGGGAAACATGAGAACTTTGCTTGCCACCCAGTGCCATATTTAGTTTCTCAAGGTGGCTGAGGAGTTCCCCTCCTACAGGTTGTCAGCATGAATGTTGAACATTGTTCAGTTATTGCTTGTTGCTCAGTGTTAGAGATGCAAAATAGCTTGGGAAATGACTATTTCTTTTGTAGTTATGGAGATCAAAAGTCCATCATAAATAATGGGCATATGTTTGACACAAATCTGCATGTCCCATCTTCTGGAATATTCCTTAGTTTGTTTTTCTCATCATCTTTATCCAGGTTTGTCTGCCTGGGCCTCTAGGGTAGGGTTTTCTGTACCTCGCTGTTCTTTCCTCATTGAAGCAAGCACCATTCTACTTTTCTAATTGGTCTTGGGCAGAGACTTCTTGATCATCCTCCAGGACTGACAGGTCTCTTTCTGCTGTGAGTATAGAATCTTAGATTCAAAATAATTCCTTGTTTTCTATTGAAATGAGTTCAGATCAGCTTATGAGACTTAATGTCACAACCAAGTGGCGTTTTTCATAGACTTAGCATCTGGGAAGTCCAAAGTCAAGGCCTCAGCAGATTTGGTGTCTGATGGGAGTACTGTTCCTGGACTGTAGATGAACATTTGCTTTCTATGATCTCACAGCAGTCAAGATCTCTCAGGGGTCTCTTTTAGAAGGACACTAATTCCTCTACAAATGTTTTACCCTCATGAACCTGATTCCCTTCCCAAAACCACTTCTTTGTATATCATTATGCTGGTGAGTAAGTTTTCATATATAAACTTGGGATGAAGGACAAAACCATTCAGCATATTATACATCAAAGAAGAGCATTTACCTTTCTATGCCCACCTAAGTAATGATGAGTTATCTAGGAGAGAGGCTTTTCTCAATGCTGGAACCAGAGGCAAGACATTTTTAATACCCCAAGGATGAAAGGTATCTGTACCCAAAAGATGAAGGCTTTAATTTTGTTGAAGAGAACTCTACAGAAATGTAGGCATCACTTTAGCCTGGTTCCTAGTATCTTCCATTCTCCTCCTTTATGGCTGCATCCTGCAGTGTGAGGTTTTGTCTTGATACCTACCTACATCAAACTAATCAGCACTGTATAGAGGCGTATGCAATAAAAAATAAGAGTGGTGTGGCCTCTTGTGTGTCTAATGGACATGCCTGACCACAGTTTAAGAACTCACTCAATTTTAGTTAATATTAATTTTTAAATTTCAATTTTTATTCATGTGTGTGAGTGTTTTTCCTGCGTGTTTGCCGGTACATCATGTTCATGCACAGAGAGACCAGAAAAGTTGTTAGAGACCCAGAAACTGCAGGTGAGGATGGTTGTATGTGATGATTTAGGCAGTGGTAACTGAAGCTGAAAGAACAGCCTGTACTCCATCATTGGGCTGTAACTCAGCCCCTAGGTGACACATTTATTTATTTATTTATTTATTTATTTGTTTGTTTGTTTTTGGTTTTTGGAGACAGCTTCTCTATGTTGCCTTGGCTGTCCTAGACTCCCTTTGTAGACCAGGGTAGCCTCAAACTCACAGCAATCCACCTGCCTCTGTCTCCTGATTATTGGGATTAAAGGCGTGCACCACTATGTCCGGCCCTAGGTGACATCTTAATACTTGCTGGTATGTCATATGCACTATGCTATGCCAAGGTGAGAATGTGTATGTATGTTGGCTATTTTTTCCTTTGATGAAGACAACCCTTTGAAATTCAGCTTTCCAGATTGGCTTGCATTGTGTTTGTTTCTCCCTGATTTTTATATGTTGAATTGAATATGATTACTAGGAGGCAAAGTCTTTAGGAAGTGCTAGGTTATATCATAGTGTGAGGACAGTGTTGTAGTCCTTAAGAGAAGAAGTAGTCTTCCTTCACCTGTCCCCACCATGTGAGGATGTGAGAAGATGCCCATCTATGAAGTAGGAAGATGAAGGTCCATACCTACCACATACTAATTTGTTTTATCTTGAACTCCAAGATCTGTAAGACATGCTTATTTGCTGTGTAATCCACCCAGCCTCTGGTATTCAGTTAGAGGAGCCAAAGGTCTTAAGACACCTCAGCTATCTAACGGACTCAATACAACTCATCATTTAGGAAAACTAAGGTGAGGGAAGGAAAAGCTTTCCATCTTTAAACACGACTAGTAAATAACCTTGAAGCAAATGCCAGTCTACTGAGAGGCAGACATCAAACGTCAGACATAAAACTTTCATTGGTTTTTTTTTTTTTTAAGCTCCATCTCCACTTCTAAAACATTAATGTTCTTTCTAAAGTTCTGGTCAGAATCTGGACTGCTCCAGTGACAAGTGATGAAGGTAGAGGAAGCCCCTGTTTCACAATTTGAAGATCTGGACTTGGAAAGACACTAAGTTTATAGTCTGTTAAAACAACTTTATGGGGCCTGGTGAGGTGGCTTGGAGGTTAAGGGCACTGACTGCTCCTCCAGAGGTCCTGAGTCCAATTCCTAGCAACCACATGGTGGCTCACAACCATCAATAATGTGGTCTGATGCCCTCTTCTGGCCTTCAAAAGGGTACATGCAAGGCAGGGCGCTGTATACATAATAAATAAAATTTTAAAACAACAACAACAAAACAACTTTTTGAAAATCTCTGACTTATTTTTCTTCCTTTCTTACTTTTACTTTCACATGTCTTCAAACACTCTATATAGTTGAAGATCACATTGACCTCCTAGTCCTTCTGACTGGGTAGAACCCAAAGTTCCCTTGTGCTAGGAAGACACTCTACTAATTTGGCTACATCTCCTGCCAAACATGTTTCCTTTTCTGCAGAACAATGTAATTCATAGTAAAACAATCTACAAAGTGATAACTTTGATAAGTGATAAAAGAGAAAAGATAGAAAAAAGCAAGGAAAGTGATGCTTCAGACCCACTTAGATGAAGTTCAAGTTAAATTCCATTAGGCTAAGTAACTTCCAGTTATCATTTCTGTAAGTATTAAATAAGTGAGTGTATTAGTAGGATTGGAAAGATAGGCACACAGGACAATTGATTCCAGTTTATAAATGTAACAATAAGTAGAAGTGACATTGCACTCTCCAAATGATGTAAATCATGCAAGCATGGAGCCGTATCTTTTCTCTATAAAATTTAAGTTTCATGTTTCATATATACTTGACTTCTTCCAACTAGACAGTGTTATTCAGTTTTCCTAGCCTATGATAAAATACCCAAGAAAAACATCTTAAATGTAGAAACATTCATATTTATTCATGTTTTATCTGATGATTTCCTAGTTTCATTATTTTGTGCCTGAGACAAGAAACAACATAATGATGAGAAGGTTTTTACTGAAGTAGCAAGTGTTAAAAGAAAACTGTTCACCTCAATGCTGTCAGGAAGCAAGGAGCATGGTTAACAAAAGGGTCACAGTCTGCACCAGCTCCCTGAATTTAATGCCTCCCTGTGGATCTCCTTGACATCTCCTCATTCACAAATCTTTAAATTTATAATGAGAGACAAAAGTAAAGATTAGGACAGTCTGAAAGTACAGCAGGACATTTGAGTACTATGACAGAGGAGAGGGGAAATCCCTAAAATATTGGCTTTAAAAATATTTATGTTAGAAGTGAAGGTCAATTTGCACATGGGCTGAGGCAGTTCATTGGATCAAATTGGGCAGCCAAGTGTCCCAGCCATCCCTGCATGTCAGCTGAGCTCACTTGTCTCCATGGGAAAGGATGGACTTTGGTTGTCATCATGATTTTGAGTTGTTTGTGATTCTTGCTTATATTATTGCAATCAGCTTCTATAAATGAGTCACCAGGCTAAGAGAGGGGGTGAGCACATTTTCTTGACATGTTGCTTTTAACCACTATAATCTTCCAGATAAATGATTCATTTTAGGAACATTCAAATACAGCTTTTAGGAAGAATTCTGAGTCAACAGAATGGAAGAGGTTTTATAATCAAGCATATTTGAAGCATGAATATTTTAGGATTGTACATAAAATAATATTTTTATATCTACTATCATAAATTGATCTATCAAAAATGGTTGTATATAATGGAGGAAACCAATAATAGCCAGTTCTTTCATAGCTCACTTACTTTTTCTCTCTTTGTAAAAGAAGCAAACTTTTTAAATCATTGAAAATAAAATTCCCCCTCAAATTTAGAAATTTATCAACAAGCATATGGAAAAGTCTTACTCATTCTACTAATTTTCAGGTTTAAATATTTTTAAACTAAAAAAGACTATATCTGCAAGGCAAATACAACAATCTAATATTATAACAATAAAACTTAGCTATCTTTATAATCAGCCTAGGGTAATCAACTCTCTGCCAGTCTACTGTCTAGACAGAGTATTTTGCAGGAATGATACATAGAGAGTCATTCTATTTCATGGAACTGTGAAAGGAAGACTGGATTTGGAAGCTGTACTCTGGAAAATGGGTAAATGCTTTTCAAATATTTTAACATCTATTTGAAAAAAAATCATTAGTCATACTTCATCCCAAAGAAATTTGTTTCAGTTTCTATTTTGCTAACATTGGTGGTGACTAAAAATGAGACATTTGAACCACTTATAGTGGACAGCTGTGACCTTTGTCTCTCTGAAGTTTCTAAATCTTTTTCTATTTTGTGCTATTCAGTTGTTTGTTTAGGAAAGTGCCTGTCAAGGAAAACAGTGAAGGTAGAGTCAATGTGGAGGAATGGCAGAGTGGTTTTAATTTAGGCCAGAAAACTTGGGAAACTGGTCAAAGTAGAGTTTCACTAGAGTCACATAAGACCAGAGTCCCTTAATAATTGAGAAACCCATGCTTTTATAGTCTCTCAAGTAGCTGAGGAAGTAGAGGGACATCAGTTCTTCTGAAAAAAAAAATCTCTTAATCATGAATACATACTCCTGCCATCTACAAAGGTCACAGCTACCAAGAACATGAAGCTCCAATCCTGTTTCAAAATATTTTTTACAAAAATAGCAGCATCTCATCATGTCTGAAGCAATTTCAAAGCTTTTAATTAGTTGTTTTCATATCTTTGTTGGGGTATATGCAACAGGGAGGGCACAGGTTGGATGCACCTACAAGTAGAAAGAGGATACTTGTCCAACTTAAAATTTGAATGGATAATAATTATCTTCTAAGAATCAACTTTCTTGAACCACAGGAAAGCAATAATCTTCGAATAGGGCCTTGGTCAAAGCAGCCACAGTTAAGCTTTTTTCATGGCTTCTATAAAAATTCAAGTTAAGTTCCATTATAATCTATGCTGACATGGATAGACTTCATGGAAAAGTTTTTTTAAGCACTCACAGATTTAATTTTGCTCATTACACTAAACTTACATAAACCAGGATGTGTCTCAATCTATTTTAAAAGAGTCACAGCTTTAAAGGTTAAGGCAAAAAGAAGCCTCTATTTAACCTTCAATTAGCTATAGCTGCCTAGAGCTCTCTCTTAATCAAGATTTTACTCCTTCTTCCATTATTTTTATGACATTCAATTTTATTTGGTTTCTTCAATATATTTCTCAGAGGTGAAATAGCTTTGTTTTATAGATGAAAAGTGAACCCAAACATGAAAGGCTGGCTGTGTGACCTTCATAAAGTCATCTTTCTGAGGATCTTTTCTCACTTTTAAACTGACAATAATGAGGTCTGTCTCACTGTTATGTGCAAGCATGGATTGAATCCATGCATAGAAGAAGGGAGCTGTTGGAAAGACTAAAGTACTTGGCATCAGGATAATGCAGTTTCCATCATGTTCAAGCTAAGAAAGGTATTGTCTCTTTGAGTTGTTTCCCTGTCAATAAAATGAAAATGTAAATTAACAGACTCAGCTAGGCTGACTGATCAGGGAGCCTTCTGTGCCCTTCTATCATCATTTCCCTAGCACTGGCGGCACAGGCACCTACTACTGAGCTTAGGTTTTTATAGGATGCTTGCCTTGAACTCGCGTCCCCATTACTGCATAGCCAACACATATGAACTAAGCGATTTTCCTAGCTGTCCCTCTGACTTTTGTTTCTTAAAAATATTGGTAAATTATAATATTAGAATTTTTGGTCTCTTTCATTATAATTTTGCTCCTCTCAGAGAAATGGTAAAAGACTGGTGATAGAGAAAATCACCATTGCAGCAGGAAACAGAAGTTTCCAAGCCACTATGCAATAGGTTAGCACAAAGACTCTAAAATTCCAGGTACCTGTCTCCCTCCTTGAGTCAGCATATTGGAAGACCATCACTTGAATTTGTATTCATGCAGGTGCTTATATTTAAAGGAAATTTGTTTTCAAGCTGTGGTAAAATATTCACAATAAAATGTATCATCTTAATCATTTTAAGAACAGTTGTATTATAACAATTCATGATATTGACATCAGCCCCTTTCTCTACCCTTTGTCTTGTCTTCTTTTCACCCATACTTCTGAAGATGGGTACTTCCCCAGGTGTTTTTAAAGACAGTATGGAGCATCATGAATTTGATTGTCATCTTTGAAAAAAATTCACACTAATCTTTTTCTCTCTAGTTCCAATTTGAGTAGCCATGATGTCAGAGTACACAGTGACTTTTGAAAGTATTGTTATTATAAATATTCAGCTTTACTTGCAAGGTATTAGAAAAATTTTATTAGGTAATTGGTGTTTGGGGTTTTGTTGTTTAAAATAAAATAGGGAAATTTAATATTTAACTAATTAAATAATTTTCTCTTTCCTTTTCTGTTTGTGTGTGTATGTGGAGTTAAGAATTACCATAATTATTCTCAGTCAAAAATCTGACCATCAAACCAAGAATATAAAGTATATGTAGTAGATGAGAGGTAAACTAAAATTATGTGAAAGCTTAATGTATGATTTGAAGATACAGTATTATTTTATTCTGGAAGTACATAAAACAGGCTATAAGATTCCCATAAGTTGGCATGGACTCTTCACTCTTCATTGGAGGCTGGTGGGTTGCTTAGAACTGAGTTGCTTTTTGTATTGGTATGACCAGAGTTTGAAGTGAATTTGTGACCACTCTTACTCTCTCATCTTTTATAGATAATAGAGCTAAGCCAAGAGTTACTAGTGGCTTTTGTGAGCAGGTGTGAATACCCACAGCAATACAGGCTACTGTTGCAGCTCAGGAAACACTTCACCAAATCAAAGCTGTTTCTCTGCTTTGGAAGTTTTCCTCAACCATATGTAGCTTTTAAATTATTGTGATAACTTTCCTCATGTTATTGAAAATATGCAATATGTATTTCTCTAAGAAAAATATGAATTCACATGATGTTTTTTGAAATAATAACATACAAATGTACCAGAAAAATAAAGCAATGATATAATAATAAAATTATTTGTGAGCTATATCTGATTCTGCCATACTTCTTGAAAAATATACATTTAACAGATGTAAATGTTTATATTAGATCATATGGAATAAAATTATTCATCTGTGTTTTAAGAAAGTATAAAACTTCTGTCCTGTCTTAGCCAAGTTATTTTAAAGTGCCATAGTGTCTTCATGTGACTCTGCCTCACACTTGTTATTGGCTACTTGACAGTGATATTGACATCAAAATTAGTGAACTCATACATTGTTTTAATTAACAGGGAAATGTGTTGGGATAAAAAGATAATTTCATAGATGGATGTTTAAATAGGTAGATGTGAATAAGCTAAGGTGGTGCTGATTGACTATCAAGTCAGATCTTACATTGTAATACATGGAGATAAATCAGCCTTAAGGACTTAAATTATATGCAGAATCATAATGTCAGCTTATAAAAACATGATATATTTTCTATCTTCATAATATTATAAAAGGAAAGGTATGCATAGCTCTTAGAAGGGAAAAAAGATGTTGAAATTAAGGGTCTCACTGACTCACAGACTCTGTGTAGACAGCAGTTAATAATCAAGAGATTCTAAGGAGAATCTAAGTCCAGATGCCACTGCACTGCACTGTTGTGTGAGACAAGCAGAGCCTCATCCCTGCTCCTGCTCCTCCACAGTTCCTCAAAGCCACTCCCTCAAATTTTCCAACACCTCTGTGTTACAAGTTGCAGCAGTTATTGTTAGTAGCAATAAAATTCTAAGTGGAACATAAAGGCACAAGCATTTCATTCCTTCTCTGTTTTGCAAACACTCTGCAGGCAGAGGTTGTGGAGCTAGGAACAGCATTAGGCCAAGGCTTTCAGAAGATGCAGATTCGTGAGCACCATATGGGATTCTGGAACTGTATTGCTATCTGTATTTATGAAAGGTCCACTGCTGACTCCCGTGCTCCATGAATTTGGGATATGTTTGCTCAGGGAGGTTCTATGAGGAAGATACTTGTTTTGGTGAGAACACTCTCAAAAGTTAACTAAGTTTGTTCTTTATTTTCACATCATAGTCTGCAGTCTGGGGAAAAATGCAGATTTTGCATAGTCAGGAATGTATGTGAACCAGGAAAACTTTTCTAAAAGGGAAAACACAAGTAGAAATAGTTCTGAAAAGAATGCTTTCTAAGTGTGAGAAAATAATATCCAGTTATATATTTTTACACTTCCCAAAACCATCAAAAATTTCACAGATATCATTGTATTGAACAACGTCCTAACAGACCATTTTCTGTGCATTTTAAATAAAGGTGTTTCTTTCATGTAGATACTCTGTAATCCTTCGAAACACTCTCTTGAAGGTAAATGCATGGATTGTTTTAAGACAGCATTTTACCAACTTGGCCAGAAACTCACAGACATCTGCCTCCCAAATACTAGGATTAAATGGCTTTGTCACCACACTTGGAAATTTCTGAAATTTTCAGTGACAGCAAATGATCTTCTTATTGTCATATTTTGAGAGTTGTATCTTCAAAAACATCTTAGTAGTTGTGTCACAGATTTAAAAATGTAAACACATTTTTAGTTCCTTTAGATCTCACCAAATCTCATCTTCTGAATATCTCTCCAAATCTCATCTTCCAAGGGTTGTGACTATTTCCTTTTCAAGCATAGATATATGGAGGTGCCCTCTACTCCCAGCCTTTTTATTTAATTTTTACATCTGCTAGGTGAGGGATAGACTCTTGGTATTGTCTTGGTTCACATTTCTCTATTTACATGATGGGGGTACGTGTGTGTGTATGTGTGTGTGTGTGTGTGTGCAAATGACATAGCATACATGTGGAGGTTAGAGAACAATTTGTGGGAATCAGTTCTTACCTTGTACCATGAGAGTCTGGGTATCAAACTCAGGTCATCAGACATGGTGACAAATTCCTTAACTGGCTGAAACACCTCAACAACTCCTTGATTTGCATTTCTCGTTTCTTGAATTTTTGAGTAAGATGTAATATCCAAGTATATATTTAAGGTTTTTACTTATTTTTCTTGTGAGTTGACAATCATAAAAAGTATGAAAGCAGAGTATTCCAGTTTCTATCAGTTGTAACAACCACACTGTAGTTTCTCTATATCAATTTCTGTATTACAATTATATTTGTAATTAATGAAAGTGGTATAATTATGTGGAAAAGCTATGGAATGGCATTTCATTCCAAGTGACATATTTTAAAGGCATATACTTCAACTTCTATAATTAACTTTTTTTCTGTTTATTTGTAGTGGGTTCTTTTTTCTTTTTTCTTTTTTATGTATACATTTATATTATTACACATATATACAATAAACTACCTACAGCAAAAAGAACCATGAAACGACCAGGAATTATACAAATGTACTCTGCTAAGTGAGGGTAAGCAAGTCCTCAATAGGTCCTGCTTCACAAATATGTCTGTCAGATATATTGGGCCAGAAGGCTGAACATGGTGCTCCAATGTCATAGAGAGTTTTGGGTCACTGTTTAGGCAGCAAACTGTCTCTGTCGTCTTCTCATTTTGGGAGCTGCTAACAAGCACTCCATGTATACTCATGTAATTCCCTTTTCTATCTGAAAAAAAAACTGAGTGAATGCCATAATAAGCATTAGTAATTGTTAATAAAGAATATCTTGAGATTTTAATCCTAGGTGGTAACCAGTTTATTATCTTATATTTTACAACGTATTTGTGTATAAGTGTGAGTACTAGTGTACATGTCCATGCAAGTGCATGCAAGTACTTATGGAGGCCAGAAGAGGGAATCAGGTTCGTGGAGGCTCAAGACTTGGGTGCTTGGAACTGAACTCAAGTTATCTGAAAGCAAGCAAGCAAACAAACAACACCAAAACCAAGTAGTCCTAACTACTGAGCCTTCTCTTCAGTCTCATATTAGTACCTAATTTCTTCCATGCTTTCATATGTTTGGCTCCGTAGCATCTGTGGGCTTTCTATAAAATCTAGAATTTTCCACTATTTTATCTAATATTATAGTGACAGAGTCACAAAAAACGTACCACAAACAGTCCTTGAGTGTTTTTGCATCAGTAGATATTTGCTTTTATTTAAAATTATAACTTTAAACATATTATTCCACTATTTCCTTTCTAGACCTGTGCTTATAGTTGAGTGTCAATGGTTTATGCTTTGTGTTTTTTTTTTGTGTGTGTGTGTGTGTGTGTGTGTGTGTGTGTAACTGAGGTATCCTCAGTTATTAATATTATATTGGCTAGAAAAGAGACAGTTTATGAAACATATACTAGAAAAGAAAAGCATTCTTTTTGATATTAGGGTACCAATGGCAGCTTGCATTGGCTTTTTTTTTTAATGGAGAACTGTGGATACAAATAGAATTTTCTATAATGCTCATGCAAAGAAAATAAATCATAAGAAATTTAAACCTGGTAAAAAGAACAATGACATGTGGGTATCAAAATAGTACAATAAAAGTATGTCATTGTTGGTCATCTAGAACAATCATTAAAAAGAATGGAAATAACCAGCACAACTGCAGTGGAAGCTACTGCATCTAGAAAAATCAGACTATTAGAAGGAGCTGTTGCTCTTTTAGGATGTTTCTCTAATAAAGGTAGAAAGATTCCAAGTTTTCATGTATTTAAGACAGTTTGTCAGTTTTATGGCTGAAATTTGTTTTACCTAGCAGGCCTGCAATAAAAATTTTCCTTTGGGTAGGGTATGACATCATACGCCTTTAATGCCAGCACTTAGGAAGCAGAGGCTGATGAATCTCTGAGTTCCAGGCCAGCCAGGACTACATATTGAGTCTGTCTCAGGGGAGGAAAAAAGAAGATTCATTGAATAAATGGCTCAGATTTTAAGAATGCTTACTGCTCTTACTGTTTTTTTTTTTTTTTTTTTTTTTTTTTCTGGCCTAGTTCATTTCAATCAATGGGATGACATAGCCACCTGTAACTCCAGCATCATAGGATCCTATACTTTCCACACACACACACACACACACACACACACACACACACACACACACACACACATACACACACACACACACGACTTTTAGAAATAAATCTTTTCCAAAAATCTTCATTTGGTAAATAAATTAGTCGACTCATACACACTTTGTGTGTTTATCCATAAGGTAAAAATTCAAAATGAAGATTTTGTAATATTATGTTTTATGATATTGTATAATTTATGCTTATATAATATCTCTTAATTTTATTTGTTTTGAAAAGGTTAATCAGGTTATTTCTTTTGGGTTTAGTATTTCCTCCGCAGTTTTTATGCATTTTCAGCTCTAAGATGTTTTCTGTTTCAGCTAGGATTACATTACCAAAGAAATAAAACATACTAATTTAATGTCATTTATACAATCTGGGTATACAGACTTCAAAGTGTTAAAATATTACTGAACAGTTTGAAGGTTTTTATATTTTTGAAATAGTTTAAAAACATTAAATGCATTATTAATATATAGTAGAATTTTATGTCAAAATGCTTTATAATCATTTACCTAAAATTGTAAGACATTTCCCTACTACCACATGCATAAGCTTTAAAGAAAGCAGTTGTTTGTCTATAGTTACAGAAAAATGATTTGGAATATGAAGCGAGGCTGGACTTTGAACTTGTTCCTCATGCCATAGTCTGTGCCCAGTATGCTTCAAGAATGAGGAATAATCTGTCCTGCTACCTTCAGCTACTCCCTGTGTCCAAAGTAGTGTGAGTCGCTGTTTACAATACGGGAAATGATACTTTTTGTCTTCAGGCCAAGATGAGCCTGGAAACTTTCTCCAGGGTCCAGAGAAAAGTTGGATGTAGAATGGGCCTTTGTTAACTCAGTGCAGTTGGGGCCCTTCCTATTGTGTATTGCAGGACTTCAGGAGGAGCACATTCAGAGCTGTGGCCCTTGACTGCATCAAATCTTGGAAAACAATGGAAACGATTTGACTCCTTAACTTCATTTGTAATGTGTACATTTTCCTTGCAGCCTGTAACTGGCCCCACTCCTCTGTCATCTAGACTACATTTCTACAGAAAATATGTATGCATTTACCTTGAAGACATGGATGGAAAATCCTATTGAATAATCAATATTTACCTTCTCAGATAATTAACACAGCAGCTTGGGAACAAACACTTGTTAGACAACCTGAGCTATTCCTAGGTCTCTGGTTAACATATTCATTAATTAGGCCATTAATTTTCCTATGGAGTAGAAATGGGAAGAAATTGATATTTTCTCTCTTTAAAAGACTTCTGATTGCTCTAAATAGAAGTTGAATCACTTTATTATTTTAAAGAACACTAAGAATTGAAACAATTTCTCCACATTTATGTCAACAACCTGGAAGGAAAGATTGAAGACAATTACTTATTCTCCTGGGTGCTTTATATAGAGTCACCATTGATTTGGGTTTAAAAATCTAGTTGGCTCTGTTTTTCCAAGCCTTTCTCTTTCATTTCAAACTTTCAGCCACAAAAGACAGTTTCCACTTTTCGTGGTATTTACAAACCACATAGAGAACGTAATGAGCTGAACTGGGAATCAGATATTGGGGACACTTGCCTTCCATATTCTCAAACCCTGCAGGCTCCTTGGGTTGCTTAGCCACAGAGCCATGGCATTTAAAGTGTTTCTTCTGGAGGTTGTTTGATCCAAAGGCTATCTTTGTTCCTTTCATTCTTTCTCTTGTTTATGTTTGTGGGTGGTACTTTTCTGCACTGTTAGGCTTGATTTCTCCATCTTTTGTGTCTGTTCTTCAAATGTAATCTCCCTCCATTTGCACATGTTCTCATGGTAGCAGGGATTGTCCTTTGACTTTTAAGTGTAGCATTTCTTATGTGTCTTTAATTTGCCCACAGCTTTTGAAATAACATGAAAACCCATGTTTGATCCTTGGAACTCATGTGAAAGGCTGGGTGTGTTGGAGTGAGCTTGTAATTCCAGTGCTGTGGAGGAGTAGACAGGAGCATTACTCTGATTTGGAGGAGGACAAGATGACAGAATGACAATGTTGCAAAAGAAACCAAAGTGCAGAATACCTAAAGCACAATGTCTAAAGTTAAGCCTCTGTCCTCCATGTGCTCTCTCTGTCTCTGTCTCTGTCTCTGTTTCTCTCTCTCTCTGTCTCTCTCTCTCCTTATTCTTAGCTAATTACAAAGTATTTATATCTGTACACTGTCCCAGACTGTGAATATGTACCTAGAGAAAATTGGGCAGAGACATTTCTAGGCTGTCCTGGTGCCAATCTAGGCCAAGTTATTACAGTGGCATTGAATGTCAATATAGGAAAATCTTCGAGGAAAATGAATGAACTACAAGCCTATGTGCAGAATGGCATTGTTTTCTCTCTTAAGAGTTAATCCAGTTGGGCAGGTCAGTCATCCCACAGGAAGGTGGGTTCACTTTCAGCCACACTAAGGAGAAAGAAGATATGATTGCTATTTTAATAAGACAATCTACTTTTCCATCAGAGATTTCCAACCTCCTAGTGTACTCCCTATGTTCTGGTTCTGGTGGGTCTATTCACGTTTCTGAGTCCTGACTAAAAGAGGCAGAAGTTCACATTCTTCTTCTCTTTTATTTCTTTCAGATGCTGGCCAGAGTCTAAGTATGCTTTCTTTGTTACTTAGAGCAATTTTACTTTTTCCTCTATATTCTTTTCACCACATCACATGGATATTTCCTAGCTCTGTGGCTGACCTCCATGTCTAATTCCAATAGCGTGGCCCCTCTCCTCTCTCTCTCCTAAACACCCAACTACGATAATAGATTTTTCTTTAAAACTCATCTGCTGTACTCTCTGGATTTCATTCTTTATCATGATTCAAGAAACCTAAAGGCACTGATCCAAGAAGCTTCAGTGACCATCCAGTTTCCATGGTATTTTTGTATTAAAGATAACTCTACTCTGCATTGAAACTGAGATTTTCTTATTTCTGCTTTGATTTTCTATCTTTATACCAGGGGAATCAAGGCTAGAGGGACTAATGTCTCTTGCCAAGGTGTGTGCATCAATCGTGAAGCCAGTCACTTGGCCTATTGTGGAAAAAAAGTTTCACTCTAACTTTCTGCACAATGGAACATATTTTGTGCAAACTACTTTGATGTCTTTTGAGACTGACTGTATAATTTTTAACTTAAGCTATGAAATACATGTTCATCATAAAATGTGCCATATTAAAAGATCCAGACAAAGTTCCTTAAGGCTGGATAGGTGAGTGGCCACAGGGCCACAAGAATGTGGAAATATTTTGGTTATTCTTCAAAGAAGCTTGTAATAAAAGAGAGAACATTTAAATATGAATCCAGTGCAAAAGTTTGGGCTACACACATTTGGAATTTTATAACTGAGAGTCAGGACTGAGACCTTCTAATTCTTCACATTTTAAAAGCTGTGTTATAAGAAATTGCAGTTTTCCACTCTATGTGCTTCTTTTATGACTCTCACCTGTTTGGCCTTCATTGCTGGTAGGAATGCAAACTAGTACAGCCACTTTGGAAATCTATCTGGTGCTATCTCAAAAAAAATGGGAATAGGGCTTCCTCAAGACCCAGCTATTCCACTCCTTGGAAAATACCCAGAAGATGCTCCAGCACACAACAAGAAAATTTGCTCAACCATGTTCATAGCACCCTTATTCATAATAGCCAGAACATGGAATCGGCCTAAGTGTCCCTCAGTAGAAGAATGGATAAAGAAACTGTGGTACATATACACTATGGAATACTACTCAGCTATTAAAAACAAGGAATTCCTGAAATTTGTGGATAAATGGATTGAGCTAGAAATGATCATAATGAGTGAGTTAACCCAGAAGCAGAAAGAATCAAATGGTATATACTCACTTATATCTGCATACTAGCCCAAGAGGCATGTCCCACGAAAGCCTTCATTTACCAGGAAACTGGGACAGAGGGGAGGACATCCTATTGGGACTCTAAATGAGAGAAGCATGGGAGAATAGCAAAGTAGAAGGATCCAGAGGGTCCTAGAAACCTACAAGTAGAACATTATGATAGACAGATTTGGGCCCAGGGGTCCCGCTCAAACTAAGGCACCAGCCAAGGACAACACAGGCGGTAAACCTTAAACCCCTACCCAGATCTAGCCAATGGACAGAACATTCTCCACAGTTGAGTGGTGAGTAGGATATGACTTTCTCTTTTTTAAAAAATTATTTTATTAATTTATTCTTGTTACATCTCAATGTTTATCCCCTTCCTTGTATCCTGCCATTCTTCCCTCTCTCCAATTTTCCCTTTATTCCCCTCCCCTATGACTGTTCCTGAGGGGGATTACCTCCCCCTGTATATGCTCATAGGGTATCAAGTCTCTTCTTGGCAACCTGCTGTTCTTCCTCTGAGTCCCACCGGGTCTCCCACTCCAGGGGACATGGGGTGCCTCATATTTGACCATGTCCCCTGAAGGGGGAGACCTGGTGGCACTCAGATGAAGGATAGCAGGTTACCAAGAAGAGACTTGATACCCTATGAGCATATACAGGGGGAGGAAGTCCCCCTCAGGAACAGTCATAGGGGAATAACGGGAAAATGGGAGAGAGAGAAGAATGGGAGGATACAAGGGATGGGATAACCATTGAGATGTAACAAGAATAAATTAAAAAGAAAGAAAGAAAGAAAGAAAGAAACTGCAGTTTTAGCTTTTGGCCAGAAGGCTCAAGAAGATGCTCCAACATTATTGAGAGTTTGGGTGACTATTCAGGTAGAAAACTGTCTCTGTCATCTTTTCATTTGGAAAGCTACTAACCTGCACTCCCGGTATAGTCAGATAATCAAATTTACTCCTTCTCAAGTCTCTGAGGGAGTTGAACACCAGATAGCTTAGTTTTACAATGAAGCTTAATTGTTTAGGAGTTAAGATGTTTTTAGGTCTGGATGAGTGTTCTAAGTTGATAATGACAATATGTGATGGAGAATGATTTTCATTCAGAAATTTAGATGGACCAAGATAGGAAAGATACCAAAACACTAAGAATGTAACATTTATATAATTCTTGATTGTGTCATGGTTCTTCTTGCCATAGGTAATCTATTTTATATATATGTGTGTAATAATATAAATGTATATGTACAAAAATCAAATAATTTTAAAAATTAGCTTATATCTTTAAAAAAAGACAAATAAAATGTTCACAAGGTACTGTGATGTCAACAAATAGGAACTGCATGTGCTAGTTCTTTTGATGGAGCTGAGTCAATACCTAACAGAAATTGGTTTTAGGGCAGAAAATGTAAGAACTGAGTCAATTTTACCATATCCTTCTGACAGAATTCTACTTTTTTTCTTTTATATCAAAACATCAAGTTTATACTATTTTCTATCATGTACTTTATATAGTAAATTAATTAATATTTTTAAGAAAGATATTGATGAGATCATGGAGCTACAAATTTCAATGACCTAGGATAACTCCTGCTAAAGTAATATGACCCTTCTCCGTAGAACCTATTCCTGTGGATAATTTGGAGTCTGGAGCTTGCTTATAAAAGAAAGTACTGGCAAGAGGAAAAGTGAGAATGATTTGCTCCTTGGAAAAATTTACCTATTTATCATCTCATGTGTACATACGATATATGCATATCTATGCTTAATTTTGTGATTTGCAGGATGTTCTTGGGAATATGATCTTAAGTTGAATAACACTCCATATATCAGTCAAAATATGGATTCACCCAATTTCCTTGTTCTACAGATAGGCTCTTCCCGCTGCCTAAATTCTCAAATGGAACTTGTGGTGTTTGGCCAGGCCTATTCCCATCCTAGAGAATTTATGTTTTACTTTTTCCCCCTTTTAATAAATCTATATTTTTGTTCATCCTCCATTTATTGTTTATTTCTTTGTTTGAGACACAGAGAACCTGGACATTATATATGGGAAAACTCAAGGTCCCCTCTATTAAGAATGTCACCTTTCACATCCTCCTCTCCATTATCACCATGTTTAAGTAGTTGGATTTGCTGCAGAATATCTTATTGCTCTATCCAATGAATCTACTTATTAATGATCAGTGATAACTGGGAAGGGGGATAAAGACTCTCAGATTCCTTTAGGGATTATTTTTGACACATGGACAATCTAAGCTGTTTCCTTTGTCACTGGTTCCTTGAGGAAGACACAGTGACTTCTCTGCATGCCTGCTTATAATTCACAACACTAGCTCGTTGCCTTACAATAAGCTATAATTAATTTAGCAATAATGAGTCTTTTACTGCAGTTTTTTTCCTTTAATCGCATCTCCATCACCATCAATTTTGGCTTCAAAATTTACTTCATGATTTAAATGTCAAATGATCATTCTAATCCTCTCCCTTGTCTTGGGCTTTGCAACCATTGCAGTTTGTCTGTCCATTCCTTTGACTTTGTGTGCTATTTACTTGATAAGGAAACCCGATTTTCTGGTACTAGCACAGAACACCCCAGTAGGATGTTTAATCACCACAAGTCTCAGCTAAGCTTCTAAAGACAAAGTGAAGAACTCAGGTCTTATAACCCACAGTGAAATTTTGAAAAGAAATCAGAATTTTATCTCTTTTTATTCTTCATCTCCTGGCTTCACTTTATTATTAACAATCAGGATGTATAAAAATAAATAGTTCAGAAAAACAATAGCACGGATGATAAAACAGAGAAAGATTTATTCAACATGGTCACATTGAGAGAATGAATACCGAAATCCATTTAGCCCATATGCCCATCTTCAGCATATGATATGAGGTTTAGCTTAAACAGAAGACAAGAGATATGAAAAGCTAAGCGATGCTGCTCAAGACATGGCTCCACTCAGCATGGTTGGCTAACTCTAGCTTCTCCTGAAAGGTGACCTGACAAGTGGTCAAAACAGTGTGAAATCTTTTTCCTGCAGACAGCTCTGTCTTTGGCTAACATCAGGGTCCAAGGCTTTTCCTTTTCCTATGAGAGTCTTTGAGAAATTCCAATTGCTTGGTTCATTGTTTCTATTATCTGATATCCAAATGAAGGAGAATGAGTGTATCTTTACAATATTCATGCAAGTTGTTACATTTCTCCACTTTGCTTTTAGACTTGAATCTATTGGTAAAATTTGCCTGTGAAATATAAGCAGATGTATTCTGTTATATGATATTTCATGATGATTTGTTTTATGTTAACATTAAGACCTGTTCTTAAAGTCCAGCGTTTAGACACCGTATGTATTTCAGTGTCTCCACCAAGTTTTTCTTGGATCACTTACTTCCCAGGAGGCAGGAAAATGCAGGATGTACAAATTTAAAAGGTCTACAACTTTCAACCACAGCACTGGTCACTCTCTACTTTGTTTATAAGCAAGTTCCAAGAAATACTTTATTTGTTGAATTTAAATATTAGCAGACACAAGTGTGGCTAAATTCATCATTCTTCATTCATAGAAAGAGAGGTTCAAGAAAGTAAAAGACCAGAATAAAGAAAAATGGCAGTGTCCAAATCTGCTCTTCTCCTGGCTCTCATTCTGAACTCCATGTTGATCAACAAACTATGCTGCCAAGCATGGTTTCCATAGGGAGCCCCCATCCTTATCCTCTCTAAACAACCTGATAAGTTGATGGCACATCACATTCTCCTTAAAAACTGGAAACAATCCTCCAATCATAGGCTTACAGTGGAAGACTCATATGTCTGTTCATTCTCAGAAACTAATACCCATTTTATTGCTTCCTCCCATAGAAATATAGATAGAAGGTGTTTCCTGCATACTTAACCTGAAAGAGCAATTTAATATAATTTGTTTCAATATGGTTAGTCATTTTAATACAATTTAAACAACTAACATGCCAGGAATGGATGTTAACATGCATTTTTATTACATTATCTTAGTATGAATGATCTCTTTTATACTTGTCTACCAGATCCATAAATGTGAAATTGCAAAAGTGGAATTAAAAATACATTAGACAGCAAATGTCATGATTTTATAATTTCAATTATAGGAAAAATGTCACTTTTCCATTTTCTTAGCCTTTTCTCTATTTCCTTAGAAATAACCATGAAAAAAAAACATAGTTACCTCTAAGTTATATTTATTTTTATCATATTTTTCATTATTTAAAGTGAATTTTAAAATACATATATATATATATATATATATTTGTCATATTTTCCCTCCCCCAAGTCTTCCTATATCCTCTTTACCTCTCTGTCCATTGGTTTAAGTTCCTACTCAATATACAAACAAAACCCCAATACAACAACAAACCTCACCCAAACCAAGAAAACAATATCAAACAGAAAACATTCCCCCACCAAACTGTAATCAGATAAAAGTATGCACATGCACACACACACACACACACACACACACACACACACACACACACACACACACACAGAGTTCATTATATGTTTGTCAATTTATCCTGAACATGAAGAAGCCTGTTCTGGAGTAGATGACATACCCAGTGTCACTCTATTGAAGAAAACTGATTTTCTTTCTTTCAGTATTATAAATTTAAATTCAATTGGTGTTTACCCTAGTGGCTAAGCTCTATTTCTTTTTCTTTCTTTCTTTCTTTCTTTCTTTCTTTCTTTCTCTTCTCTCTCTTTCTTTCTTCCTTTCTTCCTTCCTTCCTTCCTTTCTTTCTTTCCTTCTGGCTGTCTGTCTCTCCTCAAAATATACAAAATAAAGCATAAAAGATAAAATATCACATCAAAGTTGCACAGGACAAACCAAAAGAAAGAAAAGAGCTCAAAAAAAGGTACAAGAATCACATACTTAGAAACCTCATAAAAAACACTTTTTAAACTGGGAGTCACAATACACTGCTTAGGAGTGAAGAGTTTCTGTCATCAGAGTCTGTCTACCTCAGACATTACAAAGGGTATTGTTTTAGAAATTTATTCCCAAGACAAAAATGATGACATGCCGCAGTTTACAAGTGCAGGAGAGAATTTTAATAAGATGGTGGCTGGAAAGCTGAGGGAAATGTTTAACATGTCTAGATCTCCTCTGAAGGCAGACAATAACTGAACCTCCTAGAGTCTGCATCAGGACTCTCCTGGTGTGCTGGTCTTAGCAAGAGATTGGTGGGAGTTGATGAACTGGAAGGCAGGCAGAGAAAACACCAGAGCTGCTGTTGCAGCTGGCTGCAGGCAGGTTCAAGGCCTGGAGCTGCCTTCGATGGAGGTGGATTCCTGTGAAGATGCTCAGGTTGCTGCAGAAGGGGCCATGCTTGGCCTTTATGAATATGATGACCTAAACCAGAAAAAGAAAGTGTCTGTGTCGGCAAAGTGCCATGGAAGCAGTGATTCTTAGGTAGATTATATAATTGTTCATGTAACTTTCAAAATCCAAATCCAATGCTGCAAATACATTACATTTCCTTCTGATAAAGCAATCAAAGAAACAAAAATCCCACTTAAGTGGAAGCCATAATATATACACAGAGGACCTGGTGTAGATCTCTATAGGCCTTGTGCTTGCTGTTTCAATTTCTATGAGTTCATAAAAACTTTGTTTTGATTTAGAGGACCTTATTTTCTTGGTGTCTTCTATCCCCTCTGGCTCTTAAATTCTTTCTTCTTCCTCATCTGTTCTGGAGAGAGGGATTTGATGATGACATCCAATATAGGGCTTAGTGTTTCAAGGTTTTTCTCTCTCTATGCGATGTTTGGTTATGCATCTCTATGTTTTTTTCTTATCTGCTGTATGAAAAAGTGTCTCTTATTTGACTAAACAAGGTACTAATTTATGAATATAGCATTATTTTATGACTACGATATTTTTATTTTCTTTCTTTCTTTCTTTCTTTCTTGACTGTTGAGAATTGTGGAGGAGAAACAGAAAAACACCTCTAGAACTAATGAAATGCAGCCCACTACCTAGCACAGCCATGATGGGTGTGTCTTAGTGAGGCAAACCCTGAGAGGCATGTCCTGAGTCATGCTGTTATGGAGCACAGCTCTGCTTATTTCTCTTGTGGTCCTCATAATCTTTCTAATACATGAATTGTATAAGTACTATAAGGGGGCTTCTAACCTCTCACTGGGCAATATATTGGGCATTCATAATAATAATACTTGATTTTTTTTTCAGCCATTGCTGCTGGAGCAGATTCAACCACCATCCTTATTTTTTAAATTAATTTATTCATATTAAATCTCAATTGTTATCTCATCCCTTGTGTCCTCACATTCCTCCCTCCCTCCCACTTTCACCCTATTCCCCACCCCTATGGCTGTGACTGAGAAAGTATGCAGGATTACCAGTTCATGCTGAAGCTATTCCTCGATATTCTGGTGTCTTAATAGATGGTCTTTGATATTCTTTGATATTCTAACACCTGAACAGATGGACCTTGATATTAGATGAACATTATTAAGTTTTACCATAGGTCCCTAGGCTATCTAGCCTCAGGTTTAAGTAGGGTCAGGAATGCGTTTCATCTCATGAAAATTAAATCAGTTATCATTTGGTTACTTCCACAGTGTGACCATTCCCTTACCATGCCTTGCTGCTAGTACACAACTGCAGGTAAAAGGTTTGTGACTATCTTGCTTTTTATGGTGTTTGTTTGTTTTTGATGATATGCATAATGCTTTCCTACACCAAAGACAGTGGAATTCAGTGGTAAAGGCTTTATGTAGCCACCGTCTCGACATCTCCATATCCAGTGAGTTGTGTAGACCTTGTCCTCTGTAATGGTGCCTTATTGTCAGTTTGTGGAGAGCATCCTATAGTCCTGCCAACCACCTGGCTTGTCTGAGGATTCCTATGGTGCCCGTGTAGGCTCAATTTTCTTAACCAATATATTTTATTATGAACTTATTAACCAAGTGTATGGCATTTATAACCCAAGTAAACAAAACAATAGGAAAGGAGGATTAAAGAATAACAAAACCATAAGGACCTCAATTCCAAGGAATGAGTCTCCTGGTGTAATCAGTACTTGGGATCCTAACAAAAAAAGATTTATCTCTCTTTCATGCCCCTTTGTCCAAAAGTAAATTAGATGTAGTCCAACGTCAATATTGTAAGCTCAAGACAGCAATAAGAGTTGGGAGTCTGTTTTCCTCATTATTTTAAAATTTCATTTAGACTGCCTTAATATAAGTATATATTTTCAGAAGTTTCTGCTGTATTAGGTTTCCATACCAGCCCTCAAATGTCTCTTAATTTTAACTGTCTTTCCTAGTATTCTCTCAAGAAGCCTCTCTCCTCTTTCTGTCCCCACTTGATCTTCCCATTCTATGCTCTCCATCACATCTATTCTATTTCTGTTTCCTAAAGAGATATATGATCCCTCTAGTCTGTCGCTCTATCAATACCTACCCTTTGTGGTTCTATGGATTAGAAATGATTTATCATTGAATTTATGGTTGATATTTATATATAAGTAAATTCATACCTTGTTTTTTTCTGGGTCTGGAATATTTACCACGGGATGAATTTGTTTCTAGTTCCATTCTTTTGGCTAGACATTTCATGGTGTCATTTAACGACCAAATAATACTGCATTGTATAAATGTACCACAAGTCTTTCCATTATTCTGTTGACATACATCTCTATTGTATCCAATTTCTGTGTGTTATAAATAGAGCAGCCAGAAACATGCTTGAGCAAGCATCCTTTCAGTATAGGCTAAGTGTAATATATATGGATCTTGAGGTAGATCAATTCCTGTTCTTCTGAGGAATTACCACCATGATATCCATAGTGGTTGTGAAAGATTTCACTCTCACCAGGAATGAATGAATGTTCCATAGGAAGCTGCAATTACCACTCAAGACCTGTAAAGAATTTTGTTGGATTTTTAATGGTATTGCATTGAACTACTAGATTGCTTTTACTAGAATGGCCATTTTTACTGTGTCCTACTGATCCATGAGCATGGGAGATATTTTTCTCTTTTGATATCTACTTAAATTTCTTTCTCCAAGGATGTGAGGTTTTTTTTATCATGTAAGTATTTCCCTTGTTTTCCTAAAGGTCCCAAGATATTTTTTATATTATTCGATGCTGTTGTGAAAGGTGTTGTTTCCATGATTTCTGTCTCAGACATTTGTCATTTGTATATAGAAGTGTTTCTCATTTTTATTCCTTTGTTTTACATTCAGATACTTTGCTGAATATGTTTATCATCGGTAGAAATTTCCTGGTGGATTTTTTATGGTCAACTTTGTATATAATAACATGTTACCTATATATAAAGGTAGTTTGACTTTATCCTTTTTAATATCCCCTTGATCTTCTTCAGCTTCTTTATTGCTCTAGCTAAGAGATCAAGTATTATATTGAATTGGTATGAAGGAAGTGGACAACCTTGTTTTGGTGCTGATTTTAGTATAATTGCGTTGAATCTTTCTCCATTTTAATTGATTCTGGCTATGAACTTGCTGTAAACTTCCTTTACTATGTTTATGTGTGTCCCTTGTATTCCTGATCTCTTCAAGACATCTTTCATGAAGGGGTGGTGGATTTTGTCAAAGGATTTTCAGCATTGAATGAGTATAATCATGGTTCTTTTTTTCTTTTAGTTTGTTTATTTTGCTGATTACATTTAGCAATTTAGGAATGTTGAATTATCTTTGAGATGGAGCCTACTGGATCATAATGGATGATCTTTCTGATGTGTTCTTAGATTTGATTTAAAAGCATTTTACTGAGTACTTTTGCGTTTATATTCATAAGGGAAATTTGTCTGTAATTCTCTTGCTTGGTTGGGTCCTTATGTGGTTTGGATATCAGGGTAACTATGGCCTTGTAAGATGTGTTATGCAACGCTCCTTCTCTTTCTATTTTGTGGAATAATTTCATGAAAGTTGCATTAAGTCTTCTTTGAACATCTAGTGGAATTCTACATTAGAACCATCTATAACCATATAGTTCTGTCCTTTTTTTCTCCTTTTTCTGGTTGGAAGAGTTAATGATTACTTCTGTTTTACTATGTGTTACATGTCTGTTTAAATTGCTTATCTTGACTTAATTTGGCAAGTAGTATCTATTGAGAAAAATTTTCTTTTCTTTTCTTTTTGTTTTTTGTTTTTTCTTATTTTTTAAATTTCCAATTCCGTTCAGCAGGGATTTCTGAAATATATCTTTATGAGTCTCTGGATTTACACAGTGTGCCTATTGTTATAAACCCGTTTAAATTCTGATTTTTATTAATTTGCATATTATCTTTCTGCTTTTTTATTAATTTATATAAGGGTTGTTCAGTATTTTCTAAAAAAAAAAAGCACTTTGTTTTACTGAAGTTTTGTTTTGTTTTTGCATTTTTGTTGGTGTTTGTTTGTTTCTATGCTTTTGATTTCATCCCCAAGTTGGATTATTTCTTCTTGTATCCTCTTTTGGTGTGTGTTTTCTTCTTTTTGTTCTACATATTTCAGGTGTGCTGTTAAGTTGCTAGTATGAAATCTTTCCAATCTCTTATGTAGGCACTTAGTGCTACAAACTTGACTTTTAGAATACTCTTCAACATGTGTCATACATTTGGGTATGTTGTATATTCACTGTCATTCAATTTTAGAGAGTCTTTAATTATTTTCTTGCCTTACTTTTCATTCAGTAGAGAGCTGTTCAGTTTCCATGAGTTTGTATGCATTTTCTAGTTTCTGTTGGCGATATCCAGGTTTAGTCCTCAGTGGTCACATAAGATACAGGTGGTTATTTTGATTTTCTTGTGTCTGTTGAGACTTGCCTTGTATCTGAGTATGGGGTTAACTTTGTAGAAAGTACCATGAGGTATAAGAAGACATAATTTTGTTTGTTTTGTTTTGAGGTAAAATTTTCTGTTAAAATTTGTTAGGGTCATTTAGTTTATAACTTCAGTTAGCTCCAGAATTTCTTTGTTTTGTTTTTGCCTGGATGACCTATTTGGTGAGATTAGGGTATTGTTCACTCCTTTTCTGTGTATGAGCCTCAATATGTAACTTAATCTTAGTATCATTTCTTTTACAAATTTGGGTGCCTTTGTCTTTGACACATAGATGTTAAAAACTGAAAAGCCCTTATGTAGATTTTTCCTTTGATGCACATTTAGTGCCCTTCACTATCTTTTTTGATTGATTTTGGTTGAAGTATATTTTGTCAGATATTAAATGGCAGTATAAACTTGCTTCGTTTGTATATTTGCTTATAATATTTTACCCGGAGGTTATATCTAACCTTGATGTTAATCCATGCTTCCTTTATGCAGCAGAAGGATGGATCCGATTTTTGCATTTATTCTGTGAGTCTGCGTATTTTTACTGGGAAATTGAGACCACTGATGCTGAGAAATGTCAACGTCTGGTGATTATTGATTCTTCTAAGTTTTTTTTTTGTCGTTGTTTTTTGACTTTGCATGCTTGAATTAAAGATTCCTTCTATTTTCTGGATGTATTTAAACTCTTTTTGTTTTAGTATACTTCCTAGCACCTTCTATAGGGCTAGATTTGTATATATTATTATAATTTTGTTTTATCCTAGAATGTCTTATTTTCTCCATATATGTAACTGATAATTTTCCTGTGGATAGTAGTCTAGAATAACATTTGTGCTTTTTTTTCAGTCTGAAGCATACCTTTCTGGCTTGTAAGGTCTCTATTGAGAAGTCAGGTGTAAATCTAATAGGTCTACCTGCATATGTTACTTGGTATTTTTTCTTTGCAGCTATTCATATTTTTTCTTTGTTCTGTATAGTTACTGTTTTGATTATTGTGTGCCTAGAGAAATTTAATATCTGATCAAGTCTACTTTCTATTGTGTATGGTTCTTGTACTTTGTTAGGCATCTCCTTCTTTAGGTAAGGAAAATTTTCTTCTACAATTTTGTTGAAAATATTTTCTGTGCCTTTGGTCTGAGATTCTTCTTTGTCCTCTATTGTTATTATTCTTACATGTGGCATTTTCATAGTGTACCAAATTCTGTGCTAGGTGTTTCTTGGATTTAACTTTTTTGACTTATATATTTGTTTCTTCTATAATGTCTTCAACATCCTAGATTCTCTTTCTTATTTTTTGCATTCTGTTGAAAAATCTTGCCTTTGTTATTTCTACTCAAATTCCTAAAATATTTATTTCTAGGTTATTTCAATTTGGGTTTTCATTATTGATTCTATTTCTAATTTTCACATCTTTGTAAAATTTTTTTCACTGTGTTTTTATATATTTCTTTAAGGGATTTATTAATTTTCTCTTTAAGGATCTCTAACATATACATAAAGGGCATTTACAGGTCTTTTACTTGTGCTTCAGCTATATTGTAATATTCAGGGTCTGCTGTGGTAGGGTTACTGGTCTCTAATGGAGACATATTGTCCTAGCTATTGTTTATTGTGTTTTTATGCTGGCATCAAGGCATCTGACTTTGGGAAGATTATAATTCTAGGTGCTATTATTTGCTATTGTGTTTGTTGGGTGGGGTTTTTGTTCCTTGGTTTCTGTTTCGTCTTTGGTTCTTAGGTGAGTGTGGTGGCTCTGTGGTGCCTATACAAAATCTGCATTCTTCATAGCTGTGGTCACTGAGGGTTCTATGTAAAATGTATTTCGGTGCATTGCAACCTACCTTAGTCATTGTCCTATTGTAGTGAAGAGACCATAAAACTCTATTTATGTTAGTTTGTTTGGGGTTTTGTTTTTCAAGGTATGATCATTTATTTGTTACTGTTAAAAATTTATTTTTGACTATACTCAGACTTAGAAGGAAAAGCTCTCAGCGAAGACAGCCTATGTCTTTTGGCAATCTGTTCCTGGCATTTTTCTTTAGCTTCCTTCATTCTCTTGGCCAAAAGTTTAGTCTATTCTGCACCCTCCTCATTTTTCTTATTGTGTTGTTTTCCCAGATTTATGTGTCTGTGTTCTGTTACAGGACTCGTGGAGTGACAAGACACTGAATCTTGAGTGCTTTGGTTCTGTGTTTCTTGCCTTTTTTTGTTTTTGTTTTTTTGTTTGTTTGTTTGTTTTTGTTTAAAGGCTTTCAGGTTCTACTAGCTCTTTTAGGTGCTTAGACAATGAGGCACAGTAGTATCTTTCAGTCTAGGAATATGATTCTCTTCTTCATTTTTTCTTTTACAATAAACAAGGTTCCATGAAAAAGAGTGATAATACAACCCCTATAAAGCAAAATGAGATGGCCTGTGCATTTAAAATCTCAAAGCCCCCATCCCTAAGGACATATTTCCTCCATTAAGGCCACACCTACTTCAACAAGGTCATGCCTCCTAATCTGTGTCAAGTGGTGCCACCATTCAAATGTTTGATTCTATGGGGGCCATTCTTCAGGACCTGAGATTTAGGAACAAAGATAGGCATGGGGTGGTAGAGGGCCTCCGTAAGAGGGAAGAAAGCAGAATGTTCCATCAGTCTCTGCTTTCTTAGTCATGAAGATATGGAAGTAGAAAGCCAAGAGAGGATATAGCAGAAGATCTAGTATAAAGCTGCTTCTGCTGAGACTGTGGAATTGGACTTGGAGGAATTAAAGAAGAAGTGACTATCTGAAGTTAGCGTCTGTGCTTCCTTAATGTGTCCTCTGGATTCCTATGGAATTCCTGATAGAGCTATAGTCCAGCATACAGTGTGCAGTAGGGGGAGGATGCAGCAGGTGTGCTATTGCAGAAGTGAGGATGAGAATGGGGGATTATTTTGGAGAAACACTGGGAAAGGTCAAGATTTGCAACTAGCCTACTGGTTTCCCTGGCCAGAGTGATGTGGATTCCAGGAGAGTGCTTGGAGGAGTTGATGGGAAGAACAAAGCAACAAATGAAAAAGAAGGAGGTTAGGAGAGGATGACCTCTAGGATGTTCTGGATATGAGGTATGAAGTGGGGGAGGGGTGTGTGCTGCAGATGTTCTTTCAGAGAACTGGGCATAAGAATGAAGGACTAGATTTGGAGGAATGGAGAAAGAAAGATGAAGGCCTGCAGTTAAGCCTACCTGTTTCCCAAACTCAATTATATTTTATATAACCAAATATATGACAGTCAACTCTTGAATCAGTTGCTGTCAGTAGCCATTTGTGAAAATAATTTCAAATTACAATAAATTCACTTTATATGACATGTGTATTCATTTATATCTAACATACTAATACTGCTATGGTAGAGGATAGATGATTTGTTCAGAGAGACCACACTTAGAACTTGCAGCCCCAGTCATCATGCAAGAAAGGCATCCACTCTTCAAGATTCCTGAAGCTGAGTAAAAGTTTCTTCTTCAGATAAAAATAACAATTTTGGCTCCACTGACAACAGCATGAGAACTTGAAGTTGCTTCCTAGAGCCCACATTTAAGCTAGACCTGATGAGGCATGCCTATAATTCCATTAGAAAAGACTGCAGATGAAAAAATCACTCTGGCTTGGTGGCCAGCCTACTGAGAGGAATTGGCAAGACCCAAGTTCAGTGAGAGACTTTGAGCCAAAAACCAAGATGCAACAAAGAACCAAAACACTAAGAATGTAACATTTATATAATTCCTGATTGTGTCATGGTTCTTCTTGCTAAAAGTAATCTATTTTATATATGTGTAATAATATAAATATGTATATAAAAAATTTTAAAAAATAATATAAAAAAGTGAGTCTAGGACAGCCAGGGCTTCACAGAGAATCCCTGTTTCAAAAACCCAAATAACATAAAATAAAACAAAACAAAACAGATAAAAAACAAACAAACAAACAAACAAACAAAGAAAAACAAGATGCAAAGCTACTGAAAGATTCCAGGCATTGGTCTCTGTTTTCTGATTCATATTCACACATGTATAAAATAATTATTTACAATGAGGGTAAAAGATAGTGTTAACAAATTATAGATGTGTAAATATTTATTAAGAGAAATACTTTCATGATAAAATCAATATACCACAGGATAAGTTTCCCTGGAATATGTTTTGAAATAAATGGGTAAGCATTCTTTGTTTTTCTTTGTAGACAGAGACAAATAATAGTCACATACACACACATGCACACATATATGCATACATAATACATACACATATACATTCACACACACACACACACACACACACTCTAGATAAGGACTCCTATGTTGATAAATTTTCCAGTCAACAAAAGAGTGGAAGGAACATCACGATCCCTCCAACTCTCAATGGAATAAGTCCATTTCCCTTCCTGGTTAGGATGGCAAGAAAAGATTAATGCTTATACTATATGGTATTTGGGTTCGGAAACTTGCTCTTCCTCATGCTCTTAATTCAACATGGCCTATGCCACATCTTGAGATAACTACATACAAGAGATTGCTTCCAGGGTATTCTAACACTGTGGGGAAGGAGAATCTGGCCCATCAAAAGAGAACAAGCAATGTATGGAATTGTTCCACAGTGACATTGGTAATTTCTCCATGATCTTTCCTCCTACATTTTTACTTATTTATTTTTTTTAATAATAATGTAGTGCAGTGCACAGTTCCCTTGGTAAGTTTGGGGAAGAGAAGAAATTGGATGTTATCAAGCAGGTTTTATGACATCCTGTTGTCTGGGCAGAGATAAGGTCATGACAATTGAAATAACTTTGTGCCTTGGTACTCGGAGGTGCTATTAGGCATCAATTAATGTGTGACTGTGTCCTCAGCTGGCAGACAGAAAGATATAAAGTTTAAATTGTTTCATGAAGTAGTAATGAATCCACAAGAGTGGTGTTCTTCATGAGAGAAATGTCAGCTCTCATGAAGTCGCTTTCCTGTAAAGGACACTTCATTACATAGAAGAACAGGCTTAATGTAATTTGAAAGTGACTTCATAACATTCAATTTGAGAATCCTCTCTACACTTTTATTCACACTACATAGTGAAATTAGCTGAACTATTTATCTTTGCTCCTTTCTAAGTTTTATAGTACTAATCTAAATCTAATTAGACTCTAGCAATTAAATTCTGCAGTTTTTTTTAACTTGAGTAGGTTTATTCACTATGCAAGTCCCTTTATACATATGAACATGGCCTGTTTAACTTAAGGAAGTTTAATTTGGCATTTCTGAAAATGTTAAGTTTATTCATTTTTGTGTGTCTTTCTGATAGGTGCTTGGGAAAGAAGAAAAGAAGAGAGCCAGCCATGCAGAGTAAGCATATGATCAGTGTGATTCACTAGTTAAAATGGAAAGCTTCTTGATGGTTGATGCTAAAGTTGGGCAGCTTTTTAAATAAGGAGTCAAAGAAATAGGAGAATTAAGAGTTGTCCCTAAATGTAGGCTCCATCTGAACCTCCACAAAATTGTTTATTGACATACTCATGACATGGCCAACATGGCTTTCTACCTTGAATCAGTTTCATGTTTAAAGATGACAAGAAACCATTTTGGAAAGGTAATGTGTTGTTTAACTTAGTCTTCTGTAACAAAGACCATGAAATTTATTTAGTTAGCAATAGGAATAAAAAACTTCTGGATAATATAGGGATATTTGTTTAGTGCTGGGAGGCCTTTCGGGGATGTCTTCCCAGGCCAAGGGTCATTGCTGACAGGGTTACCTCATAGATCAGATAAGGAGTAGGTGAAGGGAGGGAGGGAATTAAGTGCAATGGTCATGGGAATCTCAAAGCTCTGACTAACAGTCAGGTGCTTCTTAAAATTTTATTTATGCAGGTTTCACAGAGCAAAGACAGACTAATTATTATGAAAATGGTATAGATTATGTATTTGATTTTTCATTACATGTCCAGGGTTACAAGTTCAGTTACAATTAGAAATTACAAACAGAACATAATTTATTATCAGCATTAACTCTTTACCTCCAATGTAATGAATCTAAAGAATGTCTTCTTCAAAGTAAACTGTTTATTATATGACATCTGGCCTTTAGACTGGCAGTGTTTGTAGTTTGACAGCACTCCAGAAAAACAGAAATTATCTGAACTGGTCTTTTTCTAAACAGCAAATACTAGTATCTAACTTCTTTTACTATATGTTAAAAATCTATGCCATAAAATAGAAAATGTTTATTTTAATCCATCTATCTTATGTACTGAATTTTATTCCTCCAAAGGTATACACTCTGACCCCTTGTCTATAAAATACATTTTCAGAAAGCTCTAAGCCTGAAATAAAAAAAAAAAGACATTACATATGTAACTTATTCTTCTGGCCAATCATAGTTTTTCAAATATCTATGCTTACCCTGAACCAATTTTACTGCTCAAATTTTCTCAGGGGCAGATACCCCAAGAAGATTCCTAGAGTAATTACTTTGTCTATCTATGTGCTTATCTGTGCTTAATGATTACCAGGGCATAAAAAAGACTTCTAAGTAGTGGCAATATAAAGTTAATTTTAGGATTTTCCTAAAAAGACAGATATAAATTTTCTCAGGAAAGGACATAAAATGAATCATAATGCAGAAAGTTCCTAAGAATGCAACAATCTGAGTCAAAAGCCCAAAAGTTAGAGGTAGAATGACAGTGATTGTAGCAATCTGCTCAGATTTGCTAGAACTGCTTCAAGAAGCTGTGCCAGCTTCATGACTTATTCTGTTTCCAGAGAATATAGTGTGCCAGCTTAGGAAGCACTGTTTGAATTTTTCTTAGCTACCACATACTATACCAGGCTTTGTGATTATAGCTTTGTTTCAGGGGAATCTCTGTAATAACCAAGTTAAATTTACAACTTAAGCTGAGTGAACCACTGAATTGCTTTAAAAAATAGATCTCAATGTCACTTTTTCTGTTCATTATGTTTGCTTAGTTTACAGGTGTGTCCAAGTCCTTTGACATAAATTGAAGGTATTATTAAAGCCAAGAAAATATAGTTGTGGGACAAAGGGGGAACTTAATTGTCATTTAACTACAGTCCAGAATTCCTGGTCATTTAATAACAGAATATCAAAGAGATCATGAATATTAGACAAACAACTGTACAATTCATTTTCTGATCTGGATCAGAAGGTTGTTATTCTTTGATAGCATCCTAAGGAGAAGATCCAGAAGGTGAGAAGATAAAAAAGATAGAAAAGTTTGTAATCAAGAGGTCTTGCACAAACTGATGGCTCACAAAGGCAAGTTTATTAAGAAACACAACATCTGTATAGCTTGTAAAGGAAAAAATGAGACATAATCAGCAAAACCTATCATACAACATGACAAAGTCAGCATGAAGCTACTCAAGCAATGTTGCACAAAAGGGATAATCTCAACTGAATCACAGGAAGAGCTCATAGCGGCCTTGGGATTCATAACTACAGCCCCTTAAGGCAGAAAGAGTTGAATTCTCAGGATGCAAATACAGATTTCCCAAGGGCCTTGCCCCAGGCCAATGTTGGTTTTGATAAATATATTCCTGGTTTTATACAAGAAACTACATTTATTCTCCATAAAGTAGGCTCTCCTGAAAAGTACCCTTAATGTCATGGCTCCACAGTATTATTGGCCTTACTGAACATGTTCTAGGTTTTAGGAACAACATTTCTTCACCATACAACAGGGCCTCAACCAAAGTTCTGGATTGGTGTGATCCCCAACAAATTTCTTATTGAGTTGATAACAGTCAGTATGTGAAGCAAGAGGGCACTAATACCCAAAACTGAGTCTATCTATATCCATATCAAATCCACTAGCTTTATGTCATTTCTCATAGAACAAATTCCTCCTACAATGTTTCCTAGGCCTTTTATGACACTTATTGGGCATTTACTGGTGTTTTGTAATATCTAATACCTTGTTTAATCTATTGAATATGCACAATTGTATCATTATTGTGCCATAAGTGTGCTTAGTTGCAAAAAGTAAAAATCCCTGTTGACATATGGCTGATATTGGTATTTCCTTCTAACCTCGACTTTCTGTCTTGGTGGATCAAATCTGAATCTAATACCTCTGACAATGTGAATATCAATGTCCTGGGGTATAATTTTCCTTATTTTGCTTCTTCAGTAACTTCTACTAATTTGACTGTTCACACATTTACAAATAATCATCCTCTCCCACTTATCTAGGAAATGAATCAGACTTCTGATGAATGATACTGTCTTGACATTTTCTAACTATAGACTCAATTACATTAAGATAAATTTTCTGGTTAACTGATGAAGAAAAAAAGGGTTGTTTTGGTTCAGTTATGACTGAAGATTAAGGACTTATATGATCATTGCCTTTTTTTTTTCTGGAAGAATTCCATAGTAGTCCAGGAAATCATGTAAACACATACATATATGGGTATATGTGTAGTTTCTGGTCTCCTCTCTTCCGATGAAGCAATCACAGGCAACCATAAGAGTGGCATCATATCTTAACTGTATCTCACCCTCTAGTCATAATCGTTGAATTGAATGTTATATCAGCACCTAGTAAATGATAATGAAGACTAAATTTCATCAAGTAAATCTTTTTGAGTCATACTACAAGCTCCATAGGACCATCCTGTCACTTAAAAGCAAACTGAATTGGTAAGAAGAAATGGAGATTTGGAAAGGGCCACTTGTCTTATCAATAGATGACATAGAATTTTCAAAGGAAAATTAAGCAGAAAGAGTCTAGGTTCCGGCCAGTGCTTTCTGTGCAAGCATGAGGACCTAAACTACATGTACTCAGAACAGGGGGACATATACGTAGGAGGGTTGCTGAGTCTTACTGGTCATAAACCTCATTCCACATTCAGAAAGAGGCCCTGTTTCAGGGGGATAAAGTAGAAAGTGTTAGAGCAGACACATGATGTCCCCCTCTACCATCTACATGCCCACACATTACTACACACATTTTACTCCTTACATACACAATAAACAAAACTTAAAGAAGTGTTGACTACATTTCTAGCTTCCCATTAACCTAGAACTAAAGTATGACTAAATGGTTGTGGGGAGCCGCCCTTAGTGGCTCTTGTCTTAAAACACAGGCAATTCTATTTTGTCTGTAGACTCCATTTTCTGTACCTCTGGCTGGCATGGAGCAGGCTGGAGTCAGCCTGAGGTCACTTCACCCGTTCCTGGGAAACCACTGCCTGGCATGTAGCAGGTTTGGATCAGCCCAAGGCCACATTATTTTGTCCTGGGAAACTGTTTATGAACTAATTTATTCATATTACATCTCAATTCCTATCTCACCCCTTGTATCCTCCCATTCCTCCCTCTCTCCCATTTTCCCCTTACTCCCTTCCCCTATGATTGTGACTGAGGGGGACCTCTTCCCCCTGTATATGCTCATATGGTATCAAGTCTTTTCTTGGTAGCCTGCTATCCTTCCTCTGAGTGCCACCAGGCCTCTCCATGCTGAAATTTGTGGACAAATGGATTGAACTAGAAATTATCATAATGCGTGAGTTAACTCAGAAGCAGAAAGAGTCAAATGGTATACACTCACTTATATCTGGACACTAGCCCAGGGGTATGTCCCATGAATGTCTTCACTTACAGGAAAGTGGGACAGAGGGGAGGACATCCTACTGGGACTCTCGGTGAGAGAAGCATGGGAGAATGGGGAAATAGAAGGATCCAGAAGGTCCTAGAAACCTGCAAGAAGAACATTATGATGAGTAGATCTGGGCTCAGGGGTCCTGCTCAAACTATGGCACCAGCCAATGACAATACATGCAGTAAACTTCGAACCCCTACCCAGATCTACCCAATGGATAGGACATTCTTCACAGTTGAGTGGAGGGTGGGGTCTGACTTTCACACGAACTCTGGTGCCCCATATTAGAACTTACTTCCTTATCTTGAAGTTTTTACAACTGAGATAGATAGCAGAGCATCTGCCATTAGGTGTCCATAGCAACCCTGTCTACCCAAATACCCTTGTCCCAAGATTGCCTATAAAAACCCTGTGAAATTGTTCAATAAATGAGACTTGATCAGAATCCTGTCTTGCCTCATTTTCCTCCTTGTTCTCCTGTCCTTTTTCACTCCTGCACCCCCTCTTAGGGTCTCCATCTGAAAACTCTGTGTGATGGGGCAGACTGGTGCCCAGACATGAGGCTTGAGGTACAGGGGAACCTGTGAGGAGCGTAGTCCCTTTAAGACTGAAGTCACTTCATTACATAGAAATTGCCATGGAGAACAATCATTCCATGAGAGAAGACCCAAATAGAGATCACTATGGAAGTTGCCCACTCCATGAGAGAAGATCCAAAACCTAAGTGGACGGCAATAGTATGGGACAGGAAATTAGTATACATGAAAAATTCATAGGTGGATGTAAAGATTATCTCAAGGCATGAAGGACTAGGGATAAGAAAAAACATTTAGCTTATTTTTTCATCTTCCTTAAAGACGTTTGTCCTTGGCTCCCACAAGAAGGGACCATAGATGAGAAAAGAGCACAGAGAGTGAGTGATGCTTTAAATGATTATTATCAGATCTTTGGCCCAGAAAAGGTCCCTGTCACTGCCTTTTCTTATTGGAATCTGATTAATGATATCTTGTGTGTTAGAAACTTTCATGAGGATATTAAAAGTGTATTAGATGAGGTGAAAAATTTCTTAAAGAAGATCTTAGAAAAAGTCTGGATTCTCTCCACTACCATTCTGTAAGCCCCAACCTCTAAAAAATAAAGACCCTTGCCTGAGCATAGGGTCTCTGTGTCTATAATAATCTCCTGTGATGAGGAAAAGGCTGACTTAATTGATTTCAAAAATAACTAGGACACTAAAATCCCCCCAAAGCCTAACACAAAAAATGATCCACCTACCAAGAAACCTGATCCCCCCAAAAGATTTTTTCCCTCTCTAAAAACATTTCATTCTGAGGTAAACAACAATGATGATGATTTAACTCCTGAAGAGGAGGCCAAATTAGAAGAAGAAGTGCCTGATATAGTAACTCAGACTGGCCACCGCTCACTCACTGGCCTCCTTCCTATCACTTAGCACCACCCTTATTTGGCCCAGTCCTTCACCTCCATTAGCATCCTCTGTCACAACCCATAGTCAGCATGCTGATTTCCAAGATGCACAGAGTGATACAGTTCTTTCTAAAAAGGACCTCCCCTTGAGAATCAAAAGACTACAGGAGGTTATCCAACTTAAAAAGGAGCATAATGAACTGGTCAAAGAATTAAGAATGTTAAACCTTGAGCTTTCTGGCTTGCCAGGCCCTCCCACACTACACTCACAGCCAGGTGCCAGTCCCAGGTCCACACCTTTCTGGTCCGCCAGCCTCTCCTGTAGCTTTGACTCTGGCACTCCCTACAGGTAAAAGTCCTAAACCAATAAAAAGGCCCTTCCCTCCTCAAAGATTTGATTTGTTCCCAGTCACTGAGACTCTTATTAAACTAGGAGATGATGAGAATGAACCCGAATGTCAATAACACTGCCTCAGGTTTAAAACTTTAAAAGAACTGAAAATGGGCCAATGGCACCCTTTACGCTTTCAATATTAGAGACTGTAGGTGATCTCTGGCTCACTCCCAATGACTGGTACTCTCAGCATGTCAAAAAGGAAGAAGTCTTATGATACCAATGAAGCTCCAGCTGAGTATGCCCCTGGCCTCTTTGCATGAGTACAAAATGCCAGACTTAAGGCCTGGAGAAAGCTACCTCAAAAGGGGGCTACAAACACTTCACTGGCCAATATAAGACAAGGCCCTGATGAACCTATAGTGATTTTATTAGTTGCCTTACCAACACAGCAGAAAGGCTTTTTGGTACATCAGAAACTGAAACTGACTTTATAACACATTTGGCTTTTGGAAATGCTAATCCTGCCTGCCAAGCGGATATTCACCCTCACAGAAGGGGCAAAGGCCTTTTGGACTACATTTGTTACTGTACAGGAATTGGTTCGGCCCATGGTATTGGTCTTGTTATCGGAGCAGTGCTAAAAGACTTTACTCAGAACTCTTGGCCTAAAAAGTGCTTTAACTGCAAACAAGAAGGTCATTTTGCCAAAGATTGTAGCACTCTTAAGCCAGGTTGCTCTATTCCTCCTAGTCTATGCCCTAGATGCAAAAGAGGAAAACATTGGACCTCTGAATGCTAGGCAAAAAAGGATGCCCAAAAGAATACTTTGCCTCAAAAATAGGGAAACTATTTTAGGGGCCAGCCTCAGGAATCACAGATGGTAGGAACCTTTGAGGCAATTGGGTTTGTCCCCCAGAATGACAATACCTCTCACAACTCTTAAGAGCCACCCCAGGCAGTATAGGAGAGGGCCTCTGTTCCTCCTCCCAATCAATATTAATACCTGAAATAGGGGTACAAGTTGTCCCAACAGGGAAGTTTGGCCCTTTACCTCAGTACACCTTTGGGTTACTTATGGGGAGATGTAGTTCCACTCTTCAAGGCCTACACGTTTACCCAGGGGTAATAGATAATGGCTTTACTGGCGAAATTAAGATTATGCTTTCCTCACCAAAGGCTCCCTTTACAAGAGCCAAAGGCCAAAGAATAGCTCAACTTCTCCTTCTGCCTCTGAAAACAAAACCCCGTTGCTGGGAACCATAGGGATGACAAAGGGTCATCAGACACTTATTGGGTTCAAAAGATTACTCAAAACAAGCCTATGCTAAAATTAAAATTAGATGGTAAAAAATTTGAGGGACTTATAGATACTGAGGCTGATGCATCAGTCCTCAAAAAAGAAGGCTGGCCTATATCCTGTCCCCTTTCTGCCACATTTACCCATTTGAAAGGGATAGGTAAAACCAAAAGTCCAGAGAAGAGTGCTAAGCTTTTAAAATGGCCAGATGAAGAAGGAAACTCGGGGACTGTTCAACCCTTTGTTATTCCTGGCCTACCCGTTAACTTATGGGGACAGGATATACTCTTGCAGCTAAAATTGATTATGTTTAGTCCTAATGAAGTGGTCATTTCACAGTGTTAAACCAAGGCTTTCTTTCTGGACAGGGTCTCAGGAAACAAGCTCAGGGCATAAAAGAGCCTGTACAAGTTTACCAAAGAATAGACCGTTCAGGACTGGGAAATTTACCCTAGTGATCACTGATGTGCCTCCACCCCATGCAGATAAAATTTCATGGGAAAATGATGAGACAGTATGAGTCAATCAGTGGCCACTCAGCCTTGAAAAGCTGACTGCTGCAGAACAGTTAGTGTAGGAACAGCTTGATGCAGGACATACAGAACCTACCAATTCCCCTTGGAATACTCCTATCTTTGTTATTAAGAAAAAATTAGGGAAATGAGGGCTTCTCCAAGATCTTAGAGAAGTTAATAAAACCACAACAGTAATGGAAACATTACAGTCAGGCCTCCCCATTCCAGTGGCTATCCCTCTTGATTATTTAAAAATTGTAATTGACCTTAAAGATTGCTTTTTCACCACCCCTCTACACCCTGAAGATAAAAAGAGATTTGTCTTCAGCATGCCTGTAATCAACTTTAAAGAGCCCATGAAGTGCTTCCAATGGAAGGTCCTCCCACAGGGTATGGCTAACAGTCCCATGTCGCGACCCTTCCAACCAGCGGAAAATAAGGACACGACCCGAGCGTTCTTCTCCCGGTGGTTTATTCAGGAATTTCCAGCAAGCTTCTTCCTCCTCCCCCAACCCCGGATCCCTGCTAATATGCTATGCCTCATCCAACCAGCAGCCCTTATGTCGGTAGCTCCAATTGGTTCCCGACAAGGCGGGATGCATACGTCAGAGCAAAGCACGACCCACAACCCAAATAAGGACTTGCTTCCCAGGAGCAGAATTGCAAGTCATTTTGCCTGGCAGGTTGCCAGGTGCCATCTTAGTGAGGGAGATAGCTTTAGCTTCCCACAGTCCCACTCTCTCTCAAAAGTTCATTGCTCAAGTAGTTGACCCTCTTAGAAAATTGTGGCCTTCAATTTATATCATTCACTACCTGGATGATATCTTCCTGGCTGGGGAATATGGAGAAAAACTCCTTTGTTGTAATTCTCTTATACAAGGCCTTACCAAGAAGGGACTCCATATAACTGCCGAAAAATATGAGACTGTGTCTGCAAGTAATCATGGTCCTGCTGACTCTGCCGATTGTGACTGGTAATAATCCCCACATGCCATTCAAACTTACATGGAAAGTCCTAGACACAGAGAGACCGGTCCTCAGCCAGACCTCCCACGTGGCCCCCTTCATGTTAAACTTGATTCCATATTCTCCTGTCTAGATGTTAACAGAGTCTGGGGAGGTTGCTTTTATATCTGCCCTGCTCACAACAGCAGACATAGGCAGTGTGGAGGCCCAGAAGAGACCTATTGTGCTTCATGGGACTGTGTTTCCCCAGGACACATTTCCTGAGAGGTCCCTGTACAGAACGATTTTATTACTGCCTCCATGGAAGGACCTCTTGAGGGATACTACTCATGTACTGAAGGAAACCTCCCTACTGCCATGATTAAATTTACTGGCGCTGGCAAAAAAGAGAGTTGGGACACTGACAAGAACTGAGGGCTTAGATTATATAAGGAAGGGAAAGATCCTGGGTCTATTTTTCACATTTGGCTAAGTATGGAATTAGCCATTAAGCCAGTGGCAATGGGATCTAACAAAGTTCTAGCCCCCCCCCCCCCCCGATCTTAGTGTCCTCCTTCATCTTAGCCACTTCTCCCCCCTCCTACCTTCCTCCACAACCAGCTTGTGCTGACACTACTGCCAATGCTTCTGATAAGGGAATATGAGTTGATACCTGTAAGGACATACAACTTAATACCCAAGATGTCCTGATGGACATTATTAGCCACACTTTCCTAACCTTGAATCATTCCAGACCAGAGCTTACACAGTCAGGTTGGCTGTGCTACAATGCCAGCCCCACTTTTTATGAAGGGGTAGCAGTTATTGGCAATTATAATGTCACTGCAAATCATCATCAATGTTGATGTTCCCAACAAGAAAATGCAATACTTACCCTACAATCAATAACTGGTTCTGGTCTATGCTTGGGAAAGGTATCTGACACTAAACCCCACTTACGCAATCAGATTAATGCCAATTTCATCTCAATTCAAACAGAATCTTATATTGTCCCCCCTGATAATTCTTGGTGGGCCTGTAGTAATGGATTGACACCTTACATGTCTGGAAATCTGATTAAGAAAAATCAGACTATGTATTGTGGCAAAGCATCTGCCATCAGGTATCCATAGCAACCCTGTCTACCCAAATACCTTTGCCCCTAAGGTTGCCTATAAAAACTCTGAAATTTTTCAATAAACGAGGCTTGATCAGTATGTATTGTGTCCTGATCCACTTAATTCCCAGACTCACTTATTACTCTGAAGAACAATTTTCCCTAGCCTGAGATGAAAAAGAAAAAATGACCACGGCCTCTTAAGAACAAAAAGAGAGCCTATAATAGCCCTCACACTTGAGATATTGCTGGGCCTTGGGGCCATGGGAACCAGGGAGAGCATAACCTCTTTTATTCTTTCCAATAATCAATACTCAGATTTCTGTCTGCCAATAGATGAAGACCTTGAATGACTGGAATGTGCCATTTCCCACCTTGAAAACCCCCTTACTTCACTTGCTGAGGTTGGCCTTCAAAAAACAAGAAGTTTAGACTTTCTTCTCCTTCAAAAAGAAGACCTTTGTGCAGCTCTTAAAGAAGATAGTTGCTTTTACATGGACCACTGTGGTATGGTCAAGGACTCCATGGCCATGGTTAGGGAAGGCCTGGAGTGTAGAAGAAGACAGAGGGAACAAGATCAGAGCTGGTTCCAAAGCTGATTCTCCACCCCTCCTTGGCTAACCACTCTTTTACCCTCTTTGTTAGCACCCCTGATATGCTTGTTACTTCTCATATCTTTCAGGCCCTGGAATTTTAAAAAACTGACCAATTTTGTAAAACAGCCATCCAGGCCAAGCCCATCCAGGTCCATTATCACAGGCTGGAGCTTGTGGACCAAGACTATTCAAGTGAATAGCAGGCCATACTTTAGGTCACCCCACCTAATGCAGGGCCAGGGGTCAAAAGGTTAACCTTGGACCCAATGGTGGGTTATAGAGGGCACCAGGGGATCCAGAGCCTATGATGGAATTACTCACAGTCGGGACTGTATCCAACCTAAGAGAAGAGATGCCAACCAATTTTCAAAGACATCAAACTGTTGGCCTCTCAACGATGGGTAACGGACATTCTGACAAGGTTGATGCATCCTAAGACAAGTCTGGACCACCCATCCAGCTTAAAACTATATTAAAAAGTGGGACCTGTGGAGAGCTGCCTTTAGAGGCTCTTGGCTTAAAACACAGGCAATTCCATTTTGTCTGTAGACTACATTTTCTACACCTCTGCCTGGCACACAGCAGCCTGGGGTCAGCCTGAGGCCACTCTACCCAGTCCTGAGAAACTGCTTGCTTATTTTACCTTTGCAGTGGCATTCCTCAGAACTTACTTCCTTATCTTGAAATTTTTACCTCTGATATAGATAGCAGAGCATCTGCCATTAGGTGTCCATAACAACCCTGTCTACTCAAATACCCTTGCCCTGAGATTGCCTATAAAAACCCTGTGAAATTTTTCAATAAACGAGGCCTGATCAGAATCTTGTCTTGCCTCCTTTTCCTCGTGTCTCCTGTCCTTTTCCACTCCTGCAGCCCCTCCTAGGGTTTCCATTTGAAAGCCCAGTGGGATGGGGCAAATAAAATGGTGTAAATAAATTGAGGTCCTCTGGGGAAATGTGAATGTAATATGTTATAAGTCCACTCAAACTCTGTTCTTGTTGTAAAAAAAGTTTAAAGCATGACTTACTTATAGCTTGGCAAAAGAACATCTGCTGATATGTAAATAAGAGATATTTCCTCTATTGGATACATAATATTCTCTGGAAAGCCCCCTCCATTTGTCTCTTAATTTAACATGAGTACAATCAAATATCAGTACAGATCTATAAAAGGATTCAGTGACAGTTTGTAACATGATCACATTTAATTTAATGAGACAGAACTCTGTTGCTACAGTGGGTATTCTCCATCACTATTACAAAGACTTTCAGAAATATTCAATATCATATGTTATTCACTTTTCTATTTTAAAATGTAAAGATTATTTTGTTTGAGGCAGTATGCCCAAATACACAAAAAATAAGAGGAGAAAACTAGGCTTATTATAATTGCAAGAAAAGAATCTCCTTTTATTATTATGTTATCATCACTGTTGTTTTCTCACATTTGGACTATTATAATTTCACCTCTATTGCTGGTGAAACACTTTAACCAAAAGCAACTTGAGGAAGGAAAGATTACACTTCGAGGTTATGGTCCTTCACAGAGTGACAGGAAGTGTGGGTAGGAACTCAAGCAGGAATTTGAAGGAAAAACTGTGGATAATACTTGCTGGTTTACTCAACCACAGGGTTGTGATTGGCTATCTTTCTTGTATGGGCAGGGCCACTTGCAAAAGAATAGTGTCATTCATATAGCGCTGGGCCTTTTTATATCAATTACCAATCAAGAGAATTCCCCAAAGGAATGTCCATAGACCAATCTAAGGCAGGTAATCCCTTGCCCTCTCAGATGCCTACAGGATGTGTCAAGCTGACAGTTAAAGGAGCTAGTACCAAGACTTAAAATGTTTCCACACATAATATAAAGTGTTTTGCATATGCATAGGGGCTTCAAAAGAAGCATGTTATTTTTTACACAGAGCCAGCTGGAAAAAATAGCATTTTATAAAATAACATGGAACTTTAAGGTAAAACTTTTTGTACAATGCAAAATTAAATAACTTTTATTTTATGATTGAAATATTAAAACTGGAAAACATAACACACCATGCTTGCATTAATTCAATCGGAGATGAAAATAGACTTTTCTATATACTGTTTGAGGAGAAAATGGATATTGCATGATTCTAAAAGGATTTGTTCCACATTCTCGTATAACATGCAGCAAACACCAACAAATGTAAATTTGTAAATCAAATGATATCAGAAACAAGAGAGAGATAGACTCTGATACCATAACAGTTAGAAAATCAAACATCTCACTTTCAAAAATGAACAAATTAATCCAGAAAAACATTTCACAAACACTAGGGCTAACTAACAGATTGTATGATAGAATTTTACGGCTATGTTAAGATGTTAGCTTGACATAAATGCCTCCACTCTAAGGATTAGTTTTTATGATTTCAGTAGTCATACAGTCCTCCAGAGGAAGGAAACAACCAACATTTCAACTCAGCTGTGACACTTATGAAACACCATAACAACCAACACAGCATGATAACTCTTATAGGTGTGGCATTGACACAAATACCTTGGTAGTAACTAATTGCTCTCTAGTTGGACTTAAGACCTATCCAACAAGAAGGAAAACATACCTGGTACTGGAACTCTAGGCAACTACCCAAAGCTAGTGAAGTCATGGAATATAAAGGAGAACCAACATATACCACTTTACTAAAATATCCCTAACTACATTCTAAATATTTGTTTTTATTAAAAAAGATAAGCATAGTTTTTACCCCTCATCAAGGAAACTTCTTTCTTTCTTTCTTTCTTTCTTTCTTTTTTGCAACAGATGGAAGCCATTAATAAAAGCTACAACCAATTAAAATGTAGATTTGTGATACCAATTCCAATTGATAAAGCTACAACATAACCCCCACACATAAGACCCAGGCATCATTACAGAAGAGAGGGCAGAGAGATTGTAAAAGCCAGAGGATTAGGGAATGTTCTGTGAGGCTGTGTCTCCTAGTAATCTCAGATGATACATACATAAACTCTCACCAACATAGCTGCCTAAATATGAGCTGAACAAGAACAGCAACAATAGACATAGGAAAGTGGACCCTGGGGGCACCATGAAGCTTTAACCCTACATAAAAACCACAGCCAATGAAAGAATGCTGAAAGTTGGAGACATAGTCTTCCCCAGGTAAAAGTACATCAATTAGTTTTCCAATATCAAATGGTCAACCCTGAAAACATACATATAATCAGCATTATATAACTGAAGGTTGTATTTATGGGTATATATGTATATATGCATGCAACAACAATAAAAATGTCATGAATTTGAAAGAGAGCATTGAGAGATATATAGGAGCATCTTGAAGGAAGGGGAAAGGGGGAAATTATATAAATATAATACAAACTAGAAGAAAGAAAACAGAAGGTAGATCAAATTATTCTGTTATCATGTTCTTGAAGTCTTATGACAATCTTTATTTTTCCATTTGTAACATATCTGTGACACAAAATTTTGTTTGTTTTCATAAAAGGAACTTTATTTCAGATATTGAAGAACAAAGTTCTGGATCTTAATTGCTTCCCCATAATATCTGATTGACTCAGTAAATTCCTTTTCCACATGTATCCTGTTAATTACCCACCCCTGTGTCTGTAGAAAAAATTTGTACACACTTGTGTTGCTGTAAAATCAACATAAATTGAATTACTTTTCCTATTCAATTGACAGAAATTTTAATCATATGTAAGTAGAAATCCTACTCTGTAATTTCCTGCATTCTAGAATTGATTTAGTTGGAAGAAGAAATAATTAAGTGAAAAATATATGGAATAAGTTTAATTATAGGATTTATCAGGGGAAGTAGAGAAGTATTTATAAAACATTTAAAATAAAAAATAGGTCAAATAATTATATGTAAGTCCATTGACTAAGTAATATTTTCTTGAAAATAAGTAAAAATTAGTGATTGAAGTAGTTTTGTCCAAATCCAAAGGCAATGACCTGTAAGACAATAACACTTACTAGGACACTTTGTTACTATGGATGAGAGGTATATCTACAATTCTCAGAGAGAACGGCTGGAACTGCTTTAGTTAGATGTGAAGAAAACACACCAAATCAAGGGCAGTATAAAAAAATAATAGTGGTGACACCCTTATTATCAGTCTTACATGGGATCATAGAATGTTCAAATAGGGATTACGAAGTTTTAAGGATTTAAGAGTAAGTACAAGTGGAAACGTGCTCGTGTTTACTAGAAGCAGATTTGGAAAATATTTTATTTATTTATTGCAGGTCATATACAGGTAATGTTTTTCCTTATAAAATAATAAGGAAGATGACAATTAGAAACAAATTTAAAGAAATTTTACTTCTTACTCAAATGTTAGGCTCAACATAACTGATATATTTCCTCTGTTTTATAGTGATTAGTAGCATAAGTATTGCATTAGCTACTTCTCTTACTGCTGTATCAATATATCTAGCAAAGCCAACTAAAAGAAAGAATGATTTATTTTGGCTCACAGCTCAGGATACAGTCCTTCATAGAGGAGAAATTATGACTGCAGGAGCTTGGAACAGCTGGTTACATTTTAACTGCAGTCAGGAAAATATGAATGCCCATACTCAGTACTCTTTATTCTTTTGATTCAGTCCAGGAACACAGTACATAAAATGGTTCTACCCACAATTAAAGTGGGTATACTATTCTTAATTAAGTTGATCTAAATCTGCCTCACACTTCTCTACAAATCGCATCAAGCTAACAGTCAATATTAACCATCACAGGTACAATATTTTATTACTTTATTACTACTAAATCTATATGTGAAATACACAAAATGAGTTCCCTGATTCCTTTTCTATCAATTACTGCCTTATTATTAATATAACTGTCACCTAAGACATAGCAATGTCTTCTTTTAAAAATAATATGGGACAAATTATTGCAAGGTGGCTCAGTTGGTAAAGGTACTTGCTGCCAAACTTGACCTGACTTCAGTTCCTGAAATCCACATGGTGGAAAGGTAACGGTGATGCCTGCCAGTTCTCCTCTGACCTCCACACATGCACTGTGTGGTAATTTCACCACACACACAAACATACACATTAAAAATAAATTAATGTACAAAAACTTTCTATAACTGTTTAAATGCATGACATTTCCATATGAATGAGCTTGTTGAAAGATTAAACATGAATATTCTAATAACTATTTTTCTTATGGATACATTACTTTTGTACTTATGAATTCTTTTAGTATTTCATAGTCCATTTATATCATATATTTCATGTTATGAATTACTGCCAATTATCTTTGGTTTTTGAATAATTAATTTTTAGAAGCTTATGTTCAAAGTGAATTATTATAATCTTTGAAAATAAATCTTAATTAGCTGCCTAGTCCTTTCTATATTTAATGTAAATATAAAAGCTTTATTTAAAACTGTCTTCTCTGTAAGGAATATAGACTCCTCAAATAAGATCTAAAAATCCTTGGTGACTCTTGGAGCTACAGAACACTTATGCTCTCAGATTGTTGTTGGATTTTATATGGGTGTTCCTGGAAAAAAGTTCCAAAGCAAATCAGTGAAAGCTGAATATCATCATGAAGAGAAAATAGAGTTAGGAGGAGCTGTTGGAGTATGGAATAGAACAAGGAGAGAAAAATCATGCCAGGTTATTTGGTCACAGTAACATGTTCCATGTTAACTTCCCATTATAGCCAGGAGGAAGAACTTCTGGAATAGCGAAATTCAGCCTTCAGTTTTCCAGTTATCCATCATCTTATATAAATCATATTTAAATGTACCAATATGTACTGACTTTTCATGATCACATATGTCTATACAGAGTTTTATTGGAATAATTTATGTTTATAATTTTTATTAATGATGGCAATGTATGATTTCTGTGTTGTTTATATACTGAAGAAAAGGTCATGTGTGCAATGGACAGCCAACTGTTCTTTAAATAATCCTACAGATACAGGAGCTGTGGTGAGGGGTGACCATGAGAAACTATGATCATTGTATTTAGAAATTTTTATGAATAACTTTTAAAGCATCAACTAGGAAAATGTTTGAGGCCATTGTTCCTTCAAATAAGGCTAGAAAACTGCAGCTGATAAGAATATTTTTGGATATTGTTTGTTTGCTTGCTTTGTTTTGTTTTTAATTCATATAGGATCTCACACTGTGATTCAGCCTGGTGATCTACCTAGCACAGCATCATAGATCTGCTTGTGTCTGTTTACTGAGTATTTGGATTCAATCATATACTAACATGTCTGTACCTAAGCTGTTCTTTAATTCCTTTTCATACCTTGGAAGTTTACCTGGGTAGGGTCTTGTCCTGAGGTCACCATTCCCTTTATTTGATTTAATGTCCAGGTTTTATTTAATCTGTTTATCTCCTTGAGCACAGGATTTAGCTGCATTCTACTTCCTGACTCCTTTCTCCTTGAACTGTACATTTTCCATGCTCAGCTTGAGCCTTCTCATTATAGGTATTCATAAGAATGAACACTAATAAGAATATGACAGAGTCAGCACTAGGCTGTTTTGAGATCTTTTCTGCTGTTGAAATTTGTCCTAAACTCTTCAATTTAGCCCCAGGCAGACTTTTTGGAAAAAGGCAAAAAGCAGCCACCTTTCCCCCACTAAAATATCAGGAGAATATCCACATTCTAAAATTCCTATTCGCTGAAACCTCTTAATCAAAGAGAGCATAACTTGACAACATCTGCCACATGTTTCTTGCTTTAAATTCAAGGACAGAAGAAATAGTTGTAGAATCATCCTGTGCAACTAAAGAAAGCATCTGAGGCTAGGTATGTGTCAAGGCTGTCCCTACATAGAGGCCTAGAGGGGCCATTTTGTGAAGCTGTAATGGTGAAGCTTGGATTGCTGTGGAGACCCAAGATGTTAGAGTTGCAAGAACCACTGGATAGAGCTGTTAACCACTTGTGAAACTAGCACCCAAGAGAGAAGCATGTTGTGAAAGGGAAAATTTTTAATTAGCATTAAAGCAACCAGAACAGCAGAGCTCTCTAACTCATAAGTGCAGGTCAGCAGGTATGCTAGTCCAAGGTCCCAGATGATAAATCACAAAGAATGTGGAGCTAGGAGACAAAGGCCTATTGAGTGTTCCAGGGACCGGCTGGCTGTAAAAGATAGAGAGGATACACAAGGACAAATTCCCGAGAGAAACAGGTACCGGACATGGTCGAGTGAGTAGTGAGCCAAGACCCCACATCCGATCTTATGGTGTTTGCTTAATCCCCCCTTGAGGCCTGCACACAATGTTCCAGGTTTGAGTTTAACCAGATGTGTTGTTAGCTCAGATAAACATCTACCCTCAGGTTCCGAGAAAAACAGGAACCAAGAACTGTTCCTGTGTGATTAAGTCTGACCTTACCCCAGATCTGCCTACGCAATTTGCTGATGTTCAAATGTTTGAAACAACCAATCGTGTGTGGCCGCACCAAAACTTCCCGCTCCCCCCAACCTTCTTCCATATAAACCCCAAGCCCCTGGGCTTCTGGGTCAACCCCTCTGTCTCCTGCGTGAGATACGTGTCAACCCAGAGCTCGGCCAATAAACTGCCTCGTGTTTACAGCAAGATGGTTGTTTGTGTGTTTTTGGGTGCAGGCCATCCCAAGGCTTGAGTGAGGGTCTCCCTTCGGGGGTCTTTCAGATGCATTCAACAAAGCTGAAAGGAGTTGGAGATCTGAAGAGTGTTCTGACATCAGATCACTCTCAGCAATACTGTCTTCCATGCTCCTACTAGTATGCCCCATCAATGGTTAAAGCATTCCATTGGAACTTTCTTATCCCCGAATTCTAATGTCTACATTCCTCCAAACAAAAGTATGGTCAGGCCTACCAGAGTAAACTCTAGTCCTTGCTACCCACTTATTTCTTAGTTACTGTTTTGTTGCTGTGAAGAGGCACCATGACTTCTGCAATTCATTAAAAAAATTAACTGGAGCTGGCTTACAGTTCAGAGGTTTAGTCCATCATCATCATGGCAGGAAACATGGTGGCACACAGACAGACATGGTGTTGCAGAAGGATCTGAACAGTAGGCAGCATGAAGAGAACTTGTTTGAGCTTCTGAGACCTCAAAGCATACCTCCAAGTCACATACCACCTTAACAAAGCCACACTTACTCCAAGGCCACACCTACTATTTGTGTCAATCCCTATGGGCCCGAGAAGGCCATTTTCTGTTGCAATATATTTAATCACATTGTGAACCCCAAGATTGTATTGTTTACTGGAAAACCTTGTTTCTAATTGTATGGCTCAACCCTAGCCCACACATTTAATCCAAGAACTTTCTGCTTGAATATCATAACAGAATTTTAAAAAGAGTCCTTGGTCAAGAGGTGGAGCAAGCAACCAGTTGACAGGGAATGAGCATAGAGAAAAACCACAGAGAATAAGGGAAAGTCAGAAGGATGGATTGAGATATGTATAGGGAGGAGTAGAAGGAAGGGACATTGAGTTTGAGGTTTTTCTTTTTTGTTTTGTTTTTGTTTGTTTGTTTGTTTTTGCCAGTGTGGGGAAGGAGTATACTCTTTTATTTTTGTGATTTTGGCTGAGGAAGGTCAGCTGGGTGTTTTTTCTGCCTCCCTGAGCTAGCAAGTTTCACTCCAGCATTTAGCTCCTGGGTGTTTATTAGTAAAATCAAACGATTGAGATTTTGATTAAAAAAATAACAATTTTCTTTCAAACAGCCACCAATACTATGATGTGTTTTCCTCTGAATCTTTGAATCTAATTTGCCTTGTCTGAAAAGAACCATCAGTAGTCAATTACACTATAAAAAGGCTGGACTTGTCAGACAGACAAACTCAGAGAACACAGTCTTCTGCTCTGAGACCATTGCTCTACTTGAAGAACTCTTAAAATATTTAAATATTTTGACTAAAGAATAGAATATCTAAAAGATACTTTCACACTTGATGATATGCTTCATCATGCTTTCATAATAAGGAAATACTAATATGGAAAGTATTTCCTATTCTCTGGTATCTCTTATTACAACCTTTTTATATTCTTAGATTTATTAAGAAACAAGAAGTGTAAGACACAGGAAAACCAAAATTATGATGGTATCCTGGTGCTGTATATTCTCAGTGACCTTCCATACTTGTTCTAATTATAAACATACTCCACCTACTGTGTCAGAATTGCATGGGTTGCTGAATCCTTAGTGTTTGTACAAACTTTATGGTTAAAACATTATGATGAGAAGACACTCTGAAAACAACCTTAATCCTGTGGCAGAAAGTGGTTTATCCAGAGTCCTAGCACCAGAAAACATGAATCAGGCAACTCTGCTCAGACTTTTGGCTAGTGCATTCTTTTTTGTTTTTGTTTTTATTTTTTCCACATCTATTTGCAAAAATCATACAATTGTAATGATTGAAGAAAATGGTGGAATTGTGTATCCTGGAAGAAAATGGACAGATACCCAATACCATCACTTGTGTGACTCTGGAGTTGAACTTAAAGTGTACTCCAATAGGGAATGAAAAAAATGATAAACATAAATACAGAAAAGCAGGAATGGGATATACCATGTGCTCTAATGAAGTGATACCAGCATCTTGTAAATTCAGCTTGTTTATTGCATATAGCTAAGAAAAAAAAAGAAGAGTTAGCTAATCCTTGGTAGAAACTCTCTATAGAGAAGAGTCTCAGGTTGTATTCATCATGAGTTTGGTGAGTCTTGCATATGCTGTCAACATCTGTACTTAGAGTAGGAGAAAGCCTTGGTACTCCCCTTACCTTGATTTGGGGAAGTTCCTGCCATTCCGATAGGTCTGATGCATTGGTGACCTTGACATAGACATTAATTCTCATTCATATACACATGTTCCCTTCATCTAAATAAACTATTTTGAATAATGCTTAATCACTCTATTTATAGCAAATAGATTCTATTTTCTAATTTTTGTGAAAAGTCTGAAAAACAATATTGTGATCTTATTTCGGTTGATTTAGGGAATCCACTCTTTTCTCCTTTTTTCCCTTCATTAAAAAATTATTCTTTTCTCAAACAACACATCCCAAATACATCCTTTCCTTCTGCCATTCATTCCAGTCCCTGCTCCCACCTCTCCTTTCCTCCAGAACCACTTCTTTTCCTTTTCCTCTTCAAAAAGAAAGGCTTCCCAGGAATACTAGATAAACATGGCATAACAAGATGAAATAAGATTAGGCACAAATACTTATATCAGGGCTGGAGGAGGTAAACCAATAAAAGGAAAAGCATCCCAAGAGGAGGGGAAAGAGTCAGACACACCTCAATTCTCACTGTTAGGAGTCTGACAAAACTGCTAGCTAAATAACCATAACATATTTGCAGAGAACTTAGCACAGTCCTCTGCTGTCTCTATGACTTCTGCTTCAGCTTATGTGAGTCTATGAGTCCTGCATAGTTGATCTTATGAGCCTTATTCTCTGCTGTCCTTGAAGCCTGTGGGTTTTCCAACCTCTTCAGCAGGTTTTGCTGAATACTGCATAATGTTTGGCTATGGGTCTATGCATCTGCTCCTATAGGCTGCCAGGGGAAGCCTCTCTGAAGATGACTGGACTATGCACTGATCTATAACTATAGTAGGTTGAAGGTTTTGTGGCTGGGTTGGTGACTCTTCCCCACCATTGGAAGCTTGTCTGGTTATACAAAATAACCACTTCAAGTTCATTGTTCTCCACTACTACGAGTTCTTGCTGATATTACCCTCATAGATTCCAGAAAGTTTTCAATGTATTAAGGTTCTATATCAAGCTCAAATGCCCTTCAATTCCAATAATTTCTCTCCATAGTCTCTCTTCGGTCCCTTCCTTCCATGCCTTATCCTTTCTGTTCCCACACACACACATACCCTCAGTTCACCCTCAAAATATATTTTATTTCATCTTCCAAAGGCTTCTTCCCTAAAGCATTTCTTGTTACTTAGCAACTTCAAGTCTGCAGATTATCATTTACTTAACAGCTTATGTGCATTTACACATTGGCACATACCATATTTGTCCTTCTGTGTCTTGATTACCTTATTCAGGATAATATTTTTTTAGTCCCACCCATTTGCCTGCAAACTACATGATGCCGTTTCTAAACCACAGAGTAATACACCATTCTGTGAATGTTTCATTTTCTTTATATATTCTCCAGGTGAGGAACATCTAAGTTGTTTCCAATTTCTGCTTAATATGAATAAATCCACCATGAACATAGCTGATCAAGTGCCCTTGTGGTGGCATGGAATGTCTTTTGGGTATATGTTTATGACCATACAGTAGTTAATGTGGGTCTTAAGGTAAAGCAATTCCCACTTTTTTGAGGAAGTGGCATATTGACATTGATAGTGGCAGTACACATTCATACTCCCACCAAGAATGGAGGACAATTCTCCCTGCTTCACATCATTAGATCACAAGTTGTCACATGTATTATTGAACTTTGTCATTCTGACAAGGGCAAAATGGAATCTCAATGTAGTTTTGATTTGTACTGTCCTGATTGCTAAGGATGTTTATCATTTTTTCAGTGTCTTTTAAACATTTACATTTCTTCTCTTAAGAACCCTGTTTAAATCTGTATTCAGTTTTTACAAATTGGATTATTTGAGTTTTTTGTTTGTTTCTAGTTTCATGAGTTCAATATTTGATATTAGCCTTCGGTTGGATGTGGATTTGATGAATATCCTTTTCCATTCTGTACACTGTGGGTTTTTTCTATGGATGGCGTCCTTTGTCTTACAGAAGCCTTTCAGTTTCATGAGGCTCAATTTATTATTGATCATACTGCCTGAACTATCAGTATTCTGTTTTGGCAGTTGCTTCCTGTATCAATTCATTAAGGGTTATTAGGTACTTCTTTTTTTTTTTTTCAGGGTCAGTGTGTCTGTTTTTATGTTCAGGGTTTAGATATTCTTGGACTTGAGTTTTGTACAGTGTGATAAAGTTGGATCTATTTGCATTCTTCTACATGCAGACATCCAGTTAGACCAGGAGCATTTATTAAAGAAGTTTCTTCCATTGTGTATTCCAAGTGTCCAGAGATGTGTGAATTTATGTCTGGGTCTTCAATTAAATGCCATTAATCAATATGTCTGGCTTTATGCCAATACCACGTGGTTTTTATTACTATACCTTTGTAACAGAGCTTGAAATCAGGAATGTTGATACATCTGGAAGATTTTTATCATTGAGGATTGTTTTAATTATCATAAGGATCTTGTTGATCCATATGAAATTGAGTACTAGCCTTTCAAGGTCTGTAAAGACTTCTGTTGGAATTATGATGTGGAGTGTATTGACTCTGTAGGTTGATTTTGGGAGGATGACCATTTTTACTATGTTAATTTTGTGGATTCATAAGCATGGGAGATCTTTTCATCTTCTGATACCTTCTTTCAATTTAATTTGTTCAAATACTTGAAGATTTTGTCATACAAGAATTTTACTTGCTTGTTTAGCTTGTACCAAGACACTTCTTATTATTTAAGGGTACTTGAAGGGTGTTGTTTCCCTGATGAATTTCTCAATCCATTTGTCATTTATATACTGGAGGCTACTAATTTATTTGAGTTTATGTTGTATCCAGCCATTTCACTAAAGCCGAAAGCTTTAGGAGTTTTCTGGTAGAATTTTTTGGGTTGCTTATGTATATTATCATATCATCTGAAAGTAGAAATATTTTTATCTCTTTCCAATTTTTTTATCCCCTTGATCTCCTCCAGTTGTCTTATTGCTCTAACTAGAATTTCCAGTACTGAATAAATATGGAGAGGATGGATGCCCTTGAATGGTTTCATCTTTTAGTGTAATTGCTTTGAACTTCTCTGTATTTAATTTGGTGTTGTCTATCCACTTTCTGCAAATTACTTTTACTAGGGTATGTTACTTGTATCCCTAATATGTCCAAGACTTTTATCATAAAGGGGCGTTAGGTTTTGTCAAAGGCCTTTTTAGCATCTAATGAGATGATCATGTGCTTTTTTCTTTTAATTTGTTTATATGGTAGATTACATTGGCAGATTTTTGTATGTTGAACCATCCCTATATCTCTGTGATGAAGCAAACATGATCATAGTGGATGATGTTTTTGATGTGTTTGTGGATTTGGTTAGCAAGTATTTTATTCAGTATTTTTGTATCCATGTTCATGAGAGAAATTGATTGGTAATTCTGTTCCTCTGCTGAATCTTTATGTGGTTTACATATCAGAGTAACTATGGCCTCATAAAACAAATTGTGCTAGATTCCTTATGGTTATATTTTGTAAAATAGTTGGAGAACTGTTGGTTTCAGCCCTTCTTTGACAGTCTGGTAAAATTCTGACCTAAAACCATCTGACTCTGGGCAATTTTGGTGGGGAGATTATTTGATCTTGGTTTACCTTTGCTTTGTATAAAGAAAATTATCATTTTTTTTATGATTTTCCAATTTGGTAGAGTACCATTTTTTAAATAACTAATGATTCTTTGGTTTTTCTTGGTGTCTGTTATTATATCCCCATTTTGGTTTGTGTTTTTGTCATTTTGGATATTCTCTCTCAATCTTTTAGTTAGTTTGGATAAAAGTTTGTCAATCCTGTTTATTTTCTCAAAAAACCAACTCTTTGTTTCATGGATTATTTATATTGATCTCTTTGCTTCTATATTATTGGTTTCAGCCCTCAGTTGAAATATTTCTTGGCATCTACTCATTTTGAGTTTGTTTGCTTTGTCTTGTTCTAGAACTTTCAGATGTGCTGTTAAGTTGCTAGTGTGGGATCTGTCAAATTTCTTTATGTGCCATGCCACTTAGTGCTATCAACTTCCCTCTTAGGCCTGTCTTCATTGTGTTCCATAAGTTTGGTTATGGTATGTATTAATTTTATTGAATTTCAGAACATATTGAATTTCTTTTTTTTAAATTTCTGTTTTGATATATTTTTAATTCAGTAGAGAGTTGTTGCATTTCCATGAGTGTTTAAGCCTTCTGTTGTTTCATTTTTTTGTTGGTATCCAGTTTTATTTCATGGTGGTGTATGAAATGGAGGGAATTATTTCAAGTTTTCTTGTATCTTTTGAGACTTGCTTTGTAAATGAATATGGGGTGAGTTTTGCAGAAAGTTCTGTGATGTTCATGGAGAGAAAAAATATTCCTTTGTGCTTACAGAAAATGTTTAATAAATATATGTTAGGTACTTTTGGATTATAAGTCTATTAGACAGTGTTTGTCTCTAGTTTTTGTCTGGATGACTTATCCATTGTTGAGAGTGGGGTATTGAAGTCTCCTACTAACAATGTGTAAAGGTCAATGTGTGGCTTAAGCTTTAATAATCAATGATCTTTTACAAATGGGGAAAGCCTTGTGTTTTAGCATATATGTTAATAATTGAAAAATCTTTTTTATAGATTTATTCCCTTTGATGACTATGCAGTCAATGCCCCCATATATTTTGATTACTTTTGACTTGAAGACTATCTTGTTAGATATTAGAATGGACACACCAGCTTGCTTCTTAGGTCTATTTGCTTGGAAAATCTTTTTCCAAACTCAGTGTAAACAGTGAGGCAATGTCCTTCTTTGCTGTTGAGCTGTTTTCTTTTATTTACTTACATACTTACTTATTTACTTATTTATTTTTGTATGCAATAGGAAGATGGATCCTGTTTTCAAATCCACTCTGTTATTCTATGTCTTTTTATTGAGAAATTAACTCTATTGATATTGAGAGACATCAGTGATTTATAATTCCTGTTGTAGTTCTTGTTGTTTGTGGTGGTGGTGGTGGTGTATGAGTGTGTGTGTGCTTCTATTTTTCTTTTTGTTTGGCTGGTGTGAGATTATTGATATTCTGTACTTCTATGGTTGTAGTTATCTTTCTTCAGTTGGAGTTTTATTTCTAGCATTGTTGTAGGTTAGAATTTGAGAGAGCTATTGGTTAAATTTGACTGTATTATTGTTTTCTCCACCTATGATGACTGAAAGTTTTGCTGGGTACAGTAGTCTGGATTGGTGTCTATGGTAATGTGAAGGACATTTATTCTGGCCTCCTTGCTTTTAGAATCTCCACTGAGAATTCTGGTATAATTCAAATTTGATAAGTATGTTATGTGGATCTGGGCATGGTGGCACACACCCTTAATCCCTGCACTTGGGAGGTAGAGGAAGGTGGATCGCTGTCAGTTCAAGGATAGCCTGGTCTACAAAGCAAGTCTAGGACAGCCAAGGCTACACAGAGAAACTCTGTCTCAAAAAACAAACAAAAAAGTATGTTGTGTTGTACATGTTACTTGCTTCTTTCCCCTTGCAGATTTCAATATTGTTTCTTTGTTCAGTATGTTCAGTGTTTTAACTGTTATGTAGTGAAAAGATTTTCTTTCATGGTGCAACTTACTTGGTGTTCCATAAGCTTTTTGTGATTTTAAATGAACCTTAATTTTAGGTTAGGAAATATTCCTTATATGAGTTTATTGAAAATGTTTTCCAGCCTCTGATCTGGGTGTCTTCTTTTTTAATTCCTATTATTCTTAGATTTTGTCTTTTCACAGTGACCCACATTTACTCAATGGTTTTTGTTAGGAATATTTTAGATTTAACATTTGTTTTGGCTGATGTATACATTTTCTCTATTATATCATCAATGGCTGAGGTTCTCTCCATCATTTACATTCTGTTATTGAAGCTTTCCTCTGTAGTTCTTGCTCACTAACTGACATTGTTAATTTCACTCATTTTTTTCTTGCTTCCATTTTTTCATGTCTTGAATAATATTCATTTGCTCAAATAATTTGCTTGTTTAACTTGAGTTTCTTTAAGGGATTTATTCGTTGCCTCAATTTTTTGATTTTTTCCCCCTCTATTACTTTAAACAATTTGTTCATTTCTTCTTTAAGGACCTCTGTCATCTTTACAAAGTTGGTTTTGATGTCTTTTTCTTGTTATTCAGGTATGTTGAATTATTCAGAGCTTGCTATAGTAGGGTATCTGTACGTTGGTGATGATACATGGCCCTAGTTGTCTTTTTATTATGTCTTTCCAATGGTGTCTCGGTATCTGACTTTGAGGGATTATAGGTGCTGAGTTCTGGGTTTACCATTGTTATATGGGTATTTTGCTTCTTGTTTTCTATTTCTTCTCTAGTCACTTGACCTGTGTGGCCTATGGTTGGACAATGGATGTCTTCCAATGTTTGCGGGGCTATGACAAGTTAACAAGCAGGACCAAGAGGAGCAGGGATACTATGGAGGGGGCACTGAAATGGTGGAGGAGGTCTACAAATGGATGGAATATCTGGACTTTCAATAAGCATGCTTGTGATTGATCAGGGTGTGTTTGGGGCTAAGAAATGCTGACAAAGTTGAATGGGGCAAGTGAAGTAGAAACTGACAGAGAGGAGATCTGCTGATGGGTGGCCTACCTGGTCTTCTGGAAGGCATGGCCTGCAGTTGGGCACAGACAATCCATTTTTTTATTGAGAAAATATTTTAAAGATACTTTCTATTAAATTTTAACTATTCTTGATGAAATTTTAGACCTTGTTTCTTTTGTTTATATACTAAACCTATTTTTCCTGACTTTCTTCCTTTGGTGTTAACTTCAAACTGCAAATTGCATATATTTGGATAAAAAAGGAGAAAGCTTTCCATCAGTGTGAGAGTTAGAGGTAGCTGTCACCACTTTATAAGCAATTTTCTTCTGATATTTTTCAAAGTTAGAGTTCCAAACTTGTAATAAATTTGAGAGAATAAAAAGGCAAGGCTTCTCTTCATGTCCTGTATTCCATGACTGCCTCAGGAAAAATCTTACCAGTAGGAGCCAGAGAATTATAAGGTGGGTCACTGAGCTTTTATACATTGAAACACATAGTTACTTTGGTTATCTCCCTTGCACAAGAAAAATGAGTTTATCGTCTAATTAAAATGCTGATTTCTACATCCTCCAGATCTGTTTGCAAACCTTGTTATGAGAATCTCCTGCCATAATTTTGCATAAACTCTGCTCCCTAATTGTCTTCTGATATGCCAGTAAAGCAATTTAGAGCCAATTGCTGAGTTGGGGAGAAAATAGGGCTGGACTTCCTGCCAGGTAGGGAAAGAAGCATTAGAAGAGGAAATAAGGGATTCAAGGATAGGAGAGGTCTAAGAGACATCAGGGAAAGAAGCTGGAGCAGGGAAGCTACAAATTGCATCAATCAGTGAGATGTACCCTGGACAGAAGCCAGCCAAGATTTGAGGGTTAAGAATAGAGTAATAGGAATTCCAAGATGGTGGCACCAAACATGCACTGTATCAGATCTACAGGTAGATGACTAGAGACCGGACTGGAAGTCACAGACTGGAAGATCTGGAGAACACTAAGTAAGAGAGGCCTGCACAGTTCAGACCAGAGGTGGGTCTGGCCTCAGTCATCCAATGGTCTGTGAAGGATGGGGGTCCAGTCACCAGTGTCTGGACCAGAACCCACCTGAGAACTGCCGCCTTGCTCTAGAGCATGACTTCGGTTTATGGGACCTAACTCTAGGCAGTGAAGTGCTAGAGATCCTAGCCTGGGGAAATCTCAGGAAAATGGGTAGATCTGTCCTCAGACCACCCCCCAAACACATGCCAGTGCACAGAAAACCCCAGGTGTCACACAGGAGCCAGGTGATTATAGACACATTATTGAGCCACAGCTGTGCAGTCTAAACTGGACCAGGCAGAAACCTAGTGATCTGTCGCAGGAGACAGGACCTGTACAATTGGGCAGAACTGACCTGGCCTAGCCAAACTCCATATCCCAGAACGGCCTCCCATGCTCCCAGAACAGGCTGGGTAGGCCTGAGGGGATAAGGCAGAAAACTAAATAGCCTTCCCAACCCAGTAGGACTGAGCTGCCATAGTTGCACGTCTGAACGGGACCAGGCAGAAGCCTATAGAACTGCAGTAATGGACCTGCTGCACAACTGAACAGAACTAACCTGGTCTTTCCAAGCTCCACAGCCCAGTAGGGCCTCCCATGCTCTTGGAAGCTTCTGGGCAGACCTAAGGGGATAGGGCAGAAAACTAACCAGCCACCCCAACCCAGTGGAAGTTCCCACACAATCAGACAGGACTGAGCTCCTTCAGTTGTTCAGTCTGAGCAGGAGCAGGCAGGAACCTAGCTACCAGTCCCAGGGAACTGTCCCTGCACAATTGGGCAGAAATGACCTGACCTAGCCAGACTCCAGAGCCAAACAGGGCCTCCCATGCTCTCAGGAGAGCCTGGGCAAACCTGAGAGAATACACCATAAATCTAGCCAACCAAAAATAATCAGAAGGCAGTAACTGCTCTCTCTCTAGCAGGCAGAGACTTTGCCCCACTACGTGGAGGAATCTGGCAGAATGTAAACAACTGCTAGAAGCCAACAGCAGTTCAGGCACTCTAGGATGATCTGAGCATAGGACACAAAGCTCCAAGGCCTGAGGGAAGGGTTTTCAAAGCCCAGCCAAAGACAGGATAACTGGCTCTACATACACTAACTTGAAGTGATCCTGAGGCTGCAGAGCACCACCTCCTGGCTCTGCTGACCAAGTAGGGAGTCCAGGGTGTGGAGAAAAGTCTGTTGGAGCTGAAACCAGGTCACCTGCCTGTTCCAGGGAAGAGTTCCCTGATCCCCACAGGCAACATCCCTCTACTTATAACAAGGCACCAACAATCTGCTCTCAATGACCATTGAAGGACACCAGAATCTACCTCCTAACATCAGAGACAGCAAGATGACTAAAGACAAGCATAAAAACACAAACAATAAAAACAAAAACAATATGGTATCTCCAGATCACAGCTATCCCAAAAAAAGCAACCCTGAGAACTCAAACACAATTGAAATATAAGAAAATGACCTCAAGTCCTTTGTAATGAAGGTGATAATGGAGGAAATGAATAAAATCCATGAACAAATGCAGGAAAGTACACATGCAGCCAAACAGGTTGAAGACATAAAAGAGGCCTACAGAGAGGCACCAAAAAAGTCAAGAAAATACACACAATCAGATGAAGGAAATCAATAAAACATTTCAATATCTAAAGATGAAACTGAAAACAATGATAAAGGAACAGACAGAAGAAAAATGGGAATGAGAGAATGTAGAGAAAAGAGCAAAGAATACAGAGAAAACTTCTCTAATAGAATTCAAAAGATGGAGGAACGAATCTTGGGACTAGAGCATACAATCGTAGAACTTAAAGCAACTATAAAAAAAAAACTTAAAAATGCCTGACACAAAACATCCAAGAAAAAAAGGACACCATGAAAAGATGAAACCTAAAAAAAAAAAAGAAACCTATGGATAATAGGCATTGAGGAAAGAGCAGACACCTGACTCCAAGGCCCAGAAAATATCTTCAACAAAATAATAGTAGAAAAATTTTCCAATTTAAAGAAGGATATGCATATAAACATACAAGAGGCCTACAGATCACCAAATAGAATAAACCAAAAAATAAAATCTTCCTGCTATATAATAATCAAAACATAAAATATACAGAACAAAGAAAAAATATTAAAAGTAGCAAGGGAAAAAGGCCAATGAAATAACACAACAAACAGTAGAATTGCACGTGGCTTCTCAGGAGAGACCATAAAGGCCATAATAGTGTAAACAGAGGTCCTTCAAATCCTAAGAGACCACAGAAGCCAGACAAGACTAAAATATGCACTGGAACCATCAATAAGCATTGATGGATGAAACAAAATATTCCATGACAAAAACAAATTCAAACAGTGCCTATCCACAAATCCAGCTTTACAGAAGGTACTAGAAGGAAAACTCCATCCCAAAGGGTCAAGCTACAACCAAAACTACTCAGGAAATAGATAAGTATCCCATTGAAAAAACACAACTACACAAACACTAGACTGGAAAATGCATCAAAATTAAGACTCTTAATAGTCACTGGTCATTAATATCTCTAAACATCAATGGTCTCAATTCTCCAATAAAAAGACACAGACTAACTGAATGGGTGCATAAACAAGATCCAACATTCTTCTCCATTCAAGAAACACATCTCACCCATAATGATAGGCATTACCTCAGGGTAAAAGGTTGGAAAAAAATATTCCCAGGAAATGGTCACAAGAAGCAAGCAGGGGTAGCCACTTTAGTATCGAACAAAATAGCCTTTCAACCAAAATTAATCAAAAGGGACGAGGAAGGACACTTCATACTCCTTAAAGGTAAAGTCAACCAAGATGACATCACAATTCTGAACATCTATGCTACCAATACAAGGGCACCCACATTTGTAAAAGATCTCCTAAAAAAAGCTTAAACCACACATCGATCCCCACACAATAATAGTGGGAGACTTCAATACCTCACTCTCACTGAAGGATAAGTCATTGAAACAGAAACTAAGCCGAGAAATAACATCATTAACCAATGCCATGGGTCAAATGAATCTAACAGATATCTATACAACCTTTCACCCAAACAAGAAAGAATATACCTTCTTCTCTGCACCCCATGGAACCTTCTCTAAAATTGATCACATCGTAGGTCACAAAGCAAGCCTCAATAGATACAAGAGGATTGAAATAATACCTTGTATCCTATCAGATCACCATGCTCTTAGGCTGCAATTCAACAACAACAGAAATAACAAAAAGCCTACACGTATGCGGAAACTAACCAACTCTCTGCTAAATGACACCTGGGTCAGGAAAGAAATAAACAAAGAAATCAAGGAGTTTCAGAAATTCAATGAAAATGAAGGAACAACATACCCAAATTTGTGAGTTACATTGAAAGCAGTGCTAAGAGGAAAACTGATGGCACTAAGTGCCTTTAAAAAGAAATTGGAAACATCACACATAAGCATCTTAACAGCACAACTGGAAGCCCTAGAGAAAAAAGAAGCAGAGACACCTAAGAGGAGTAGACATCTGGAAATAATCAAACTCAGGGTTGAAATTAAGAAATTAGAAACTAAGAAAACAGTCCAAAGAACCAACAGAACCAAGAGCTGGCTCTTTGAGAAAATCAACAAGATAGACAGACCGTTAGCCAAAAAACTATAAGGCAGAGAGACAGTATTGAAATCAACAAAATCAGAAATGAAAAGGGAGACATAACAACAGACACTGAAGAAGTACAAAGAATCATAAGATCCTACTTTGAAGGCATATACGCCACAAAATTTGAAAATCTAAGGGAAATGGACGATTTTCTTGATCAATTTCACTTGCCAAACTTGAGTGAAGAACAGATAAACAAGCTAAATAGTCCCATTTCCCCTACAGAAATAGAAGCAATCATCATAGTCTCCCAACCAAAAAAAAAAAAAAAAAAAAAAAAAAAAAAAAAAAAACCCAGGGCCAGATGGTTTCAGTGCAGAATTCTACCAGACCTTCAAGTGCAAGCTAATACCGATACTATTCAAGCTACTCCAAAAGATAGAAATGGATGGTACATTACCAAATTCATCCTATGAGGCCATAGTCTCATTGATACCTAAGCCTCACAAAGACTCAAAAAAGAAAGAGAATTTCAGATCAATTTCTCTTATGAACATGGATGAAAATAATACTAAATAAAATACTTGCAAAACGAATACAAGAACACATCAAAATTATCATTCATCATGACCAAGTAGGCTTCATTCCAGGCATGCAGGGATGGTTTAATATATTGAAATCTATCAATGTAATCCACCATATAAACAAACTGAAAATAAAAAACCACACGATCATCCCTTTAGATGCAGAGAAAGCATTTGATAAAATTCAACACCCATTCATGTTTAAAGTTCTGGAGAGATCGGGGATACAAGGCACTATCCTCAACATAATAAAGGCTATATACAGCAAGCCAATAGCCAAAATCAAAGTAAATGGTGATATACTCAAGGAAATTCCTCTAAAATCTGGAACAAGGCAAGGCTGCCCACTCTCTCCATATCTCTTCAATATAGTACTCGAAGTTCTAGCCAGAGCAATAAGACAACAAAAAAAGATCAAGGGTATCCAAATGGGAAAGGAGGAAGTCACATTATCCTTATTTGCAGATGATATGATAGTGTACATAAGTGATCCTCAAAATTCCACCAGAGAACTTCTACATCTGATAAACACCTTTATCAATTAGCTGGATACAAAATTAACTCAAAAAAGTCTATAGCCTTTCTATACACAAATGAAAAGCTTGCAGAGAAAGAAATTAGGAAAACCACACCCTTCACATTAGCCACAAGCAGTATAAAATATTTAGGAGTTACTCTAACTACGCAGGTGAAGAACTGGTTTGAAAAAAATTTCAAAACTCTGAAGAAAGTGATTGAAGATGACCTGAGAAGATGGCATGATCTTCCTTGCTCATGGATCGGGAGAATTAACATAGTAAAAATGGCTATCCTGCCAAAAGCAATCTACAGATTCAATGGAATCCCTATCAAAATACCTATACAATTTTTTAAAGACATTGAAAGTTCAATTCTGAACTTCATATGCAAAAACAAAAAACCAAGAATAGCTAAAACAATCTTGTACAATAAAAGGTGCTCCAGAGGAATCTCCATACCTGATCTCAAACTGTACCATAAAGCAACAGTAATTAAAACAGCATGGTACTGGCACAGCAACAGGCTGGTTGATCAGTGGAATCGAATCCAAGACCCAGATATGAATCCACACACATATGGTCACTTGATTTTTGACAAAGAAGCCAAATCCATTCAATGGAAAAAGGAAGCATCTTCAACAAATGGTGCTGGTCTAACTGGAGGTCTATGTGCAAAAAAATGCAACTGGACCCATATTTGTCACCTTGCACAAAACTCAAATCCAAGTGGATTAAAGACCTCAACATAAAACCAGAGACACTAAGTCACTTAGAAGAAAAAGTGGGGAAGAGCCTGGAACATATTGGCACAGGAGACAACTTCCTGAACAGAACACCAACGGCCCAGGCCTTAATGTCAACCATTAATAAATGGGACCTCATGAGGCTGAGAAGCTTCTGTAAGGCAGGAGACACTGTCAAGAGAACAAAACGACAGCCTACAGACTGGGAAATAATCTTCACCCACCCTACATCTGACAAAGATCTAATATCCAAAATATATAAAGAACTCAAGAAATTAAACACCACCAAATCAAATAACCCAATTGAGAAATGGGGCTTGGAACTAAACAGAATTCTCAACAAAGGAATATCAAGTGGTTGAGAAACACGTAAAGAAATGCCCAACCTTCTTAGTCATCACGGAAATGCAAATCAAAACAACTCTGAGATTCCATCTTACACCCATTAGAATGGCTAAGATCAAAAATTCAAGTGATACCACATGCTGGGGAGGATGTGGGCAGAGAGGAACACTCCTTCATTGTTGGTGGTAATGCAAACTAGTACAGCCACTTTGGAAATCTATCTGGTGTTATCTCAGAAAAATGGAAATAGGGCTTCCTCAAGACCCAGCTATTCCACTCCTTGGAATATACCCAGAAGATGCTCCAGCACACAACAAGAAAATTTGCTCAACCATGCTCATAGCAGCCTTATTCATAATGGCCAGAACATGGAATCAGCCTAAGTGTCCATCAGTAGAAGCATGGATAAAGAAACTGTGGTACATATACACTATGGAATACTACTCAGCTATTAAAAACAAGGAATTCCTGAAATTTGTGGATAAATGGATTGAGCTAGAAATGATCATAATGAGTGAGTTAACCCAGAAGCAGAAAGAATCAAATGGTATATACTCACTTATATCTGCATACTAGCCCAAGGGGCATGTCCCACCAAAGCCTTCACCCTCCAGAAAACTGGGACAGATGGGAGGACATCCTACTGGGACTCTAAATGAGTGAAGCATGGGAGAATAGAAAAGTAGAAGGATCCAGAGGGTCCTAGAAACCTACAAGTAGAACACTATGATAGACAGATTTGGGCCCAAGGGTCCTGCTCAAACTAAGGCACCAGCCAAGGACAATACAGGTGGTAAATTTTAAACCCCTACCCAGGTCTAGCCAATGGTCAGAACATCTCCATAGTTGAGTGGAGAGTGGGATATGACTTTTTCACTTACTCTGGTGCCTCACATTTGACTATATCTCATGGAAGGGGAGACCTGGTGGCACTTATAGGAAGGATAGCAGGTTACCAAGAAGAGACTTGATACCCTATGAGCATATACAGGGGGAGGTAATCCCCCTCAGGAACACTCATAGGGGAGGGGAATAATGGGAAAATGGGAGGGAGGGAAGAATGGGAGGATACAAGGGATAGAATAAATATTGAGATGTAACAAGAATAAATTAATTAAAAATTTTTTTTAAAAAAAAGGAAAGATCAATTCCCAACTTCATATGGAAAAATGAAAAACCCTGTTAGCTAAAAGAATCCTGTACAATGAAAGATCCTCTGGAGGAATCTCCATACCTTATCTCAAGCTATACTATAGAGCAACAGTAAAAAAACAGCATGGTACTGGCATAGCCATAGGCTGGATGTTCAATGAAATCTAATTCAAGACTCAGAAATAAATCCACACACATATGGACACTTGTTTTTGACAAAGCAGCCAATTGTATTCAATGGAAAAAGGAAAGCATCTTCAACAAATGGTGCTGATCTAACTGGATTTTTACATATAAAAAAATACAAGTAGACCCATACTTATCACCATGCACAAAACTCAAGTCCAAGTGAAATAAAGACCTCAACTTAAAACCAGAGACACTAAATCTGAGACAACTTCCTGAACATAACTCCAATAGCCCAGGCCTTAAGGTCAACAATTAAAAATTGGACCTCATAATGCTGAGACACTTCTCTAAGGCAGAAGACACACACTGTCAACAGAACAAAGTGATAGCCTATAGACTAGGAAAAAATCTTCACCAACCCTACATCTGACAAAGGTCTAATATCCCAAATATATAAAGAGTTAAATAAATTAAACACCATCAAACCAAATAACCCAATTGAGAAATGGGGCTCAAAATTAAATAGAAAATTCTCAGCAGAGCAATATCAAATGTCTGAGAAACACTTAAAGAAATGCTCAATGTCCTTAGTCATCAGAGAAATGCAAATCAAAATGACTCTGAGATTCCATCTTACACCCATCAGAATGGCTAAGATCAAAAATTCAAGTGACAGCACATGCTGGCAAGGATGAGGAGAAAGCAGAACACTCCTTCATTGCTGGTGGGAATGCAAATTTGTACAACCACTTTGGAAATCAACCTGGCACTTTCTCAGAAAACTGGGAATAGTGCTAGCTCAAGACCCAGCTATTCTACTCCTTAGAATATTCCCAAAAGGTATTCCACCACACAACATGGACATATGCTCAACCATGTTAATCACAGCCTTATTTGTAATAGCCAGAATCTAGAAATAATCTAAGTGTCCCTCAGTCAAAGAATGGATAAAGAAAGTGTGGTACATTTACACTGTGGAAAACTACTCAGCTTTAAAAAAATACAAGGAAATCCTGAAATTTGTGTTCAAATGGATGAAACTAGATATGTTTATACTGAGTGAGTTAACCCAGACCCAGAAACATTCACATGGTATATACTCACTTATAATTGGACATTAGACAAAGAGGGATGTCTCATGAAAGTCTTCACTTACCGGGAGATTGGAATAGATGGGGGTACTTCCTATTGGAACTCTAGGTGAGAGAAGTATTGAAAAATGGGGAAATTGAAGGATCCAGAGGGTCCTAGAAACCTACAAGAAGTACATCATGATGGGCATATCTGGAGCCAGAGGGGTCTGCTCAAACTACTGCACCAACCAAGGACAATACATGCAGTAAATATTGAACCCCTATTTTCATCTATCCATTGGACAGGACATTCTCCTCAGTTTTTTGGAGAGCAGGGACTGACTCTGACATGAACTCTGGTGCTCCATATTTGACCACTTCTCCTTGGTGGGGAGGCCTAGTGGCATTCAGAGAAAGGATAAGCAGGTTACCAGGATGAGACATGATAAGCTGTGAACATATGGTGTGGGAGGATGTACCAGTCTTTCACAGACCTAGAGGAGGTGAATAGGGTGAAAGACAGAGGGAAAGAGGAATGGGGGGATACAAGTGAGGTGATAACAATTGAGATATAATCTGAATAAATAAACAAAAAAGGGGAAAAAAGAATAGAGTAATAACTGCTTAGCTATTTGCTGTGAAGCGTATTATTAACAAACTTAAAATTTCTCAACTATTTTTGTGATAG